>NC_091287.1:321550761-321904511 GCF_032444005.1 Ranitomeya imitator
TTTTAGAGCCCGGAAGGTACGAAATCACAAAGTCGAAGCGGGCAAAAAATAACGACCAACGGGCCTGTCTAGGATTCAAGCGCTTGGCAGACTCGAGATAAGTCAAGTTCTTATGATCAGTCAATACCACCACGCGATGCTTAGCTCCTTCAAGCCAATGACGCCACTCCTCGAATGCCCACTTCATGGCCAGCAACTCTCGATTGCCCACATCATAATTACGCTCAGCGGGCGAAAACTTCCTGGAAAAGAAAGCACATGGTTTCATCACTGAGCAATCAGAACCTCTCTGTGACAAAACCGCCCCTGCTCCAATCTCAGAAGCATCAACCTCGACCTGGAACGGAAGAGAAACATCTGGCTGACACAACAAAGGGGCAGAACAAAAACGACGCTTCAACTCCTGAAAAGCTTCCACAGCAGCAGAAGACCAATTAACCAAATAAGCACCCTTCTTGGTCAAATCGGTCAATGGTTTGGCAATGCTAGAAAAATTACAGATGAAGCGACGATAAAAATTAGCAAAGCCCAGGAACTTTTGCAGACTTTTCAGAGATGTCGGCTGAATCCAATCCTGGATGGCTTGGACCTTAACTGGATCCATCTCGATAGTAGAAGGGGTAAAGATGAACCCCAAAAATGAAACTTTCTGCACACCGAAGAGACACTTTGATCCCTTCACAAACAAAGAGTTAGCACGCAGGACCTGAAAAACCATTCTGACCTGCTTCACATGAGACTCCCAATCATCTGAGAAGATCAAAATGTCATCCAAGTAAACAATCAGGAATTTATCCAGATACTCACGGAAGATGTCATGCATAAAAGACTGAAACACAGATGGAGCATTGGCAAGTCCGAACGGCATCAGTAGATACTCAAAATGACCCTCGGGCGTATTGAATGCAGTTTTCCATTCATCTCCTTGCCTGATTCTCACCAGATTATACGCACCACGAAGATCTATCTTAGTGAACCAACTAGCCCCCTTAATCCGAGCAAACAAGTCAGATAACAATGGCAAGGGATACTGAAATTTAACAGTGATCTTATTAAGAAGGCGGTAATCAATACACGGTCTCAGCGAACCATCCTTCTTGGCTACAAAGAAGAACCCTGCTCCCAGTGGTGATGACGATGGGCGAATATGTCCCTTCTCCAGGGATTCCTTCACATAACTGCGCATAGCGGCGTGTGCGGGCACGGATAAATTAAATAATCGACCTTTAGGGAATTTACTACCAGGAATCAAATTGATAGCACAATCACAATCCCTATGCGGAGGTAGAGCATCGGACTTGGGCTCTTCAAATACATCCTGATAATCAGACAAGAACTCTGGGACCTCAGAAGGGGTGGATGACGAAATCGACAAAAATGGAACATCACCATGTACCCCCTGACAACCCCAGCTGGATACCGACATGGAATTCCAATCCAATACTGGATTATGGGTTTGTAGCCATGGCAACCCCAACACGACCACATCATGCAGATTATGCAACACCAGAAAGCGAATAACTTCCTGATGTGCAGGAGCCATGCACATGGTCAGCTGGGCCCAGTATTGAGGTTTATTCTTGGCCAAAGGTGTAGCATCAATTCCTCTCAATGGAATAGGACACCGCAAAGGCTCCAAGAAAAACCCACAACGTTTAGCATAATCCAAATCCATCAGATTCAGGGCAGCGCCCGAATCCACAAACGCCATGACAGAAAACGACGACAAAGAGCATATCAAGGTAATGCACAGAAGGAATTTGGACTGTACAGTACCAATGACGGCAGACCTAGCGGACCGCTTAGTGCGCTTAGGACAATCAGAAATAGCATGAGTGGAATCACCACAGTAGAAACACAGACCATTCAGACGTCTGTATTCCTGCCGTTCAACTCTAGTCATAGTCCTATCGCACTGCATAGGCTCAGGTTTAACCTCAGGCAGTACCGCCAAATGGTGCACAGATTTACGCTCGCGCAAGCGTCGACCGATCTGAATGGCCAAAGACAAAGACTCATTCAAACCAGCAGGCATAGGAAATCCCACCATGACATCCTTAAGAGCCTCAGAGAGACCCTTTCTGAACAAAGCTGCCAGCGCAGATTCATTCCACTGAGTGAGTACTGACCATTTCCTAAATTTCTGACAATATACTTCTATATCATCCTGACCCTGGCACAAAGCCAGCAAATTTTTCTCAGCCTGATCCACTGAATTAGGCTCATCGTACAGCAATCCGAGCGCCAGGAAAAACGCATCGACACTACTCAATGCAGGGTCTCCTGGCGCAAGAGAAAATGCCCAGTCTTGAGGGTTGCCGCGCAAAAAAGAAATAATAATCAAAACCTGTTGAATAGGATTACCAGAAGAATGAGGTTTCAAGGCCAGAAATAACTTACAATTATTTTTGAAACTTAGAAACTTAGTTCTATCTCCAAAAAACAAATCAGGAATAGGAATTCTTGGTTCTAACATAGATTTCTGATCAATAGTATCTTGAATTTTTTGTACATTTATAACGAGATTATCCATTGAAGAGCACAGACCCTGAATATCCATGTCCACACCTGTGTCCAGAATCACCCAAATGTCTAGGGGAAAAAAAAAAAAGTGAACACAGAGCAGAAAAAAAAAAAAAAAAGTGATGTCAGAACTTTTTCTTTCCCTCTATTGAGAATCATTAGTATGGCTCCTTGTACTGTTATGTTTGCTAATGACAGGTGTTATGAAGGCAATCCAGAAACACAGTGTGCTTAGCGATCAGAGCGCACACAGTGATCTGACAAATACCCAAAAATACAAGAACGGCTCTGAGACGTGGAAACTCTGTAGACTGCACACCTGATCCTATCCTAAACACAACTAAAAGCGGCTGTGGATTGCGCCTAACAACTACCTAGGCAACTCGGCACAGCCTAAGAAACTAGCTAGCCTGAAGATAGAAAAATAGGCCTGACTTGCCCCAGAGAAATTCCCCAAAGGAAAAGGCAGCCCCCCACATATAATGACTGTGAGTAAGATGAAAAGACAAAACGTAGGGATGAAATAGATTCAGCAAAGTGGGGCCCGATATTCTAGGACAGAGCGAGGGCAGTAAAGCGAACTTTGCAGTCTACAAAAAACCCTAAAGCAAAACCACGCAAAGGGGGCAAAAAAAAACCACCGTGCCGAACTAACGGCACGGCGGTACACCCTTTGCGTCTCAGAGCTTCCAGCAAAAACAAAGACAAGCTGGACAGAAAAAAAGCAACAAAAAAGCAAAAAGCACTTAGCTATACAGAGCAGCAGGTCACAGGAACAATCAGGAGAAGCTCAGATCCAACACTGAAACATTGACAAGGAGCAAGGATAGCAGCATCAGGCGGAGTTAAGTAATGAAGCAGTTAACGAGCTCACCAGAACACCTGAGGGAGGAAGCTCAGAAGCTGCAGTACCACTTGTGACCACAGGAGTGAATTCAGCCACAGAATTCACAACATATAACACAGGCGATGTAGTATATAACACAGGCCACGCAGTATATAACACTGGCGATGTAATATATAACACAGGCCACGCAGTATATAACACTGGCCACGTAATATATAGCACAGCCCACGCAGTATATAGCAGCCACGCTGTATATAACACAGCCACGTACTATATAACACAGCCCATGCAGTATATAGCAGCCACGCAGTATATAACACAGGCAACGTAGTATATAACAGAGGCCACGCAGTATATAACACTGGCCACATAATATATGGCACAGCCCATGCAGTATATAACAGCCACGTAGTATATAACACTGCCCATGCAGTATATAACAGTGGCCACGTAATATATAACACAGCCCACGCAGTATATAACACTGCCCATGTAGTATATAGCAGCCACGCAGTATCTAACACAGCCCACGTAGTATACAGCAGTGTGGGCACCATATCCCTGTTAAAAAAAATAATTAAAATAAAAAATAGTTATATACTCACCCGGCGGGATCCACCGAAGCTCCGGCGATACGCGCGCGGCTGCCGCCATCTTCCGTTCCCAGGATCCATTGTGAAATTACCCAGATAACTTAGCGGTCTCGTGAGACCGCTAAGTCTTCTGGGTAATTTCGCAATGCATCGCCGGGAACGGAAGATGGCGGCCGTCGCGAGTGGATCATCGGACAACGGAGGGTGAGTATAGCAGGTTTTTTGGTTTTTTTTATTATTTTTAACATTAGATCTTTTTACTATTGATGCCGCATAGGCAGCATCAATAGTAAAAACTTGGTCACACAGGGTTAATAGCGGCGGTTACGGTGTGCGTTACCCGCGGCATAACGCGGTCCGTTACCGCCAACATTAACCCTGTGTGAGCGGTGACTGGAGGGGAGTATGCGGGCTCCGGGCACTGACTGCGGGGAGTGAGGAGCTGCCATTTTCTTCTGGACTGTGCCCGTCGCTGATTGGTCATGGCTGTTTTGCCGCGACCAATCAGCGACTTGCATTTCCATGACAGACAGAGGCCGCGACCAATGAATATAACTGTGACAGATAGAAGGACAGACAGACAGAAAGACGGAAGTGACCCTTAGACAATTATATAGTAGATTGTTCATCCGAGGTTGTACTGTATTTATCCATCTTTAGACATTCTAAGGATCAGATGTTTTTTTCTTTTATGTCCTAATATGTAGAACCATAGAATTCAAAGAGTGCGTGCTTAGGTATAGTTTTTCTCATCAGAAATGAAGAGAGACGTGGCAACACTCACCGATCCTGTGAAGAAGGCTTTACCTTTTATTAAAGCAAACGTGAGATCATCTTCATGGCACGGGGGAGACAAAATAGAGGAGGTGAGCGGGGGAGAGGACAACAGCCGTTTCGCGCCCACACCGGCGCTTCTGTCCCGTAGAAGCGCCGGTGTGGGCGCGAAACGGCTGTTGTCCTCTCCCCCGCTCACCTCCTCTATTTTGTCTCCCCCGTGCCATGAAGATGGTCTCACGTTTGCTTTAATAAAAGGTAAAGCCTTCTTCACAGGATCGGTGAGTGTTGCCACGTCTCTCTTCATTTCTGATCTAGATGTTTCCTGTGCCTTGGACGTGAGCACCTCGCTGTACACGCTGGGCTCAGTGGTTCCTGCGGTGACTCCATATGGTTACTCCTTATCGGGCTGTGCTGCTTTCTACCCTCTTTTGCATATTATAGTTTTTCTCATGTCTGTATATATATATATATATATATATATATATATATATATATATATATATATATTACCTTAATTTCAACTGACACTAAGTTGACACAGAGATTTATAAACATATTTTTCCTTTAAGTCACTAAATGAAAAGAATCTGTGGAAATCCATACTGTTATGTAAAGTGAGAGCCAAACAATACGATCAAGGGGATTAGTTTACTGTACAGGAATCTGTGGAATGAAGTCGACATGTGCTTTTGTTGTGGATTACTCAGCACGGAGACATTATGAATTTGTAGGGTGAGGAAGCATATGGTTCTTTGTGTGCAAAACAGAGAAAAAAATGCAGTGTCAGTGGGTTGAGTATTTCTGTGTTCTGAGAATGAATAAAGTGTTTTGTACTGGAAATCGACAATAGCAGGCACAGTGTGTTATAGGACATGATGCCTAAGAGACATTACATTGGTTTCTAGGAATCAATTTCCGTTTATAAATGAACAATTGCTAGAGCCCGTTTCTTCAGTCTTCTCATGACAAAGAGAATATAAATATACTCTATCTGGGTAATAAAAGAACAAAAATGTACTGACTGCTGGAGGGCAAGAAATTCTGGAAAAAAAAACATTTAATTTTTTAACTGACTGATTTCCTTCCATAGAAAAATGAGCAAAATCTTCTTCATTTGATGTGTATAGGGCTTTTAATAAACCATAAAGAAGTCACAGTATGTGAGCCTTGGCTGCTCAAACTGATTAGCGGCAATCAGGTACCAATTTCCACCCAAATATATGCAACCATCATTGAATGCAATTATACTTTAGAAAAAAAGTCCCTATTGGGCTATTTAAATGCTATAAGTTAACATAATCTTATAGATATATAAAGAGCAGTTAAATGTTTCCACTTCTACCTTTCAGAACTTCAGCTCAAACGAGTAGGAAATCGAAGTGGCATTTTGGGCTAGCCTTGGCTTTCCATGAGAAAATCTCATTAATTCACTCTGGCTCTTAAGATCAACCACTAAGTCCTTGTATTGTCACTCATCCTCTGGTCCTTTCATGATTTCTACTGCCTAACTAGACATATCACTATGGAAACCATACACTTTACTTTGCACATCCATAGAACTTTTTGTCTGTGACAAAGCTTGACAAATCTCATGAAGCATGGAGACTTAACATTGTGATCCAAGTCTTGACCTACCCTCAGTATAAATGATGAAGGACACAATCACTTATGTATGATCATTTCTCCTACACTGGTCTGAGGCTTCATTATGCAAACTGGTCTCTGCGTGAAAAAAAATCGAATTCATACTGGTTGCCTAAAAATTCTACTGGTGTACATTATATAGGCTTACAACAATATTTCAGGTATATAAACTAATAGTAACATTCTTTGGTATTCACCATGCTTGGCATAGCAGAATGTATACATTATTTTCTCAAATTAAAATAGAAATGAGTAAAAATAATTAATAAGTGAAGCTTCTTCCCCAGGTCCCTCAGCCTGATGTTACAGTAGGTCACACAAATATTTGTTTTAATTTTTTTTTGCTATATCCAATTAGTTTTGGTGCACTAACGTCTCCCCATACATATTAGATGGTAGATAGTCTAATGGTTCAACTGATCGTTCGGTCAGCAGCTATCTTTGCATCTTGCCCACATACAGGAACATTCAATCCGCCAGTTTATCTACAGGCGGTTTATTTACAGGAGAACAAAAAGATCAGCAATTCGAAATCAGACGTGTTGAATCCTTAACTCCCTTGACACATTTGTGTGTTTGCTGAACCTGTTGATATCAGCAGGTTCAGCCGACATTAGTCTAGCGTGTATGGGTGGGCTTAACAATTAGCAATAAGCTCTAGACTCAATTAAAGGGAACCTGTCACCAGTTTTGGCTGATATAAGATACGGCCATCACTGTTCAGGGATGATATACAGTACAGTATTCTATAAGGCTGTATATCTGCCTGCAGCCCGACCTGGAAGAACTGAAAATAAGTTTTATTATACTCACCTGCGGGGCAGTCTGTTTCGAGGGTTGTCATCCATCTTGGTCCTGCGCCTCCCATCTGCTTGCAATGCCACCCTCCTGCTTCCTTCAGGGCGCTTTGTCCTTTTCTCAACAGGGCAGATAAGTACGCCTGCGCAGGAGCGGGGTGCCAAGGAGACTATGTGGATGATGCAGGGGTGCATCATCCACATGAAGCAAGCAGAAGGGCAGCATCGCAAGAAGATGTGAGACGCCAGACCAAGAAGAGCAACACCCCTCAGACCAAACCGCCCCACAGGTGAGTATAATGAAAATTATTTTTCTTCTCTTACAGGTTGGGCTGGGGTCAGATATACAGCATTATAGAATGCTTCATATAAGCCCTGAAAGGCGGTGGCCGTAATTCATATAGGCCAAAACTGGTGACAGGTTTCCTTTAGGTATTGTGTCAAGACTATAAAGGAGAGAAAGGTATACTTCACTAATGAACCACAAAATCTACACAATTCTGGCTGCACTTACTATGTAGCTTACCAACAGTATTGGAAATCTACTTTTTAGCCCTCAAAAACAGCATTTACATGTTCAATTCGTAAAAATAAACCTTTTTATGTTCCTAATTTTCTAAGGTGCTAGAAGGTAATGTATCCTTTTGCAAAATTTTAAAAGGCATTCTTATTATAGACATATTCTGAATGTCTGATTTACGTGGCTCATACTGCGAGAAAATAGGGGTTCTCTGAACACTCTTCTCCAACCCTACCTTAAAGGGAACCTGTCACCTGAATTTGGCGGGACCGGTTTTGGGTCATATGGGCGGAGTTTTCGGGTGTTTGATTCACCCTTTCCTTACCCGCTGGCTGCATGCTGGCTGCAATATTGGATTGAAGTTCATTCTCTGTCCTCCATAGTACACGCCTGCGCAAGGCGTGTACTATGGAGGACAGAGAATGAACTTCAATCCAATATTGCAGCCAGCATGCAGCCAGCGGGTAAGGAAAGGGTGAATCAAACACCCGAAAACTCCGCCCATATGACCCAAAACCAGTCCCGCCAAATTCAGGTGACGGAGTCCCTTTAAGCCGAAGAACAGGCATTATCAACTCAAGTTAGACTAACTGCACAAGTAGCCAGATCTCTATTTAGAATCGAAAACTGGAAGGTTTGGTGGAATCCCAGCCTTAGGACACTTTTTGACATTAACCCATTGGCGGAAATGGATGCAACTATACATCCGTACTCGCTGGAGGTGTAAAGGAGAATATAAGCGAAATGTGTATAAGCGAAAAAAAAGGCAGAATTTTTTTTTTCTTGTCACAGCAGCACTTCTCTAAAATTGCAATTAAAAGCGAAAATATTTAATCTACTCCTAAAGGGTATGGATAAAAATACCAAGCCACCACACAAAAAAACAAGTCATCACACAGCTTCATTACAAGAAAAATTACAAATAAAAAGTTGTGGGTCTCAGAAAATAGTGACCAGAACAATTATTTTTTTTTTGCAAATTTTTTGATTTATTCAGGCCACTCATATAAATAAAGAAAAATTCTTTACGAGGTCAGTGTTTTGATATTCATAATGACCTGAATAATTATATTGACAAGTTATTGTCTGTCATACAATGAACATCATAAAATCTAAACCACCTGAATAATTATATTGACAAGTTATTGTCTGTCATACAATGAACATCATAAAATCTAAACCAAAAAAGCAATAGTGGAATTGCATATTTTCACCAATTCATGCCTTTTTAAATTTTGCTCCCAATTTTAGGTATATTGTATAGGTAAAATGAATGATGTCATTCAAAACTACGTGCCGCAAAAAAGAAGCACTCATATAACTAAATGGATGGACAAATAAAAAGTTATAGCTCTTGGAAGAAAGAGAGGGATTAAACGAAAGTGCAAAAATGAAAAATCGCTATGTCTTTAAGAGGTTCAACTGTGGATTATGATTCTATTTTCAAGGTAAACAGAGGCGTAACTACTATGAGTGCAGCGGTGGCAGTGTACCTGGGGCCTAAACGCCAAAGGGTCCCAAAAGGTCCCTTTGATACATATTAGAAGACCAGTACTATCAGTGAGCCATGACTGTCAGGGATCCTGTTGGGGATTTTTTATTGGCGTTCATGAGCTTCAAGTTACACCCATAGGTAAATATACACTTAGGACTTCATGTAAGGAAGTGTCATCTTTTGCAGTATTAATGTCATCATGGAATCTCACCAATAAAAACAAGTTGCTTCTATTGGATTTGGAAGCTAAGAACGTGGAAAATGCTAGAATCCCCTAGGAGTTATGCTTTGGACATGGATGCAGCAGTGTCACCTATCAGCCACGACCTAATTTGCTAAGAAAAGGTTTGCTTAGTAAATATGTGTCACTTATCTAAGGTTTATCAAACATCTACACATAGGGTCATGAAAGAGTTCCAGCACGTAACATCTTTGTGAGGTTGCAAAGTATTTTGGTATAGAAATAAAAGATTTTAATCTTGATGATTAAGAAGATCTCCTGGGCTGTAGAGAGAACTTTTCACTATTTTAGTCATCTCTGGTACAAAGTGACTGTATATTTTAGCTGATTTTATTGTACATCTGAAGATTGACGCATTGACCTCAATTAAAGTTCCCACAACGTATTCTTGTAAGGACACCATGGGAACTTTCTGTGAAACATTCTCCATGAGAACGGTGCCAGTGGAAATCATTACTCGGGTCCTGAGAGAGAGATATAGCTCTAATGAGCTGCTGTGCTAATACAAGTAGAATGCTCAAGGCAACACGCAGCTGCATATGTCACATCACCACTGTCCAACCTATCTAAAATCTGGAAGGGAAAAAGAAATGGGAAAACAACTTAGATTAAATCCACAGTTTCCATTTCCTTGCACAATATTGTTTTTAGACTTTTCTTTTAGTCAAATGGATATTCCTATCAGTGTATCAAGAACAAATAAATCAGGAGCTGTCTGCCACCTGTTCTGTGCTGTAGATAAATCTACTATATAATTGTCTAAGGGTCACTTCCGTCTGTCTGTCCGTCCTTCTGTCACGGTTATTCATTCGCTGATTGGTCTCACCAGCTGCCTGTCATGGCTGCCGCGACCAATCAGCGACGGCCACAGTCCGGAAGAAAATGGCCGCTCCTTACTCCCCGCAGTCAGTGCCTGTCGCCCGCATACTCCCCTCCAGTCACCGCTAACACAGGGTTAATGCCGGAGGTAACGGACCGCTTTATGCCGTGGGTAACGCACTCCGTTACCGCCACTATTAACCCTGTGTGTCCCCAACTTTTTACTATAGACGCTGCCTATGCGAGATCAATAATAAAAAATGTAATGTTAAAAACGGACGCCATCTTCCGTTGCAGGGTCCGGTGGCAGAAGGACCTGCCATGACGTCACGGTCATGTGACCGCGATGTCATCACAGGTCCTGTGCGACAAGGACCTGCCATGATGTCACGGTCATGTGACCGCGACATCATCACAGGTCCTACGCTAATACCAACCCTGGGACCGGAACCTGCTGGGGACTACAAGGGCTCCCTCGGAAAGGTGAGTATATGTTTATTTTTTATTTTTTCACCTGTGACAAACCTGGCTGGGCAATATACTACGTAGCTGGGCAATATACTACGTGACTGGCCAATATACTACGTGGCTCTGTGCTGTATACTACTTCGCTGTGCAATATACTACGTGGCTGGGCAATATACTACGTGGCTGGGCAATATACTACATCACTGGGCAATATACTACGTGGCTCTGTGCTGTATACTACGTCACTGGGCAATATACTACGTGGCTGCGCAATATACTACGTAACTGGGCAATATACTATGTGGCTTGGCAATATACTACGTGGCTGCGCAATATACTACGTCACTAGGCAATATACTACGTAACTGGGCAATATACTATGTGGCTGGGCAATATACTACGTCACTAGGCAATATACTACGTGGCTGGCCAATATATTACGTCACTGGGCAATATACTACGTGGGCTGTGCAATATACTACGTAGCTCGGCAATATACTACGTAACTGGGCAATATACTATGTGGCTCGACAATATACTACGTGACTGGGCAATATACTACGTGGCTGCGCAATATACTAAGTCACTGGGCAATATACTACGTAACTGGGCAATATACTAAGCGGCTGGGCAATATGCTACGTGGCTGCGCAATATACTATGTCACTGGGCAATATACTACGTCACTGGGCAATATACTACGTGGCTGGGCAATATACTACGTTGCTGGGCAATATACTACGTGGCTGGGCAATATACTACGTCGCTGGGCAATATACTACGTGGCTGGGCAATATACTACGTGGGCTGTGCAATATACTACGTGGACATGCATATTCTAGAATACCCGATGCGTTAGAATCGGGCCACCATCTAGTAAAGCATAATTGATAAGAACAACGGTATATGTTTTAAGAGGAATTTCTTTCCTAATTTGTTGGTGCCATCACCAGAGATGGCAAAATGTCCTCTCCCCCTTTCACCCTCCTCCTTATCATCCCACACACAACATTATTATCATACCTATGCTCATTTTTTAAATGTCCGACATTACATTTCTCAGTACAGGGCCGGACTGGGACTAAAATTCAGCCCTGGCATTTGAAGTCACACAGGCCCACTTGTCACATGGTGACTGTATAATATCTTTGTACACTTGTAGGTTACAAGAAGTGAGGGGAGTGTAACATGACTATATAACATAATTGCAGCTGTATCCAGCATTACAGCTCAGTCCCCATAGAATGTAACGCAGCCAGTCCCCATAGAATGTAATGAAGCCAGCCCCATAGAATGTAATGCAGCCCAGCCCCATAGAATGTAATGCAGCACAGCCCCCATAGAATGTAATACAGCACAGCCCCATAGAATGTAATGCAGCACAGACCCCATAGAATGTAATGCAGCCAGTCCCCATAGAATGTAATGCAGCACAGCCCCATAGAATGTAATGCAGCCCAGCCCCATAGAATGTAATGCAGCACAGCCCCATAGAATGTAATGCAGCCCAGCCCCATAGAATGTAATGCAGCCCAGCCCCATAGAATGTAATGCAGCACAGCCCCATAGAATGTAATGCAGCCCAGCCCCATAGAATGTAATGCTGCCAGCCCCCATAGAATGTAATGCAGCCAGCCCCCATAGAATGTAATACAGCACAGGCCCCATAGAATGTAATACAGCACAGGCCCCATAGAATGTAATGCAGCACAGCCCCCATAGAATGTAATGCAGCCAGTTCCCATAGGATGTAATGCAGTACAGCCCCCATAGAATGTAATGCAGCCAGTTCCCATAGGATGTAATGCAGCACAGCCACCATACAATATAATGCAGCCCAGCCCCATAGAATGTAATGCAGCCCCCCCAATAGCCCCACAATCCAGTTATCACTCATAACTGCGGCAGGCAGAGCGGGGAATGATGGGAGAGGGAGCGACAGCAGACGCTCTCTCCCCATCATTGCATTCAACTGTACCGGTGTCTATGACGACAGTATAGTTGAATGCGGGGCCGGGAGTGTGCCGAGAGCGGGGGGAGTGTGCCGACAGCGGCACACTTGAGCGGCCCACTACTGCCACCGGCCCTTCTGGCATTTGCCAAAACTGCCCGATTGCCAGTCCGGCCCTGATCTCTACATAGGGTCCATACCAAAAGTACTTACATCTAATAAGCATGTATGTACAAACAACTGTTGCGCTAAACTGTTCTTATAAGAATTGTACAATTTTGGGCTCCAGTGTATAAGAAAGTCACAGCTGAACTAGAGCTGGTGAAGAGAAGAGCGGCCAAGGCTATTATGGGAAAGGGGGGCACAACAATACCAAGATAGGCAATGAGTAATGATGGGTGAGCATGCTCGGCACTGCCCAGTACTCGATCAAGCATCCTGGTGCTTGAGATGCTTGATACTTTACTGAGTATCCAGGTACTCAGGCACCATGCTCAATTCCCTGCCCCGCATGTTTCACTGATCATTTTCAACCAATAAACATGAAGGGATTGCCTGCCAATCACAGTAATGCCATAGCCATGTTGGCTACTGGCATTACTGTGATTGGCCCGCCTGTATAGTGTCATTGGGTCTATAAAAGACCAAGTGACGCCATGCTGGGCGCATTGTAGCAATAAAATAGTGTAGGGAGTGTTTCTGCTGGAGAAGTGTGTTATAGTGTTACAGTACCTGCTGGTGCAACATTGAACCAGCAGTCATTTTCAAGGTTAATTCAAATATATTCTATTCAATAATAATACCACTTTTAGCTACAATTATTGTATGGTTAGCTGCTGGACTAGGGATAGTGTATTGGAGGCATTTAGGCAGGGTTCATTGCGTTACAGTCCTTGATGCTGCTATGCTAAACTAACAGTCCTTTTCAGGGATAATTCAAATAGATTCTATTCTTTAATAATACTGCTCTTAGCTGCAATTAGTGTAAGGTTAGCTGCTGGAATTTGGACTAGTGTCTTAGAGGCATTTAAGCAGAATGATTTGCTACAGTCCTTGGTGCTGCTACATTTAACCAACTGTACTTTTCAGGGCTAATTCAAATACTTTCTATTCTAAAATAATACAGCTGTTAGCTGCAATTAGTGTAGGGTTAGCTGCTGGAGTAGAGATATCGTATTAAAGGCATCTAGTCCGCAATTATTACCTTAGAGTCCTTGCTGGTGCTATGTTAAAACAAATTTCCTTTTCAGGGATAATTACAATATATTCTATTCTTTATTAATACTGCTCTTAACTGCAATTAGTGTAGGGCTAGCTGCTGGTGTAGGGATTGTGTATTAGAGACATTTAGGCAATGATTATTGCCTTACAGTCCGTTCTGCAGAAGCCAGAAACCAAAATTCCTCTAGAGGGCCAAATCTGTACTATTCTGTTCCCTATTAAGACTGCATTTAGTGAAGGGATAGGTGTTGGAAGAGGGACCCCATATGTGGAAGAAACTACTGTTTGGGAGCACAGCAGGGCTCTGAAGGGAAGGAGCACAGTTTGACTTTTTGAACGCAAAATTGGCTAGAAGCAAGAACAAGCACCATATAGCATTTGGAGAGACCCTGATGTGCCTAAACAGTAGAAACCCCCAACAAGTGACCCCTTTTGGGAAACTAGACCCCTCCAGGAATTTATTTAGATGTGTGGTAATCATTTTGGTCACCCAGTTGCTTCACAGAATTTTATTATATTGAGCAGTGAAAATAAAAAAGTAACATTTTTCCCACAAAAATGTTGTTGTAGCCCCAATTTTTTTTTTATTTTCACAAGGGTTAAAGGAGAACATGCACCATACAATGTTTTTCAATTTCTCCTGAGTATGTCAATACATCATATGTGGGCAAAACTATTGTTTGGGTACAATGCAGGGCTCGGAAGGGGATGAGCACCATTTGACTGTTTAAATGCAAAATTAGCCGGAAGTGAGAGCAGACGCCATATTGCATTTGGAGAGTCCATGATGTGCCTAAACAGTGGAAACCCCCCACAGGTGACCCCATTTTGGAAACTATACCCCTCAAGGAATGTATCTAGATGTGTGGTGGCCACCTTCAACCCCCTTCACAGAATTTTATAACATTGAGCCGTGAAAATAAAAGATCAAATTTTTCTGAAAAAAATGTTTTTTTTTGCCACAAATTGTTCATTTTCACAAGGGTAACAGAAGAAAATGGACAAAGCAAGGTGGTCTGAAATTTCTTCTGAGTACACTGATACCCCATATGTGGTGGAAGACTACTGTTTAGGTACATGACAGGGCTCAAAAGGGAAGGAGCGCTATTGACTTTTGGAGTGCAGAATTGTCTGGAATAGCGGACACTATGTTGCATTTACAGAGCCCCTGATGTATCTAAGCAATGCAAATCCTCCACAAGTGACCCCGGAAATGTTGTTTTAGCCAGAAATGTTTAATTTTCACAAAGATAACAGAAGAAAATGGACCCCAAAATTTGTTATGCAAAGTCTCCTGAGTACTGCAATGCCCCACATGTAGTCAAAAACTACTTTTCAGGCACTGTGGAAAGCTCAGAAGGGAAGGGAAGCCATATCAGAGTGCAGATTTGCCTGGAATGGTCTGCTGGTGCCATGTCAGGTTGGCAGAGCCTCTGAGGTGTCAGGACAGCAGTACCCCCAAAAGTGACCCCATATTTTAAACTACACCTCTTAATGAAATCATCTAGAGACGAATTGCTCATATTGATACCACATGTGTTTCACAAAATGTTATACCATTGAGCGGTGAAGAAAAAAAATTATATTTTTACCACTATAATGTTGCTGTAGCCCCGATTTCACAATTGCACAAGGAGAAATAGGTAGACATAACCACATAATTTGTTACTCAATTTCTCGTGAATGAGGCAATACCCAATATGTGGCTGTACTATTTAACTCGTGGAGAACAAATTTTAGTAGAATAGTTTGCAGACTCTCTATTAGTGCCCCTAAGTGCCAGAAGAGCAGAATCACCCTCAATTACCCCCAATTTGGAAATGTCACCCTTCTAGGCATTTATCTACAGGTGTAGTGATGATTTTGATTCCATGGCTGTTTTCTAGAAATGAGCAGCAATGGATGTGGCTAAATATAAATGCAAATATGCCATTGTAGTGCCCAGTACACTGTAGTGCTCATACTTATGGAGACACACACCCCAAAAATTAAGTGGGCTCGCCTCACTACAGTGATGCCAAAGATGTCTATGCTAACTGCAGTATAGGCACACTGTGGGGCTCAGGAGGAGGGGCATTTGAATTTGGGAGCGCAGATTTCACTGTGCTTCTTTTAGTGGGAGTCACGTCACTTTCCAGACAGAGCCTTTGTGCTACCAGTAATGTGGACACCGCCTATATTTCTGTTAATAGATGAAGAACCTGAGGGGGGTTGTGTTGTTGTGGGTTGAGTAGAAGCTTTTATTGGTGTCATTTTGAAATACAGACCATTTTGGATCACATTTGCCCCGTGCTCTATGCTGAGCACTTACATCGGAGTGTCCATCTAAATCTACATAGTATGTGAATCGGATGAAACCCCGAGGCAGAGGCATCCATTAACTAATGAGACAGCAGAGTTACTCTGGACTTCATCTGGCTTCTGCTTTTCAGAGGTGCACAAATCTGTCAATGACTGCACTTTTATGCATGCAACACCGCTGGATCATGGGCCAGGCAGGTTCCACAGTGCCTCCATCTATCTCACTATAGGGAATCTTCCGACGGGGGTTCCATCTTAATCATGCATTTCAGTGATTTACATGGAAACCCTGGTGTAAGCGCTCAGCGTAGAGTGCAGAATAAATGTGAACTGAGCCTTACTGCAATCAACAAACAGTAGGCCAAGAATTGGTTTTATTTATTCTTTGCGCCGTTCGTCATGCAGTATAAGTGATTAGACCTCCTACTCTCTGGACTCCCCTCTAGCACTCTGGCACCACTCCAATCCATCCTACACTCTGCTGCCCGACTAATCTACCTGTCTCCCTGCTATTCCCCAGCCTCTCCCCTATGTCAAGCCCTTCACTGGCTTCCTATCGCCCCGACTCCAGTTCAAAACCCTCACAATGACACACAAAGCCATCCACAACCTGTCTCCTCCATACATCTGTGACATGGTCTCCCGGTACTTACCTACACGCAACCTCCGATCCTCTCAAGACCTCCTTCTCTACTCACCTCTCATCTCTTCTTCCCACAACTGCATCCAAGACTTCTCCCGTGCTTCCCCCATGCTCTGGAACTCTCTGCCCCAACACATCAGACTCTCGCCTACCATAGAAACCTTCAAAAAGAACCTGAAGACTCACCTCTTCCGACAAGCCTACAGCCTGCAGTGATCCTGAACTTACTGAACTGCCGCACAACCTGCCCTACCCTCTCCTAGTGTTTAATCACCCATCCCCTGCAGACTGTGAGCCCTCGCGGGCAGGGTCCTCCCTCCTTATGTACCCGTGTGCCTTGTTATCTGCTTATGTTTAATGTATTTGTCTATATTTGCCCCGTATTCACATGTAAAGCGCCATGGAATAAATGGCGCTATACAAATGTATAATAATAATAAAATATAATAATACTTAGACTATTTTATTCTTTGGGCCGATGCAATTACAGCGATACCAGATTTATATAGTTTTTTATGTTTGGCTGTAAAATAAAGTTGCTGCATCCCCATATTTTGTGAATTATAATTTTTCTATATTTAGGTTCACAGTCATGTGACGGGTTTTTTTTCAGAACAAGATGACGTTTTTATTAGTACCTTTTTATGGCACATAACATTTTTGATCAGTTTCTATTCCAATTTTTGAGAGGCAGAATGATCAAAAACCAGAAATTCAGGAATAGTTTTTTTTTGTTTGTTTTGTATGCCATTCACAATGTGAAAAGTGATAAGATATCTTTATTCTTCGGGTCAGTGTATTTACAGCAATACCACACTTACCGTATATACTCGAGTATAAGCCGAGATTTTCAGCCCATTTTTTTGGGCTGAAAGTCCCCCTCTCGGCTTATACTCGAGTCATATACCCGGGTGTCAGCAGGTGGGGGGGAGCGGGGGCTGTGTAATCATACTTACCTGCTCCCAGCGCGGTCCCTGCAGTCCCTGGCTTCTCCGGCGCTGCAGATTCTTGCTGCACTGAGCGGTCACATGGCACCGCTCATTACAGAAATGAATAGGCAGCTCCACCCCCATAGGGGAGGAGCCGCATATTCATTGCTGTAAATGATCGGTGCCATGTGACCGCTCAATTACAGGAAGAAGCTGCAGCGCCGGAGAAGCCAGGGACTGCAGGGACCGCGCCGCAGCAGGTAAGGGGAGCGCAGCGCTATAATTACCTGCTCCTCGCTCCGGCTCCGTCTGCAGCGTCCTCTAGCAGTGACGCTCAGGTTAGAGGGCGCTGTGACGTAGTCAGTGCGCGCCCTCTGCTGAGCGTCAGTGCTGGAGACGGAGCCGCAGAGGAGCAGGTAATTATTGAAAGCGCCGGCGTCCTGAGAAGAGAGGTGAGTATGTGATTTTTTTTTTTATGGCAGCACCAGCAGCATTCTAAGGAGCACCTATGGGGCCATAAAGGTGCAGAGCATATATGGGGCACAGCATTATAAGGAGCATCTATGGGGCCATAAAGGTGCAGAGCATATATGGGGCACAGCATTATAAGGAGCACCTATGGGGCCATAAAGGTGCAGAGCATATATGGGGCACAGCATTATAAGGAGCACCTATGGGGCCATAAAGGTGCAGAGCATATATGGGGCACAGCATTATAAGGAGCACCTATGGGGCCATAAAGGTGCAGAGCATATAAGGGGCACAGCATTATAAGGAGCACCTATGGGGCCATAAAGGTGCAGAGCATATATGGGGCACAGCATTATAAGGAGCACCTATGGGGCCATAAAGGTGCAGAGCATATATGGGGCACAGCATTATAAGGAGCACCTATGGGGCCATAAAGGTGCAGAGCATATATGGGGCACAGCATTATAAGGAGCACCTATGGGGCCATAAAGGTGCAGAGCATATAAGGGGCACAGCATTATAAGGAGCATCTATGGGGCCATAAAGGTGCAGAGCATATATGGGGCACAGCATTATAAGGAGCACCTATGGGGCCATAAAGGTGCAGAGCATATATGGGGCACAGCATTATAAGGAGCACCTATGGGGCCATAAAGGTGCAGAGCATATATGGGGCACAGCATTATAAGGAGCACCTATGGGGCCATAAAGGTGCAGAGCATATATGGGGCACAGCATTATAAGGAGCACCTATGGGGCCATAAAGGTGCAGAGCATATATGGGGCACAGCATTATAAGGAGCACCTATGGGGCCATAAAGGTGCAGAGCATATAAGGGGCACAGCATTATAAGGAGCACCTATGGGGCCATAAAAGTGCAGAGCATATAAGGGGCACAGCATTATAAGGAGCATCTATGGGGCCATAAAGATGCAGAGCATATATGGGGCACAGCATTATAAGGAGCACCTATGGGGCCATAAAGGTGCAGAGCATATATGGGGCACAGCATTATAAGGAGCACCTATGGGGCCATAAAGGTGCAGAGCATATAAGGGGCACAGCATTATAAGGAGCACCTATGGGGCCATAAAGGTGCAGAGCATATATGGGGCACAGCATTATAAGGAGCACCTATGGGGCCATAAAGGTGCAGAGCATATATGGGGCACAGCATTATAAGGAGCACCTATGGGGCCATAAAAGTGCAGAGCATATAAGGGGCACAGCATTATAAGGAGCATCTATGGGGCCATAAAGATGCAGAGCATATATGGGGCACAGCATTATAAGGAGCACCTATGGGGCCATAAAGGTGCAGAGCATATATGGGGCACAGCATTATAAGGAGCACCTATGGGGCCATAATCAAAGGTGCAGAGCATATATGGGGCACAGCATTATAAGGAGCACCTATGGGGCCATAATCAAAGGTGCAGAGCATATATGGCACAGCATTATAAGGAGCACCTATGGGGCCATAAAGGTGCAGAGCATATATGGCACAGCATTATAAGGAGCATCTATGGGGCCATAATCAACGGTGCAGAGCATTCTATATAGCACAGTTGTATATGGAGCATCTATGGGGCAATAATGAACGGTATGGAGCATCTATTTTTATTTTTGAAATTCACCGGTAAATGCTGCATTTTCTACCCTAGGCTTATACTCGAGTCAATAAGTTTTCCCAGTTTTTTGTGGCAAAATTAGGGGGGTCGGCTTATACTCGGGTCGGCTTATACTCGAGTATATACGGTATATCATTTTTTATGTCTTGGCGCTTTTGCACAATAAAAACTGTTTTATAGAAAAAATATTGTTTTTGCATATGCTGAGAACTATAACTTTTTTATTTCTCCACTGGTGGAGCAGTATTGGAGCTTATTTTTTGCGGACAAGGTGACGTTTTTAGAGATACCATTTTTATTTACAGTGGTCTTTTTTATCACACTTTATTTCACTTTTTTTTCCAGCGATATGATGAATAACTATAGTTTTTTGTCTCTTATTTTTTGTAGGTTTTCTCTGAAGGGGTTAACTACTGGGACATTTTTATGGGTCCTGCTGTTCCAGACATGGGAATGCCAAATGTGTGTACTTTTTTTTTGTTTATTTTTGGTTTTACATCAGTCATTGCAATGCACCAGCACTACAATGCATGAGACCTGTGTGATTACCTGTTACACCCTGCCTATGTACTTGGCACACCAGGAGGTCATTGTTAGATCTCCGAAAGCCATGACAACCATCGGCTCCCCGTCATTACGTCACTTCCCCTGTTTCACAACTTTCAAAATGTTGCAAATGCTCTCGATCACGGCATCTGGAGGGTTAATCAGCCAGATACAGTGTCGGCACTGTCCCTGTTGCTACTGCAGGAGCCGCGCCAAGGTCTGCAGTGATCACGCGGGAGATGCTGATATTTCACAGCAATTTGAGTGTGGGGACCGATGACATGGGTTCCCGCACCTCATCCCTTACTGCTCAGCTGTCAGTGACAGCTGTCATCGTGGAACCGTCACTGTTTGTTTACACGCAGTGACAGTTTTTATCCATGACAGGCATGATGTGGGAACTGACATACGTTCATTATGTGCTATATTTGTCATTTATCATAAAGGGGTTAAGTCATGTAATGTATATTTGTACTCATAGCATATTGTCATATAAAGAAGGTGGTGTGATTCATGGATCCACTGTGCCACGGACTGAACCTATCCTGGAGGGGTGTGACTAAGCAGCTACCTTGGTGTTCACTGGAGCCTCTAGTGATGATGTCAGGTTTGTGCGGCGGGTAGCTGCCAGGTGCCACTTTAGGGCAACATCCTGCAGTATCGGTCATAAGAGGTCTAAGCCTATAATCCAGACTCCCGAACAAGGCAGGACAAGACATCCACTGGAGCAAGTTCACACTGTGCACGCAGGACAGACACTTGGGACAGGTTCAGACTATGCAGCCTGTGGATAGCAGACTGGATGGCCACAGGGCCAGGTTCAGACTATGCCAAAAGGACGGCCACAGGGACAGGTTCAGACTGGGCCATCCAGACTGCCACAGGGACAGGTTTAGACTATGCCAACAAGTCGGCCACAAGGACAAGTTTAAACTGTGCCAACAGGATGGCCACAGTTCAGGTATCGCCAATACAGTTTCAGAGTATGGACAGGAACAAGGCACCTCCCTATTGGGGAGGGTGCCTTTTATATAAGATGTCTCTCAGCTATTGGCTGAGAGACATCTTGCAGGTGAACACATTACTAAATGTCTCCCAGTTGTTAGCTGGGGACATTTACTTTATGTGTGCACTGTCTCTTTAGGTATCCTGCTGAGACACAGTACGCTATGCACAACAGGAAGTAACAGGGAGGAGCAAGCCGAGGAGCGGGGCAGTGAGTAAACGGGCCTCCCTGCACAGAGGGAGATGGGGATACCATGCAGGGGCGCTGGAAATAACGCTACATATACATTGTGTTGCATGACATTTAGCACCCTCTACCAAAAATCTGTATGTCCTACTTTAAAGGTGTCCATAAATATTAGGTTCATTTTGGCCAAAGTCAGAGCTTCAGTGATTTCTACTATATTCTGCAATACTCTGCTATTGCAGCACATAGTATAAGCAATGAGATTGCAGGTTCAGCATCCTAGGGGGACTAAAAAATGAAATGATCTGTTCCAGTATGCTTCAGATGGATTGTTTGCTGTTTAGCTCTTCTTCAGTTTGCCATAGATAAATATCTGCTGTCTTGCAGGAGTGTAACTATAGAGGGTGTGGAGTTGCAGTCACCGCTATTAGCCAAAAGGTCCCTTTGACTAATATGAGTTGACCTGTTAAAGATCTGTGATAATTGTTGTCCCTCTTGGAGAATACTTATTGGGGTCCACAAGCTTCTTGTTATGCCATTGACCACTTGGTTGTATGACTGCAACTTTTCATTATAGCTGCAAAAGTTACAATGTATGTGTGATAATAAAAATGCCAATCATGCATGAAATAAGAGTATGAAAATGGTTACATTTTGCTCTTGTGCAACATATAATCAGCCTGATAACTTGACAGGTGAATAAATGGATTGACAACTGACAGACAAGTGAGAAAAATCAAAGTTTCCAACCGATCATTTGTCAGGACTTTCAGCATTTACCATCAGAACCATTTTCTTAGTGATAATAAGTAACCTTATGCCCATGGCCAGATAGTTGGCAGTGATGAAAAAGCTGTGACGAGGACCCAGAACCTGGTTATCTTTTCCCTTTACAAATATGGTACAATAGTAATACGTTGTAATATGTATGCATGTCCTTACTCAGAGAGATCACATAACTGTTTCAAAGCGGTTTATGATCCATGTAGGCCTGGACATTTGTTTATCTGATCACTACATTTATTGTGTCCTGTTGTCTCAACTGAGTTAGATTGATTGCTAACGAGCTTTAACACAAAAAAAAAAGGAAGATCTAAGGGCTAGCCTTCTATAAATGTAGACTTAGCTTGGGGATGCATTCATGCAGGGGTGCATTCGTGCACTTGTATTCGTGTATTTTTATTCAAAGTACTTTTTTTTCTAAGTACTCGGCAGTTATAACATGGCAGAATATAATCAAGCATCTCTTCTCTCTTCATACCTTCATACCTTCATGCCTTACACTATAGCTGGTCCGAATAACTAAAGCAATTGTTACCATCCACCTCTCGTGTCTCCCCTTTTCCCCATAGTTTGTAAGCTTGCGAGCAGGGCCCTCACTCCTCCTGGTATCTGTTTTGAACTGTATTTCTGTTATGCTGTAATGTCTATTGTCTGTACAAGTCCCCTCTATAATTTGTAAAGCGCTGCGGAATATGTTGGCGCTATATAAATAAAATTATTATTATTATTATTATTATTACTAATGTACACTGATTTATTCAGTTATATAGTGATTTCAATATGCACATCATAAGAATAAATGTAACTCTTTTTTATTAATGCAAATTAGACAGAATAACCATTGAAATGTAGTAGTGTTTATTAGTGTGACACAGCGCAGAGGACAAGTACATGTCTTCCACCATGTTTGCCATACAGACAATGTTTTCCCCAGACAATAATACTGCTTTATGGCTCCTGCAGAGGATAAAACTGTCATTCTGCTGGTAGAGAATTACAGTTTTTCTCTGGGAGAAGAGTATGGCGTAGTGCAGCTCCCCACACGCTCACTAGTAATTTGGGCTAGGCTTGTCTAACTCCGGCAGTTATTCCTCAATCCCCCGAGGGCCAGGTTTATTGGACACGGTTAGGGTAGGAAGTGAAATTAGAGCAGACACCAAGCAGTCTAGAATTTCTGTCGTCTGCATTCTCATTAATCTAGAGGTTTAGTCTGCTTTCTGTTTTATCAGCAAAAGCCATCAGACATCTCTTTACTCATGTACATGGTTTCTGCAAAGGATTTCAGGAACACAACTATAGTAACGAAAGGCAAAAGATATGGATTCAGATATATATATATATATATATATATATATACACACACACATACATACAACATGTCTCTGCTCTGAATTACCATTGTTTAAATAAGAGGCAAAAATGTGGTGTAAACAAAGCATAAGTCGTTTAGTATGTAAAGGAATATCTCTGGATTCACATAATGAGAGAGATTTACTAATGAGAATGCACCAGAATTCCGTATAAAACTGAGCCAGGACTTTTATCTACATGTCATGTTGCACATTTATATTGTTTTAAATAGTTTTTAAGTTCTCACTGTACACTTTTAGAAAATGTTTAGAATAGTGGGTGTGGCTAGGGGGTGTTGGGGTGTTTCCAGCATCGGACTGGAGCACCTTGGGCCCACCAGAGAAAATCACTCTTGGAGCCTACTATGGAGCTACAATCATGGCCAAAAGTATTGACACCCCTGCAATTCTGTCAGATAATACTCAGTTTCTTCCTGAAAATGATTGCAAACACAAATTCTTTGGTATTATTATCTTCATTTAATTTATCTTAAATGAAAAAACAAAAGAGAATGAAGCAAAAAGCAAAACATTGATCATTTCGCATAAAACTCCAAAAATTGGCCAGACAAAAGTATTGGCACCCTCAGCCTAATACTTGGTTGCACAACCTTTAGCCAAAATAACTGCGACCAACCACTTCAGGTAACCATCAATGAGTTTCTTACAATGCTCTGCTGGAATTTTAGACCATTCTTCTTTGGCAAACTGCTCCAGGTCCCTGATATTTGAAGGGTGCCTTCTCCAAACTGCCATTTTTAGATCTCTCCACAGGTGTTCTATGGGATTCAGGTCTGGACTCATTGCTGGCCACCTTAGAAGTCTCCAGTGCTTTCTCTCAAACCATTTTCTAGTGCTTTTTGAAGTGTGTTTTGGGTCATTGTCCTACTGGAAGACCCATGACCTCTGAGGGAGACCCAGCTTTCTCACACTGGGCCCTACATTATGCTGCAAAATTTGTTGGTAGTCTTCAGACTTCATAATGCCATGCACACGGTCAAGCAGTCCAGTGCCAGAGGCAGCAAAGCAACCCCAAAATATCAGGGAACCTCCACCATGTTTGACTGTAGGGACCGTGTTCTTTTCTTTGAATGCCTCTTTTTTTCTCCTGTAAACTCTATGTTGATGCCTTTGCCCAAAAAGCTCTACTTTTGTCTCATCTGACCAGAGAACATTCTTCCAAAACATTTTAGGCTTTTTCCTGGTAAGTTTTGGCAAACTCTAGCCTGGCTTTTTTATGTCTCGGGGTAAGAAGTGGGGTCTTCCTGGGTCTCCTACCATACAGTCCCTTTTCATTCAGACGCCGACGGATAGTACGGGTTGACACTGTTGTACCCTCAGACTGCAGGGCAGCTTGAACTTGTTTAGATGTTAGTCGAGGTTCTTTATCCAACATCCGCACAATCTTGCGTTGAAATCTATTGTCAATTTTTCTTTTCCGTCCACATCTAGGGAGGTTAGCCACAGTGCCATGGGCTTTAAACTTCTTGATGACACTGCGCACGGTAGACAAAGGAACATTCAGGTCTTTGGAGATAGACTTGTAGCCTTGAGATTGCTCATGCTTCCTCACAATTTGGTTTCTCAAGTCCTCAGACAGTTCTTTGGCCTTCTTTCTTTTCCCAATGCTCAATGTGGTACACACAAGGACACAGGACAGAGGTTGAGTCAACTTTAATCCATGTCAACTGGCTGCAAGTGTGATTTACTTATTGCCAACACCTGTTAGGTGCCACAGGTAAGTTACAGATGCTGTTAATTACACAAATTAGAGAAGCATCACATGATTTTTCAAACAGTGCCAATACTTTTGTCCACCCCTTTTTTATGTTTGGTGTGGAATTATATCCAATTTGGCTTTAGGACAATTCTTTTTGTGTTTTTTCATTTAAGACAAATGAAATGAAGATAATAATACCAATCAATTTGTGTTTGCAATCATTTTCAGGAAGAAAATGAGTATTATCTGACAGAATTGCAGGGGTGTCAATACTTTTGGCCATGACTGTACATAAAAATGAATACAAGACCACACGTTGATATCAGGGTATAATATAAGGTAGCACACATCTTAATGATACAGCAGGGGTTGGGGTACCCTTCCTCATAGAATATAATGTAGCCTCCCTCATAGAATTTTATGTAGCCGCCTTATAGAATATACTGTAGCCCCCTCATGGAGTATAATGCAGCCCCCTCATAGGGTATAATGCAGCTCCCCCATAGAATATAATGTAGCCCCCTCATAGAGTAAAATGCAGACCCCTCATAGGGTATAATGCAGCCCCCCTAATGTAGTATAAAGCAGCCCCCCATAGAATGTAATGCATCTCTCCCATAGAATAAAAATCAGCCCCCTGATAGGGTATAATGCAGCCCCCTAATATAGTATAAAGTAGCCCCCAATGGAATATAATTCAGCCCCCATAAAGTATAATGCAACCCCTTTATAGAGTATAATGCAGCTGTCTCATAGGGTATATGTAGCCCCCAGTATAGTATAAAGCAGCCCCCCTAATACAGTATAAAGCAGCCCCCCTCATAGAATATAATGCAGCCCCCCCGTAAAGTACAATGCAGCCCCCTGATAGGGTATTATGCAGCCCTCCTATGGAATATAATGCAGCCCTCCATGGAATATTATACAGCCCCCATAGAGTATAATGCAGCCCCCTCATATAGTATAATGCTGCCCCTCCATAGAATATAATGCAGCCTCCTCATAGACTATAATGCATCCCCCTCATAGGTTATAATGCAGGCCCCCCATAGAATATAATGTAGCCCCCCATAGGGTGTAATGCTTCCCCCATAGAATATAATTTAGCCTCCTCAGAGTATAATGCAGCCTCCTCATAGAGTATAATGCAGCCCCCATAGAATATAATGAAGCCCCTCATGGGGTATAATGCAGCCCCTCCATAGGGTATAATGCAGCCCCCTCATAGGGTATAATGCAGCCCCCATAGAATATAATGCAGCCCCCTCATAGGGTATAATGCAGCCCCCTCAATGGGGTATAATTTAGCCCCCATAGGATATAATGCAGCCCCCCATAGAATATAATGTAGCCCCTTCATAGGGTATAATGCAGCCCCCTCATATAGTATAATGAAGCCCACTGATATAGCATAATGCAGCCCCTTATTGAATATAATATAGACCCTCATAGAGTACAATGCAGCCCTACATAGACTATAATGTAGCCCCCTCCATAGAATATAATCCAGCCCCACAGTATTAATGCCACTATTACCCAATCACTTATTTATATACATAAAAAAACACAGTACTCACCTCTCCTCCTTGCTCCCCCGCTGATCCTGGCTCTCCTCCGGTCTCAGCAACTGTACTGCCGTCTGCCCGGCACACAGCATGATGCGTGATGAAGTGACGTCACCGCACACCCACTGTGTCAGAGGCAGAGGGAAATGATGGGGGGAGTGTCATCTGATCCCCTCTCCTCCATTAATGCTTTCAACTGTATCTGCATCTCTGATGCAGATACAGTTGAATGCGGGGCACGCTGGGGGAGCGGCCAGTTTCCCCTTACTCACAGGCCCCATGATGGCCACGTGGTGTGCCGCTATTAGCAGCACACCACTGGCTGGGGACTTCTGAGGGAGTGGGGTCCCTAGTCTGCCTCTAACGCCGGCCCTGATAGCAGGGAGCTGCTGCAGGAATCAGTGGCTGTGGCTAACACTGTCTGCTATTAAAGTGAAATTAATATCATTGCTCTCCATGCCCATGGGTGTGGGGAGCAGTGAATACTCATTTCTCTTTAGTAGCGGGCATAAGCTTTAGCCACAGCAGCCGACTCCTGCCTCCTGTCACCCGCTGCTCCTCTGCTGGCACTGAGCGATCCCCATGACTCATGGGCCCCACAGCAGCTGCATGGTGTGCCGTTTATTAGTTACATGCTACTGGCTGGGGCCCCTGGGGCAGCAGGTGCCCTAGGCAGCAGCTAGCCCTGTATGCCAGCAGATGTCAGTGCCGGGGCCCTCCAGGGAATCCTCTGGTTCTCCGGTGGCCCAGTCTGACCCTGGGTGTTTGTAAAATGCACTAAATTTACTAAAGGTATTCTTAAGTAATTTATAGTGCAAGATAAATAATGGTTTGACAGTAAGCCAACTAATATGTGCTGCAAACAGGCTACACAGTCTAAAATGTACCAAATGTATTAGCCTTCATTAGTCACTGTGATAAATTTTAAGACCATCTAGTCTAAGGTTACACTGTCTAAAGCCTCATTCAGACATTCATTTTCACATACATGCGAGTAGCATCACTACATCACTATTCTTGATCATTATATGACTGTTCTCCTGTATGTATCAGCCCTCACTGCAGGTTCTATATCTAATTGTCAGTTTTTCGAAAGCTTATTTCCAGGTCTGCGAAAGATTAACTGACATAATGTTTCTAACACACTGCATTATAGAGAAGAGTTTCTGCTCCCCTAACTCCCAACCACACCATGAGAATTAGCAGCAGCAGCTTGGAAAACATTATACATTTATAGTAAGCAGTGTAGCTGTGAATTCAGAATTGGGATGAGATTGAAAACCAACTGTAGCTTTGAGCAACAAGGAGAAAAAGATATAGCAGTACTAAGCAGTGTAACTGTGAATGTAGCACAGACATGAGATAAAACACTTATTAGAACTAGTAATATCATCTCTGTGCCTCTGTTCACAGAGCAGGGGGCATTTTTCTGTAATAATATACGTTTCTTATCTTCAATTGAATTATTTATTTATGAATATAATTAACCCCTTTCTGCCATATGACGTACTATCCCGTCGAGGAGGGGTGGGCCCGTATGACCACCGACGGGATAGTACGTCATACGCGATCGGCCACGCTCACTGGGGGAGCGCGGCCGATCGCGGCCGGGTGTCAGCTGCCTATCGCAGCTGACATCCGGCACTATGTGCCAGGAGCGGTCACGGACTGCCCCGACACATTAACCCCCGGCACACCGCGATCAAACATGATCGCGGTGTGCCGGCGGTATATGGAAGCATTGCGCAGGGAGGGGGCTCCCTGCGGGCTTCCCTGAGACCCTCGCAGCAACGCGATGTGATCGCGTTGCTGCGAGGGTCTCCTTACCTCCCTCCCTGCAGCAGGCCCGGATCCAATATGGCCGCGGCATCCGGGTCCTGCAGGGAGGGAGGTGGCTTACCAAGTGCCTGCTCAGAGCAGGCGCTTGGTAACCCTGCACTGCTCTCAGTCAGATCGCTGATCTGACAGAGTGCTGTGCAAACTGTCAGATCAGCGATCTGTGATGTCCCCCCCGGGACAAAGTAAAAAAGTTTAAAAAAAAATTTCCAAATGTGTAAAAAAAAAAAATCTTAAATAATGAAAAAAAATATATATATTAATCCCATAAATACATTTCTTTATCTAAATAAAAAAACAATAAAAGTACACATATTTAGTATCGCCGCGTCCGTAACGACCCAACCTATAAAACTGGCCCACTAGTTAACCCCTTCAGTAAGCACCGTAAGAAAAAAAAAAAAAACGAGGCAAAAAACAACGCTTTATTATCATTCCGCCGAACAAAAAGTGGAATTACACGCGATCAAAAAAACAGATATAAATAACAATGGTGCCGCTGAAAACGTCATCTTCTCCCGCAAAAAACAAGCCACAATACAGCATCATCAGCAAAAAAATAAAAAAGTTATAGTCCTCAGAATAAAGCGATGCAAAAATAATTATTTTTTCTATAAAATAGTTTTTATCACATAAAAGCGCCAAAACATAAAAAAATGATATAAATGAGGTATCGCTGTAATCGTACTGACCTGAAGAATAAAACTGCTTCATCAATTTTACCAAATGCGGAACGGTATAAACGCCTCCCCCCAAAAAAATTCATGAATAGCTGGTTTTTGGTCATTCTGCCTCACAAAAATCGGAATAAAAAGCGATAAAAAAATGACAGGTGCCCGAAAATGTTACCAATAAAGACGTAAACTCGTCCCGCAAGAAACAAAACCTCACATGACTCTGTGGACCAAAATATGGAAAAGCTCTCAAAATGTGGTAACGCAAAAAATATTTTTTGCAATAAAAAGCGTCTTTCAGTGTGTGACGCCTGCCAATCATAAAAATCCGCTAAAAAACCCACTATAAAAGTAAATCAAACCCCCCTTCATCACCCCCTTAGTTACGGAAAAATTAAAAAAATGTATTTATTTCCATTTTCCCATTAGGGCTAGGGTTAGGGTTAGGGCTAGAGTTGGGGTTAGGGCTAGGGTTATGGTTAGGGCTAGGGTTAGGGTTAGGGTTAGGGCTAGGGTTGGGGCTAGGGTTAAGGCTACAGTTAGGGTTGGGGCTAAAGTTAGGGTTAGGGTTGGGGCTAAAGTTATGGTTAGTGTTTAGATTACATTTACGGTTGGGAATAGGGTTGGGGGTGTGTCAGGGCTAGAGGTGTGGTTAGGGTTACTGTTGGGATTAGGGTTAGGGGTGTGTTTGGATTAGGGTTTCAGTTATAATTGGGGGTTTCCACTGTTTAGGCACATCAGGGGCTCTCCAAACGCGACATGGCGTCCGATCTCAATTCCAGCCAATTCTGCGTTGAAAAAGTGAAACAGTGCTCCTTCCCTTCCGAGCTCTCCCGTATGCCCAAACAGGGGTTTACCCCAACATATGGGGTATAACCGTACTCAGGACAAATAGGACAACAGCTTTTGGGGTCCAATATCTCCTGTTACCCTTGGGAAAATACAAAACTGGAGGCTAAAATTTATTTTTGTGGGAAGAAATTTTTGTTTTATTTTTACGGCTCTGCATTATAAACTTCTGTGAAGCCCTTGGTAGGTCAAAGCGCTCACCAGACATCTAGATAAGTTCCTTAGGGGGTCTACTTTCCAAAATGGTGTCACTTGTGGTGGGTTTCTACTGTTTAGGTACATTAGGGGCTCTGCAAACGCAATGTGACACCTGCAGATCATTCCATCTATGTCTGCATTCCAAATGGCGCTCCTTCCCTTCCGAGCCCTCCCATGCGCCCAAACAGTGGTTTCCCCCCACATATGAGGTATCAGCGCACTCAGGACAAATTGGACAACACATTTTGGGGTCCAATTTCTCCTGGTACCCTTGGGAAAATGCAAAACTGGGGGCTAAATAATAATTTTTGTGAGAAAAAATTATTTTTGTGTTATTTTTACGGCTCTGCATTATAAACTTCTGTGAAGCCCTTGGTGGGTCAAAGCGCTCACCACACATCTAGATAAGTTCCTTAGGGGGTCTACTTTCCAAAATGGTGTCACTTGTGGGGGGTTTCAATGTTTAGGCACATCAGTGGCTCTCCAAACGCAACATGGCGTCCCATCTCAATTCCTGTCAATTTTGCATTGAAAAGTCAAACGGCGCCCCTTACCTTCCGAGCTCTCCCATGCGCCCAAACACTCCCATAGGGGTGGAGCCGCATATTCATTACTGTAATAAGCGGCACCACGTGACCGCTCATACAGGATAAGCAGCGATGCTGAGAGGATGTAAGCGCCGAGGGAGCTGGGTAAGTATATTAATGCCAGCGGGGGGTGCACAGGGGGTGGGAGGGGCAGATTACCGGCAACTTTATTTTAAAAGCAAAAAAAAAAAAAAAAAAGATTATTCATTCCTTCTTTCCAGCGAACGCTGGGAAGAAGGGATGAATACCGGCTTCAGCACTGCACGCAGGGGACAGCGCTTAACTCTAGCGCTGTCTCCTGCGTGTGGTCCTCAGTCGGCACACAGGTGGCACACGGCTGCCGCACGTGTGCCACACTGATGTAGCACACGGACACACGGATAATTCCAGTACCGATTTTTCCGGTACCGGAATTATCTGGACGTGTAAAACTGGCCTAACAGAGGTGGGACTCAGATCTATCAGACAATGATGGCATTTACAATTGAAGATGAGAATAACCTTAAGGCTGCCGTCACACTAGCAGTATTTGGTCAGTATTTTACATCAGTATTTGTAAGCCAAAACCAGGAGCGGGTGATAAATACAGAAGTGGTGCATATGTTTCTATTATACTTTTCCCTGTATTTGTTCCACTCCTGGTTTTGGCTTACAAATACTTATGTAAAATACTGACCAAATACTGCTAGTGTGACGGCAGCCTTAAAGGGAATCTGTCACCTCAAATTATCGGGATATGTAAATGCCTTCTCTCCGGTCTGATCGTCTTCATTTCTCCACCCCATCTGCCTCTGTTGTCCGCAATATGTTCAAGAATTAGAGTACTTGTCCTCCATAGTTCGCACGTGCGCAATGCAATCTTCGTTCACACACGAAGTATGCTTTGCCCAACTGCGGGCAAAGCCAAAAAAGCATTACTGCGCATGCGCCCGTGCACTATGTCCCGGAAGTATTTTGCTGTGTTCTGGGACATAGTGCACGGGCGCATGCGCAGTAATGATTTTCGGCTTTGCCCGCAGTTGGGCAAAGCGTACTGCGCATGCTTGAGCGAAGATTGCATTGCGCACGTGCCAACTATGGAGAACAAGTACTCTAATTCTCGAACATATTGCGGACAACAGGGACAGATGGGGTAGAGAAATGAAGACGAAACGCCGCCCTTTCGGACCGGAGCAAAGGCATTTGCATATCTCGCCAATTTGAGGTGACAGATTCCCTTTAAGGTGGGGTGATGCAAGAGCTTTTCAATGGATTTTGAAAAACTGAGCACAGTAATCCATGAAATATAACATATAAATAATAGATACTGCAGTGTACTAAGTCTGAGATACTCGTCTTTCTTTGTGTCTCCAATATGTGCTCCTTCTCCTACAAATTCTTCTTTAAATCATTGTTACACTATAATGCTGAACTCCCAGCAGGCTACTCTTCGGCAAGTGTGTGGATAATTAAAAGGAACTTTAGTATATATCTTCGGATCGGGCTACAGTGAAAAACAATTCCTTCTGACACCCACTAGCTCTGGTTTTAATAGCAGCCTTCAATCCTCCCATGATCTGGAGACAAAGACAAAAAACAAACAGAAAACCTATAAACCAGAGTCAGCAGCAGCGTTAATAAGAGTATAGAGAGCAGCAGCTGCTTTACTTAGGGTTAATAGGGTGTGATTGTCTTTGTGCATCGTACTGTATGTCATTAACTGCTACAGTTACCAATAGCATAGTAATATGACTTAGGTGAAATAGTTTTCTCTACATATAATTTAAGCGAAATTTAGATATATAATATAAGTGAATTATTTATTTAACCAAGGGTTAAGCACAAAATTAACATGGCCCTCTGGGTTACATAGTTACATAGTTATTACATAGTTATTAAGGTTGAAGGAAGACTATATGTCCATCTAGTTCAACCCATAGCCTAACCTAACATGCCCTAACATGTTGATCCAGAGGAAGGCAAAAAAAACCCATGTGCAAAGAGTAAGCTCCACATTGGGGAAAAAAATTCCTTCCCGACTCCACATACGGCAATCAGACTAGTTCCCTGGATCAACGCCCTATCAAGGAATCTAGTGTATATACCCTGTAACATTATACTTTTCCAGAAAGGTATCCAGTCCCCTCTTAAATTTAAGTAATGAATCACTCATTACAACATCACATGGCAGAGAGTTCCATAGTCTCACTGCTCTTACAGTAAAGAATCCGTGTCTGTTATTATGCTTAAACCTTTTTTCCTCCAACCGCAGAGGATGCCCCCTTGTCCCTGTTTCAGGTCTATGATTAAAAAGATCATCAGAAAGGTCTTTGTACTGTCCCCTCATATATTTATACATTAAAATGAGATCACCCCTTAGTCTTCGTTTTTCCAAACTAAACAGCCCCAAGTGTAATAACCTATCTTGGTATTGCAGACCCCCCAGTCCTCTAATAACCTTGGTCGCTCTTCTCTGCACCCACTCCAGTTCAGCTATGTCTTTCTTATACACCGGAGACCAGAACTGTGCACAGTATTCTAAGTGTGGTCGAACTAGTGACTTGTATAGAGGTAAAATTATATTCTCCTCATGAGCATCTATGCCTCTTTTAATGCATCCCATTATTTTATTTGCCTTTGTAGCAGCTGCCTGACACTGGCCACTGAATTTAAGTTTGTCATCCACCCATACACCCAGGTCTTTTTCATTGACGGTTTTGCCCAGAGTTTTAGAATTAAGCACATAATTATACATCTTATTACTTCTACCCAAGTGCATGACCTTACATTTATCCCCATTAAAGCTCATTTGCCATTTATCAGCCCAAGCTTCTAGTTTACATAAATCATCCTGTAATATAAAATTGTCCTCCTCTGTATTGATTACCCTGCAGAGTTTAGTGTCATCTGCAAATATTGAAATTCTACTCTGAATGCCCCCTACAAGGTCATTAATAAATATGTTAAAAAGAAGAGGGCCCAATACTGACCCCTGTGGTACCCCACTGCTAACCGCTACCCAGTCCGAGTGTGCTCCATTAATAACCACCCTTTGTTTCCTATCCCTGAGCCAGCTCTCAACCCACTTGCACATATTTTCCCCTATCCCCATTATTCTCATTTTATGTATCAACCTTTTGTGTGGCACCGTATCAAAAGCTTTTGGAAAGTCCATATACACTACATCCACTGGGTTCCCTTGGTCCAATCCGGAACTTACCTCTTCATAGAAACTGATCAAATTAGTCTGACATGAACGGTCCCTAGTAAACCCGTGCTGATACTGGGTCATGAGGTTATTCCTCTTCAGATACTCCAGTATAGCGTCCCTTAGAATGCCCTCCAGGATTTTACCCACAGTAGAGGTTAAGCTTACTGGCCTATAGTTTCCGAGTTCAGTTTTTGTTCCCTTTTTGAATATTGGCACCACATTTGCTATACGCCAGTCCTGTGGCACAGACCCTGTTATTATGGAGTCTTTAAAGGGTGAAACAGCAAAGTAAAATAAAACGGTACCTCTAGATACAGGCCTTGTAGTAGTGGGGTCAGCCCGCTCAGGGTTAGTACACCCATGGTCCAGGCATAAACCACAGCACAAAACCACTTCTCTGGAGTGTTCCTCTCCCGACAAACAACACCCAGACTGCCTCTCAAGTCCAGCTCTTTAAACCCAGACCATGTGACTCCTCAACCATGTGGCTGATCACATGACTGTGACATCACACAAGTCCTGTCAGCACTCGGTGGTGCCAACTCTGCTGGTGGAGATAAGGTGGACATCTTCACACCCACTCTATTGATGTCCACATAAAACCAGCCCATGTATGCAATGTTAACTTAACTGTCACAACACGTACTGTGCTGGAGAAAAATACTCTGGTTTCACATCACTGATGCCAATAAGCGCAGTGACACGTATCTCCCCCCATTACTTTCCCAGTGACTTTGTCAGAATATATACACACACATTTCTAAATGTATATATGATATACATAAATGTGCTGTATCCTGATATCTATATCAGGAACAGCACTCTTCTTGCCAACAATTGTCAGGACAATCACACAATTGCCTGATGATTAAGGCTTCTTTCACACTACCATCGGCAGTCGGCGCGACGTACCAACGGAAGTGTTTGCTTTCACATTTCCGTGACAACAAGAACGTGAGCACAGCAACTTAGGTGCGCGGGTAGGTTCCCAGGCCGTACATATATAAATACAAAGAACCCGGCACTCAACTTTTACTCAAACTGGTGGTATTTATTTTGTAGTACGAAAATACGTTTCGGCCAGGTCTGGCCTTCGTCAGTTACGTACTAAGAGTTGTCATAGGGATATGCTGTGTGAGCGTGGTTGACATCCCCACTGACAGCGGTGGACACCGCGTCCGGACCCGTCTCACATACAGCCTGCAGCCGCGTCATTCATCGGAGGCTGATATTTCTTATGACATTTCTCAAGGGTTATCCCTGTAATCAACCACGCTCACGCAGCATATCCCTATGACAACTCTTAGTACGTAACTGACGAAGGCCAGACCTGGCCGAAACGTATTTTCGTACTACAAAATAAATACCACCAGTTTGAGTAAAAGTTGAGTGCCGGGTTCTTTGTATTTATATATGCTTTCACATTTCCGTCTGCGCTGCCGGGGAGGAAAGAGTCAGTGAGAGACATTTCCTGCCGGGCATGCGCAGACGGGAAAACTGGATGCGACGTACAGAAAAACGTTCCCTTCTGTGATGACGGTCCGCCAAAACCCGACGCATCCAGTGCACGACGGACGCAACGTGAGGCCATACATCGCGATCCGTCGGCAATACAAGTCTATGGGAAAATGCAGGATCCTGCATTTTCAAAAATCGACGGATTTCGACGTGACACAAAAGACGGAAATGTGAAAGTAGCCTAAAGGGCAAGGCAATGGCTGCTATTGCTACTAGGCAGGTTATTGTGTCCTTCACAGTGAATGTATAGTATATCCACATCCAATTCAAACACATGGGTTTATATATACTTCGGTATGGTCACTGCCAAGCTCCACAATAACCAAAGAAAAACTAGCTGCCACTACTCATTTATTACAGGCTAATTGGACACCCGTTACTGGTAATGTGGGGCCTCATGAAGGCTTCAGGGATGCGATTTAAAGAGCAAGAGGAGAGAAGCTATTAAGTTTTATACATTTATTCCAACAATTAGGCAGTGCTTATAAAATATACAAAATATGTTACTCTCTACTCCCCTCTTATCTCCTCTTCCCACAATCACATACAAGATTTCTCTCGCGCATCACCCCTACTCTGGAACTCTCTACCACAACATATCAGACTCTCACCTACCGAGGAAACCTTCAAAAAGAACCTGAAGACCCACCTCTTCTGACAAGCCTACAACCTGCAGTGACCACTGATCGGCCAAACCACTGCATGACCTGCTCTACCCTCACCTACTGTATCCTCACCCATCCCTTGTAGATTGTGAGCCTGTACCAGTTGTGACTTGTATTGTCCAAGATTATTGTATCTGTTTTTATTATGTATACCCCTCCTCACATGTAAAGCACCATGGAATAAATGGCGCTATAATAAATAATAATAATAATAATAATAATAAAGGGGACAAGACAATTCAGTAAACACAGTCACACAAATAAAAGGGATAAACAAAAGAAAGTTACTTGTTTTGCAAAAAGAAGAACTCTATTTAGGAAATGGTAAAGTCCTTACTGTATCTCCGGGCACTAAACAATGGCTCTAAGTCAGAAACCACTTCTAACAGGTACGAGTCACTCCCACCTAATTCGCCTTTTGACCTCAGATGGGTCCAGTAAATGAGATGCGGGCTCAGGTATCAAAAATTATGAAATCCTCAATTTAAGGGATATCTGCCCCACTGGAGGTCCCAGGCGGGAGATATTGATACAATATTTTATATCATGATTTCAGCTTTCCCTAAATAAGAAATATGGCATACTCAACTATATCCATCTGACCAATATTAATTCTGGACTAATCCTCTGGTCACACAGTGTATGCATTGCATTCAGCACTGCTCAACAATGCAGAAAATATGCCTCCCGTATCTGTAGAGCATACACCTATCGCAAAAAGTCAATATTCATATCAGGTATCTGGCACCAACAAGTCTGCTATCATTGGCCATGTGTTGCTTTGAAGCCAGGAAAGACCATTCAAGCCTGTTATTTACTATTACGACTGACCACTCCACAGGAAGTGGCTACATTACAGAGGGGGATCGTAGAGCAAAGCAAGGTGGCTCAGTGGTTAGCAAATCACACCAAGGACAACATCTGTAAGGCGTTTGTATGTTCTCCCTGTGTTTGTGTGGGTTTCTTCTGGGTTCTCCGCTTTCCTCCCACAGGCCAAAGATATACTGATAGGGATTTTAGATTGTGAGTCTCAATGGGAACAGTGCCGATAATGTCTCTAAAGCGCTGTGGAATTAATTGTGTTTTATAAGTGAGTAAATAAAATAAATAAATATTCATGTTGTGCATTAATTTATTCTCCATTTTAAATACTTCATGTAAATTAAGCAGTGTTGGGCTGCTATCAAGTAAGGAAACATGAAATTATACCTGGATAATAACTGAAGGAAGAAGATGAACCAGAAGAAGTATTGCTACATTTTTTATTAATTTAGAAATCTGTACTGGTTTATTTTAGAATATATTTCTATAGGCATTGCTGTTCTTCCAGCATTGCACGGCGAATAAGCCTCCTTAGCTTGGCATGCTAGATTCGGTAAGTCACTCTCCGCAAGAAGAAACGTTACCCCTTGGTTACATATGATTCTACATTTTTGCCTGCCATCAGCCTCCACTAGGGGGAGATAATTGATTGCAGATTTATGTACTTGTTGAACTCTCTTAGAGCTTGCCCTAGTGGTATCTGCGTGCACTGAAGCATAGGAAAAGTTAAACTTTAGTGCAATACTGGCTAGAAATATCCAGGTTCACGTATCCCCAGTTCACAGTCTAATAAAGTGCTCTCTGGCCATGGACAGGAGCTGCTGAATTTCCTGATCTTCAATGTCCCTCTGAGTTGCTTTGCTCTCTGGTCATGGAGACGAGCTGCGCAAATTTCCTGATCTTCAGGGTCCCTTGTTGTGGCGTTTGATTCGCTGGCGTGATGTCACATCATCTGTGCACTGCACAGCAAATCATAAGACAAGTCCGGAATCTCAGAAGATCAGGAAATTCGTGCAGCTCCTGTCCTGTCCATGGCCAGAGAGCACTAACGTGAACCAAGGTCCGCGACTGTCTGAAACGATCTGCTCATCTCTAAGGTCAGCTGCAGAAGAGAGTATGAAAAATTGTCCGAGTTTCAACTTTTATCTACATTTCACCAAATCTCTGAAAAAGAATAAGAAGCAAAAAAAATATCTTGGGTAGATGCATAAAAGAATAATCCATAAATGTCCCTAGAGGATGCAACAATGAATGTCTCATTGGAAGCATAGTCATTGATCGGGGGATACTGCTTTTTTAGACAGCTGGTATGTTAGTCAACTTTATTTGCTTCTTGAATTTTATGGGCTGGATATAATATACTTTTACAAGCCAAGGTTAACAATTTGATAATTAACACTTATAATAAAAGTGATCATTTCTGGCATACAATACACCATAGAAGTAACGATTATTCCAGTGTAGGCGTTCAGCGACATGGGAGGTCTGAAACCTTATGAGGAACATTATAAACTTGTGATATGTGTGAAGCGTTTGAGATGTAGCATTATGTTTAAGCTCAGTTGCAACACATCTGTCAACCTGGCTGCAGCTGTCGAGTCCAAATTAACATCCTCACATGCTGAAGAAATTCTCCTTAGAAATCAGTTTTTGAAAGGAAATCATTAACAAGTTGCACTCAGAGCCTGTTTCTGGTTGGTAACGGTGGTGTATATCTGCTGAACAGCTGCACGCTTGCAAGGAGATATTCCTTCTTACACATAAAGGTACCTTTCATAGTCTGCCATGTAGGTAGCAGTGTGCACATGGCTGCTCCAGACACTAGTAGAGTCTCATGAGCCCTCATTCACTGGAGCAAAGGAATGTTTAGAATATATTCATTCAGTATTGCTCAGGCCAGCAGCTGGGTCTAATAGGAGATAATACTACTCTTTTGTCTTTACAGGTCTTGTGACCTTCTAGCTGCAAATTACATTGCCATATGCAAGGAAAAGCTGCTTAGATTCTTGTTTCATCAGATTTAGGGTTTAGCCTTTTCAGACAAAAATTTAGATTATAGCCCTGTAGTAGCTATATATGTCCTTGCTGCATCGAATGGGCTCTGAATATTTGGTCCCATAGTGTAAGATCTTTCACTTATTTTGTTAATTCCTCGTCCAATTACTGCTGTTCCACTGATTTTGGAACAGTTTTGTTTACTTTTCTATGCCCCTCCTTTACAAAGTTACACCTCGTGTTAATAAAGAAACACATTTTCCCTTCACTCAACTGGGTGTATGGAACGCCCGCAGACGCAGGGCCGCGGGTTACTCGGTACCGGTCCTCTGCTGGCTCAGTTCTGGGGATGTCACGATGGCTGGACCCGGTCCGTGACCCTGCTAAGGGGCGTCCAATAAAAGGGTGATGAAAGTTTGTCAAGGTTCATTACGCCACCTGTGGTACTCGGTCAGGGCGACCAACGCTGCTTAGGGGTCCGCTGGGGTGATGGAATGGCAGCTAGATGATATACCTTCCCACAGGTGAAGTATATCCCCAGGGCTTCCCAGTAGTGTAGGTGGCGATGATGTGAGGCACAGTTAATAACGAGGACACAAGGTTGCAGTCTCTTTGCCTTTTACTGAAGACCTCGGGATCCGCAATCCAGAGCACTGCTAACTGGGCTGGCTAAGTCCGGCCGGTCCGAAGGCACATCCAGAGTTCCCTTTGCAGGTGGAAATCAGTGCCTACCAACTAGCGCCTGTGTGTTGTAGTCCTTCCCTGCTGAGCATTCGGGATAGTCCTCACAACTTTCATATCTGTTCTTTCTTTTTCTCTCCGTCCCCCAAGTTTATCTGGATAGGACGCACCCGTTTGACGGGAAGGCTCGGAGCTATTCTGGGACCCTAGAGAGTTGTGAATTCTGTTGTCAAGCTCCCTCCTGTGGTCATGAATGGTACTTCGGCTGGTTCTGTCCATGGGCTTCCTCTGGTGGTGGTGAGTGGGGCTGCGGCTTCTGAGGTTCCTTCCACAGGTGACGAGGTTAATTCGTTAGCTGGCTGCTCTATTTAACTCCACCTAGATCATTGCTCCATGCCACCTGTCAATGTTCCAGTATTGGTCTAGTTCACTCCTGGATCGTTCTTGTGACCTGTCTTCCCAGCAGAAGCTAAGTTCCTGCTTGTTTTTCTCTGGTTTGCTATTTTTCTGTCCAGCTTGCTATTTTGATTGTTGTCTTGCTTGCTGGAAGCTCTGGGACGCAGAGGGAGCGCCTCCGCACCGTGAGTCGGTGCGGAGGGTCTTTTTGCACCCTCTGCGTGGGCTTTTTGTCATTTTTTGTGCTGACCGCAAAGCTACCTTTCCTATCCTCTGTCTGTCCAGTAAATCGGGCCTCACTTTGCTAAATCTATTTCATCTCTGTGTTTGTAATTTTCATCTTTACTCACAGTCATTATATTTGGGGGGCTGCCTTTTCCTTTGGGGAATTTCTCTGAGGCAAGGTAGGCTTTATTTTTCTATCTTTAGGGCTAGCTAGTTCCTTAGGCTGTGACGAGGCGCCTAGGGAGCATCAGGAGCGCTCCACGGCTATTTCTAGTGTGTGTGATAGGTTTAGGGATTGCGGTCAGCAGAGTTCCCACGTCTCAGAGCTCGTCCTATATTATCAGTAACTATCAGGTCATTCCGTGTGCTCTTAACCACCAGGTCCATTATTGTCCTGACCACCAGGTCATAACAGTACAGGTGGCCCAAAGTACTAATGCATCTCAATAGAGGGATATGAGAAGTTCTGAGACCATTTTTTTTCTTTGCAGTGTGTTTTGTCTCTCTTTTCCCCTTTTCCTCTGGATGGTTCAGGATACAGGTGTAGATATGGACATTCAAGGTCTGTCCTCTTGTATGGATAATCTCACTGCAAGGGTACAAAACATTCAAGATTTTGTGGTTCAGAATCCAATGTTAGAGCCTAGGATTCCTATTCCTGATTTGTTTTTTGGGGATAGATCTAAGTTTCTGAATTTCAAAAATAATTGTAAATTGTTTCTTGCTTTGAAACCTCGCTCCTCAGGTGACCCTGTTCAACAAGTGAAAATCATTATTTCTTTGTTGCGTGGTGACCCTCAAGACTGGGCATTTTCCCTTGCGCCAGGAGATCTGGCATTGCGTGATGTTGATGCGTTTTTTCTGGCGCTCGGATTGCTTTATGATGAACCTAATTCAGTGGATCAGGCAGAGAAAATCTTGCTGGCTCTGTGTCAGGGTCAGGATGAGGTAGAGATATATTGTCAGAAGTTTAGGAAGTGGTCTGTACTCACTCAGTGGAATGAATGTGCCCTGGCAGCAATTTTCAGAAAGGGTCTCTCTGAAGCCCTTAAGGATGTCATGGTGGGATTTCCCATGCCTGCTGGTCTGAATGAGTCTATGTCTTTGGCCATTCAGATCGATCGACGCTTACGTGAGCGTAAAGCTGTGCACCATTTGGCGGTATTATCTGAGCATAGACCAGAGCCTATGCAATGTGATAGGACTTTGACCAGAGCTAAACGGCAAGAACACAGACGTCGGAATGGGCTGTGTTTTTACTGTGGTGATTCCACTCATGCTATCTCCGATTGTCCTAAGCGCACTAAGCGTTTCGCTAGGTCTGCCACCATTGGTACGATACAGTCGAAATTTCTTTTGTCCGTTACTCTGATCTGCTCTTTGTCATCCTATTCTGTTATGGCATTTGTGGATTCAGGCGCTGCCCTGAATTTGATGGACTTGGAGTTTGCTAGGCGCTGTGGTTTTTTCTTGGAGCCCTTGCAGTATCCTATTCCATTGAGAGGAATTGATGCTACGCCTTTGGCCAAGAATAAGCCTCAGTACTGGACCCAATTGACCATGTGCATGGCTCCTGCACATCAGGAGGATATTCGCTTTTTGGTGTTGCATAATCTGCATGATGTGGTCTTTTTGGGGTTGCCATGGCTACAGGTCCATAATCCAGTATTGGATTGGAAATCTATGTCTGTGTCCAGCTGGGGTTGTCAGGAAGTACATGGTGATGTTCCATTTTTGTCTATTTCGTCATCCACCCCTTCTGAAGTCCCGGAGTTTTTGTCGGATTACCAAGATGTATTTGATGAGCCCAAATCCAGTGCCCTACCTCCTCATAGGGATTGCGATTGTGCTATCAATTTGATTCCTGGTAGTAAGTTTCCTAAGGGCCGACTGTTCAATTTATCTGTGCCAGAGCACGCCGCTATGCGGAGTTATGTAAAGGAATCCTTGGAGAAGGGTCATATTCGCCCGTCGTCGTCACCATTGGGAGCAGGGTTCTTTTTTGTGGCCAAGAAGGATGGTTCTTTGAGACCTTGTATTGATTACCGCCTTCTTAATAAGATCACAGTCAAATTTCAGTACCCTTTGCCGCTGCTGTCTGATTTATTTGCTCGGAATAAGGGGGCTAGTTGGTTCACCAAGATAGATCTTCGTGGTGCGTATAATCTTGTGCGTATTAAACAGGGCGATGAATGGAAAACAGCATTTAATATGCCCGAGGGCCATTTTGAGTACCTAGTTATGCCATTCGGGCTTTCCAATGCTCCATCAGTATTTCAGTCCTTTATGCATGACATCTTCCGAGAGTACCTGGATAAATTCCTGATTGTATATTTGGATGATATTTTGGTCTTCTCGGATGATTGGGAGTCTCACGTGAAGCAGGTCAGAATGGTGTTCCAGGTCCTTTGTGCGAATTCCTTGTTTGTGAAGGGGTCAAAGTGTCTCTTTGGAGTTCAGAAAGTTTCATTTTTGGGTTTCATTTTTTCCCCTTCTACTATCGAGATGGACCCTGTTAAAGTCCAGGCCATTTATGATTGGACTCAGCCGACATCTGTGAAGAGTCTGCAAAAGTTCCTGGGCTTTGCTAATATTTATCGTCGCTTCATCAGTAATTTTTCTAGTGTTGCTAAACCGTTGACTGATTTGACCAAGAAGGGTGCTGATGTGGTCAATTGATCTTCTGCGGCTGTGGAAGCTTTTCAGCTTTGAAGCGTAGTTTTTCTTCTGCCCCTCTGTTGTGCCAGCCAGATGTTTTGCTTCCGTTTCAGGTCGAGGTTGATGCTTCTGAGATTGGAGCAGGGGCTGTTTTGTCGCAAAGAAGTTCTGATGGCTCGGTGATGAAACCATGTGCCTTCTTTTCTAGAAAGTTTTCGCCTGCTGAGCGCAATTATGATGCTGGCAATCGAGAGTTGTTGGCCATGAAGTGGGCATTCGAGGAGTGGCGTCATTGGCTTGAAGGAGCCAAGCATCGCGTGGTGGTCTTGACGGATCACAAGAATTTAACTTATCTCGAGTCTGCCAAACGGTTGAATCCTAGACAGGCTCGTTGGTCGCTATTTTTCTCCCGTTTTGATTTTGTGGTTTCATACCTTCCAGGCTCTAAGAATGTGAAGGCTGATCCCCTGTCAAGGAGTTTTGTGCCTGACTCTCCGGGTGTTCCTGAGCCGGCGGGTATTCTCAAAGAGGGGGTAATTTTGTCTGCCATCTCCCCTGATTTGCGGCGGGTGCTGCAAAAATTTCAGGCTGATAGACCTGACCGTTGCCCAGCAGAGAAACTGTTTGTCCCTGATAAATGGACTAGTAGAGTTATCTCTGAGGTTCATTGTTCCGTGTTGGCTGGTCATCCGGGAATCTTTGGTACCAGAGATTTGGTGGCTAGATCCTTTTGGTGGCCGTCTTTGTCGCGGGATGTGCGTTCTTTTGTGCAGTCCTGTGGGACTTGTGCTCGGGCTAAGCCCTGCTGTTCTCGTGCCAGTGGGTTGCTTTTGCCCTTGCCGGTCCCGAAGAGGTCCTGGACGCATATCTCTATGGATTTTATTTCGGATCTCCCTGTCTCTCAAAAGTTGTCGGTCATTTGGGTGGTTTGTGATCGCTTCTCTAAGATGGTCCATTTGGTACCCTTGTCTAAATTGCCTTCCTCCTCTGATTTGGTGCCATTATTTTTCCAGCATGTGGTTCGTTTACATGGCATTCCGGAGAACATCGTTTCGGACAGAGGTTCCCAGTTTGTTTCAAGGCTTTGGCGAGCCTTTTATGCTAGGATGGGCATTGATTTGTCTTTTTCCTCGGCTTTCCATCCTCAGACAAATGGCCAAACTGAACGAACTAATCAGACTTTGGAAACATATCTGAGATGCTTTGTTTCTGCTGATCAGGATGATTGGGTGTCCTTTTTGCCTTTGGCTGAGTTCACCCTTAATAATCGGGCCAGCTCGGCTACTTTGGTTTCGCCTTTTTTCTGCAATTCTGGTTTCCATCCTCGTTTCTCTTCAGGGCAGGTTGAGTCTTCAGACTGTCCTGGTGTAGATACTGTGGTGGATAGGTTGCAGCAGATTTGGACTCATGTGGTGGACAATTTGACATTGTCCCAGGAGAAGGCTCAACGTTTCGCTAACCGCCGGCGCTGTGTGGGTCCCCGACTTCGTGTTGGGGATTTGGTTTGGTTGTCGTCTCGTTATGTTCCTATGAAGGTTTCCTCTCCTAAGTTTAAGCCTCGTTTCATTGGTCCGTATAAGATTTCTGAGGTTCTCAATCCTGTGTCGTTTCATTTGACCCTTCCAGCTTCTTTTGCCATCCATAATGTATTCCATAGGTCATTGTTGCGGAGATACGTGGCGCCTGTGGTTCCATCCGTTGATCCTCCTGCCCCGGTGTTGGTTGAGGGGGAGTTGGAGTATGTGGTGGAGAAGATTTTGGATTCTCGTATTTCGAGACGGAAACTCCAGTACCTGGTCAAATGGAAGGGTTATGGTCAGGAAGATAATTCCTGGGTCTTTGCCTCCGATGTTCATGCTGCCGATCTGGTTCGTGCCTTTCATTTGGCTCGTCCTGGTCGGCCTGGGGGCTCTGGTGAGGGTTCGGTGACCCTTCCTCAAGGGGGGGGGTACTGTTGTGAATTCTGTTGTCAAGCTCCCTCCTGTGGTCATGAATGGTACTTCGGCTGGTTCTGTCCATGGGCTTCCTCTGGTGGTGGTGAGTGGGGCTGCGGCTTCTGAGGTTCCTTCCACAGGTGACGAGGTTAATTCGTTAGCTGGCTGCTCTATTTAACTCCACCTAGATCATTGCTCCATGCCACCTGTCAATGTTCCAGTATTGGTCTAGTTCACTCCTGGATCGTTCTTGTGACCTGTCTTCCCAGCAGAAGCTAAGTTCCTGCTTGTTTTTCTCTGGTTTGCTATTTTTCTGTCCAGCTTGCTATTTTGATTGTTGTCTTGCTTGCTGGAAGCTCTGGGACGCAGAGGGAGCACCTCCGCACCGTGAGTCGGTGCGGAGGGTCTTTTTGCGCCCTCTGCGTGGTCTTTTTGTAGTTTTTTGTGCTGACCGCAAAGCTACCTTTCCTATCCTCTGTCTGTTCAGTAAGTCGGGCCTCACTTTGCTAAATCTATTTCATCTCTGTGTTTGTAATTTTCATCTTTACTCACAGTCATTATATGTGGGGGGCTGCCTTTTCCTTTGGGGAATTTCTCTGAGGCAAGGTAGGCTTTATTTTTCTATCTTTAGGGCTAGCTAGTTCCTTAGGCTGTGACGAGGCGCCTAGGGAGCGTCAGGAGCACTCCACGGCTATTACTAGTGTGTGTGATAGGTTTAGGGATTGCGGTCAGCAGAGTTCCCACGTCTCAGAGCTCGTCCTATATTATCAGTAACTATCAGGTCATTCCTTGTGCTCTTAACCACCAGGTCCATTATTGTCCTGACCACCAGGTCATAACACTAGAGACGCCCCTCTCCAACTTTGCCCCCTATGTCTGTTTAGGTGATGTAAGGTAGACAGCCAACCTAAAATCAACTGTCCTGCGCTGTTTAAAGTAATGCTTGGAGTCTGTCACTTCCTCGGAGTTTCGGCCCCCGGCTACGCGCCTCAGTAGGATGTTGCCGATCCCGGGGCACGACTCCTACTGGATATCTCCTTGTGCTGCGATCTTGTTTCTCACTTCTCCACAATATCCTTCGCTTCGTGTCCTTCCTTAGGATGCCGCTGCAAGGTAGTGCAGGTGCGGCTCCGTAGCGTTCTGTCCTTTCTGCTAGGTACCTGCCAGGAACCCACCCCTGACAGGTCCTCCCTGGAGCTCTCCCAGGCTGCGTTCTGCCTAACTTCCTATCCAACCCCCAGTTTTACCAAAGTGTGAGGAGTGGCCTAATACATAGTGCCTTTTGCTCCCCCTAGTGGCCGGAGTGTGAAGTGTAATGTGTGACTGTGATACCTGGTCAGGTGAACTCCTTTAGTGCAATCAGACATAACATCACTCCCCTTAGTGGCAGAGTGACATTACTGCAACGACCAGGACTCTGGGGCGCGGCATGTATACCACAGAACTTCTCTGTGGGCAAGGTTTTGATTAGACAGCATCATAGAGAAGAGAAAGTAAATGCCCAAGGGGGGAAGCTCTTTGGTATACACCCAGGTTTTTATGGGAAAATTTGCTTCTTTAACGGAAAATCAGCAATTGGCAATTGGATGATATACTCAGTTCAAATAAAAAATCCAGTTAAAGGATCTCTTGTAATACCCACGTGGATCTAAGTGCAAAAGTGAAACAATGAGCTGTGCCACACCGGTTTAATAATATTTATCATTTCATTCAGCCATGGAGAAAGTTGTCTCTGAAGGTTGTTTATCATAGTCATTGTTTGCAGTCTTATATGAGGATGTCTCAACAGTTATTCTGTAGGAGGATGATTTAATCTGCCAGTGTCAGTAAATGCGCTACTACCAGCGTCATCAATGACTATACAATTAGAAATGAGCAGCAAAACCCACGACAAGACTAAATTATACCATTGCTCAGCAATGCAAAGTTCCTTTTATTTTTTAAAGTACTCTGAAATCAGGTGCTGTAGCACAGCAATTATACTGATCAAAGAGATTAGACCTCATTATTATCTGGCTAAAATAGAAATGCTGTTAGGTGCAAGTCCATTAGGGTTTCCAGTATCTTTGAAAACAAGAAAAGTGGTTTGCAGCATGAGATTGTAATACGAGGGTTTGGTGCCATGAACATGTGAATGCACATGAACATGCACACATATGAAAGTGTCAGTCATCTCTTAACAACTAATGCTGCCACACTGTACAAACAAATTGTAGCACTAACAGTTCAGACTTAATACTAAAATGTGTATGAACATTATGGATTTATATTCTAATCTACGAGCCAATATTTTTACATGTGACATCATGTCAAATTAATTTAAAATAAGTAATGGCACAAGGCAGGGGTGCGCCTTCTCCCACTTAATTTTTGCCATGATTACAGAACTTCAGGCTGAATACATCATATACCAATTGAATCAAACATAATACAGTACTTACAAATTAGACCCCAACAGCAAAAAATTGCCTCAATACTGATGATGTGTAGCAGAAAACTTGATCTCCTATAAACAGGTGGCATTCACAGGAGGATTGTAATGATAGGGCACAGAGGTCATCTGTAGTGTCCTGACTACACATTGGTGCCTTGTGATCACGTCAGGGAAATGGTAATGGAAGCGTTTAAGGACAAACACCCCTGCCAGCGCGCGTTAAATGTTGCCATCAGAAATTGACAGCGGGATTTATCAGACTAACAGCCGTGGACAGAGCTCCACTACATCCACAACTGTTAAAGGTACATGATGGCTGATTAAATCAGTCATCGTGTGTGGAGAAAGATGAGTGCTTGGCATCAAAAGGAGGGACAATATTTTTTGTCATACAGATAGGTCAGAGGTTGTGAAGAGGTAAAATGTCAGACTCAAGGACTGTCATGGAAGCAAATATAATTTAACTATAGTGGGGGTGGTTTGGTTTTAATTAAGTCATCCAGCATTTGGCAGATACCCTAAAGTAACTTAAACAGACCCCATAATGCTTAAAGGGATAAGTATAATAGTATTTATAGTATGTTTGCCATGCAATAAATGCAGTTTTCAACAAAGCTAATGTTGATTCTGGTGACATATTCCTGTATTGATGGCGGTTCTAGTGATATCTTCATGTACTGATAATAGTTCGTGTGATATATTCATGTACTAATGATTTTTGTAGTGTCATATTCCTTTATTGATGGTGGTTCTGGAGATGTAGTCATGTAATTATGGTTGTTCTGGTGCTTTATTTATGTACTACTGAACGCTCTTGTGATGCATTTATATAATGATGATGGTTCTGGTGTTGTATTCATCATCAGAACAGTGATCAGTACATGAATACAAAACAAAGTCATCAGTACATAAAGACTAAGGCATTGTGAGGCTGTGGCCTCTGTTACAGCTAGGGGGCGCTGTTTGTGCTCCCCAGGTTGTGCATGCAGATGGATGAAGTCCATAGGTGTGCATGAGAGTCACGGATTTCCGGTCTGGGTTTTCCATGTGGCTGAAGGCCACAGGTTTGTGTGTGTTTAAAAGCCCTGCAGTAAGGGGTATGGAGGGTCAGGTGCACGTCAGTGTCAGTCTGGTGTGTGCTGGTGTGAAGAGCAGAGTCCTGCAGAGTGCTGGCTGAGTGCATGGAGGCACAGGCCAGCAGGGCCAGCACCCAGGGCAGCTGAATAGCCTGGCACCCACAGCATATACAGTAATGCAAGTCATCCATGGTACTGGTCTCGGATGTGGACAGTCCTGTGGCAGGAGGTGGATGTCCTGTGCCCAAAAGAGGACTAGCATGTGTAACGATTGCAAACAGGTGGATATGGTGCCCAGCTGCTATCCGGAGGATATCCTGGACTGTGTACGACTGTGTGAGTAAAGAGACTGTGATACAGCGATGCAGGACACCCACGAGAACTAGTCAGAGCAGGGCTGGCATGTCTAGTGGACATATGCGGCTGAGTGTATGGAAACATATGGAGACTGCAATATGGCATGTGGTCACCCAGTTAAACTGGACAAGTGAAGTCTGGCCTGTTTAGGGACCGCAATCTAAAGCCATATGATTGGTATTGCTATGAACTGGTGTAAACTGAATACTGATAACATACACTGAAGTTATATGCATTTATGTGAATTGGACTTTAATGCTGTGAAGAAACACATTAAAAGAGACTTTTGTGTTTGAACTTTGTGGGTCACTGCCTCTTCACTGCATACGATGCTACTACAATCTTACACCATCTATAGTACATAGATATGTCACCAGAATCATCAATAAATTAATAGGTCACAAGAACCACCATCAGTACATGAAAATGGCACCAGAACCACCATTAGTACCTGAATAGGGCACCTTAACCACCATCAGTAGATAAATGCGTTACCAGAACCACCATCAGTACATGGATACTCTTAGATTCACCAAGTGACATGGATCCTCCAAGCCCAATGTCTAGATGGGCACATAGACTTCAGGAGTATGCACAGCAAATAGAAGGGGCACACTGGATATGGAAAGACAAGGAACAGGAGACCGCTGGCAGGTAGGCAGAGTGCAGAGACCACAGGAAGCTGAAAAATGTCAGGATACCACAGGAAGGCAGAGGTAGGCTGAGTGCAGGAAACCACTAATAGGCAGAGGATGTCAGTAAACCACACGTAGATAGGTGAATTGCAGGAAACTGCAGGCAGAAGACGGATGCCAGGAAAGAGGCAGAGTGCAGGAAACAGCAGAGTACTGCAGGCAGGTGGAGTGCATGAGAAGCTGAGTAGAAAGCCAAACTCCAGCAACACAAAAGTCTTAATGCAAAAACAAGACACAAGGGTGTTTAAGTGAGCTTTATATAGGCCCGGGCTTATGCTCACATGAGATTACGCCAGGCCATCTGCAAAGCACGACATGAAGCACAGCAGTTCTGTGGACCAGGAAGAGGGAAGCAAGGCACGGATCCTGTGATAACAGGGCCTCTCCCAGATGAATCCTTATCAAAAGAAAGTGGATGCCTGGCATGAAACTTCTTGAGTAATATTGGAGCATTCAAGTCTTTTTTAGGAACCCAACATTTCTCTTTAGGACCAAATGCATTTCAGTTGAATAAGTCGAAGATCTAATTGATCTCATAATCTGTGTTGGAGTCAGAAGCGGGAGAAGGGACAGTGTTGACCATAGGAGTGAACCTAGTGAGGACCAGAAGGTGTAGAAGAGAGACATGTTAGGAGTTAGGCATTTGCAGAGTGGAAGGTAATTTCATACCGAAGGTAAGCAGTCAAATGTTTTTAGTGGATAGCCATAACTTATCTCTGGCGGTGATGTTGGGCACAGGTCGGCGGGTAGTGTCTTTCACCACCCTTCTTAGCTTTTGCTGCAGCTACAGCTAAATTCGCTTTTACCTCAGTCCAGACCTTCTGAACGCCCTGATAGACTCTGTTCACTGAAGGAAGTGAATTTTTAGCCTGAATAAGCAGAGGGAGATGAAGTTCTAGGCCAAACACTGTAATGAATGGTAGATCTTCCGAAGATATTGCACAACCAATTTTGTGGTCAATTTTCATCTGTTATATTAAGAGAAATAAACACTTGAAATAGATCACTCTGTTTGTAATGACTCTATATAATATATGAGATTCACTTTTTGTATTGAAGAACTGAAATAAATTAACTTTCTGATGATATTCTAATTTTGTCAGAAGCACTTGTAGCTAAAGAATTCTACAAGTATCTTAAAGGGAATCTGTTACCAGGTTTCTTCTACATCATCAGAGAGCAGCATGGTCCAGAGGTAGAGACCCTGATTCCAGTGATATATCACTTACATTACTTTCATAATAACAGAGGATAATGAAATCGATTCTAAATGTAACACTCTCCATTGTTTGAAACATGGAAATCTGATGTCCTTTATTCACAAGTCTTTCAGTACAATTAACCTTTGATATTATACGCACTCTATTAAGCCGCCGGTCATTTCTGAGTGAGACGTGGCTTTTGCCATGTTTCAAACAACGGAAAGTGCTAAAATATTTCTATGTTTGTTGTTAGGGCCTGTGCACACGACCAATTTTCTCGTACAAGTGCTACCCGTGGTCTCCACTGACAGCAATCATACCCATGATATTCTATGGGGCTGTGTACATGTCTGGCAATTCAAGTCTACGAATCCCTGAAATAAAATAGGTCTGGTTTTCACAGAATGGAGAGAATGGAGAAGGTGGAGGTACTTTTTATTCCCTCTCCATTTCTGAGAAAAACTGATGCCACTCTGATCAAACTTTTAAAAAAGGTGGATCAAAAAAATCAGACCGTTTCCTCTCAGATATGGAGAAATCAGTCATGTGGACCTTCCCTGACACACATATCACATCAAGCAGGAGATGATTCTGTGCAGAAGATTTGCAGGAGCCGAGGAGGGAGTTCACTGGACTTTCTATTTATTCCCTTACAAAATGTACAGAAAATTCCAGAATAGTAGAATGACATCAAATAGTATAGCCTGATAATAACCTACAGTACGTGTATTTCCAAATCATTATTCCATATTCCACAATTATTTGAAAATACATGTGGCTGATTATCTGTCTATACTATTTGATGCCATTCTGCGGTTAAGGACATTTAATTTAGATAAAGAAGTATTTGAATACAACTTTGAGAATTCACATCTGTGATATAACCATCAGAAATATATAAAGAGGAAAAGTAATAAAAGAAATTAAAGGGAATTTACACTCCAAACTATTTACTGTACATGGGCATGTAGCTCTTTCAATAACTAGCTCAGCAATACCTTTACATGGCTAGTCCTCCATTTCTAATCAATCAACATTTGAATTGATATGCAAATAGCTATGGTAGATTTGAAGCCTCTGTCACTCCAGCTCTATTTTACACCCAATGCAGCCTCCTGCTGGTTGACTGACAGCTCCTTTGCCTGAAGTCACACAGCATAGAGGCTGCCAGTCACGCTGAAGCTAATGGTGAGGGCGGAGAATAGATCTGACTTGACAGAAGCTTAAGACCTACAAATAGCCCTTTAACCTCATTTTCGTATCAATTCAAATGCTGGTTTCTCAGTAATGGAGGAACGGACTGGCCATGTAAACTCGTTGCTGGTTCACCGTTGAAAGAGTTAGATATACGTATCAATAGTTTGGAGTATAAAATGCTGATGCCAGAATCCCTTTAATTTATTTTATTACTCTTCATATATTTCTGAAATTTACTGTATTTCAAATAAATAAATAAATAACTACTGCATTCTCACAGTTATATTCTTTATACAGCATGTATTAAATGTCCATAACAGCAGAATGATATCAAATAGTATAGACAGATAATCACCCACATGTATTTCCAAAGAATTATTCCATATTCCACATTTCTTTGGAAATACACATGGGTGATTATCTGTCTCTTCTATCTGATGTTATTCTGCTGTTATATTATTTAAAGAGGTTTTCTGGGACTTTAATATTGATGGCCTATCAGCTGTTCCCGATGTCGGCGGCGGCCGGAACTGCTTAGTTATCAACAGAATAATGGCCATAGCCTGGCACTGTACATCCACCCCCTATTGATTTGAATAGGGGAGTGATGTGTAGTACCCGGTTGCAGCCACTATACAGTCGACAGAGCTATGCAGCTCTGTAACTGAGCAGTGCCGACACCAGGAACAGCTGATCAGAGGGGGGCCGGGTGTCACACCTCCACAGATAAGACATTGATGACATAGGATAGGCCATCGATGTTAAAGTCCCAGACAAATAATTTAATATATACAGTCATGGCTGAAAGTGTTGGCACCCTTGAAAGTGTTCAAGAAAATGAAATATTTATCAGAGAAAATTAATGTAGTTACACATGTTTTGTTATACACATCTTTATTTTCTTTGCATATATTTGAACAGCACAAAAAAAAACAGAGAAAAAAAGTCAAATCAGAAATAATTTCACACAACACCCCCAAAATGGGCTGGACAAAATTGTTGGCACCGTTCCAAAATTGTGAGTAAACAACTTTGTTTCAAGCATGTGATGCTCGTCTAAACTCACTTGTGGCAAGTAACAGGTGAGGACAATATGAAAATCACACCTGAAACCAGATAAAACGGGGAGAAATTGGCTCATTCTTTGCACTGTGTGTCTGTGTGAGCGACACTAAGAATAGAGAACAGAAAGAGGAGAAGAAAACTGTCAGAGGACTTAAGTTCCAAAATTGTTGAAGAATATCAACAATTTCAAGGTTACAAGTCCATCTCCACAGATCTTGATGTTCCTTTGTTTATAGTGCGCAATATAATCAAGAAGGTTACAACCCATGGCACTGTAGCTAATCTACCTGGACATGGACGGCAGAGAAAAATTCATAAAAGGTTGCAATGCAGAACAGTCCAGATGGTGGATAAGCAGCCTCAATCAAGTTCCATAGAAATTCAAGCTGTCCTGCAGGTTTAAGGGGCATCAGTGAGAGGGTGAACTGTCTGTCAGAATTTGAATTAAATGAAAGGCTATGGCAGGAGACCCAGGAGGACCTCACTGCTGACACAGAGACATAAAAAAGCTAGACTGCAGTTTGCCAAAATATACGTGAGTAAGCCAAAATCCTTCTGGAAAAGTGTTTTGTGGATAGATGAGACAAAGAGAGATCTTTCTTGTAAAGCGCATCATTCAACTGTTTAGCGAAAACGGAATGAGGCCTACAAAAAAAAGAACACACAATACTTACAGTCAAATATGGTGGAGGTTCCAAAATTTTGGGGGGTTGTTTTGCTGCCACTGGCACTGGGTGCCTTGACACTGTTAAACGCATAATGAAATCTGAAGATTACCAACGGATTTTGGGTCACCATGTAGTGCCCAGTGAAAGACAGCTGAGTTTGCATTATAACCTAGGTCATAGGTCTTCTATGAGGACAATGACCCCAAAACATACTTAAGGAAGCACCCAGAAATGGATGGAAACAAAGCGCTGGAGAAATATGAAAGATCTGGAGAAGTTTGCAAAAGAAAAGTGGTCAAAAATTCAAGTTGAGAGGTGTAAGAAGCTTGTTGATGGTCATAGGAAGCGATTGATTGCAGCTATTCCAAAGGGTGTGCAACCAGTTATTAAGTTGAGGGTGCCAACAATTTTCCCCAGCCCTTTTTTGGGGGTTTGTGTGAAATTATGCCCAATTTACCAGTTTTCTGCTTTTGTGTTGTTCCAATACACACAAAGGAAATAAACATGTGCATAGCAAAACATGCGCCATTCAATAATTTTCTGAGAGAAATACTACATTTTCTAGAGCAATATCAATGGTGTCAATACTTTTGACCATGCCTGTATTTAAAGAAACAGAATATAACTCTGAGTGTGCACCAGTTATCCATATGATATTGGATGGTTAAGGCTGATGGAGAGATGAAACTTTGTTGAAAAGTACATAGTTCTATTGTATTGTCTTGAGAACTATTTGTATATTGCATTTTATATACCATCACAGTCAACCAGGGCCGGACTGGGACTAAAATTCAGCCCTGGCATTTGAAGTTACACAGGCTGACTTGTCGCATGGTGACTGTATAATATCTTCGTACACTTGTAGGTTACAAGAAGTGAGGGGAGTGTAACACGACTATATAACATAATTACAGCTGTATCCAGCATTAGAGCTCAGTCCCCATAGAACGTAATACAGCACAGCCTCCATAGAATGTAATACAGCACAGCCCCCATAGAATGTAATACAGCACAGCCCCCATAGAATGTAATACAGCCAGCCCGCATAGAATGTAATACAGCACAGCCCCCATAGAATGTAATACAGCCCAACCCCCATAGAATGTAATACAGCACAGCCCCCATAGAATGTAATACAGCACAGCCCCCATAGAATGTAATACAGCACAGCCCCCATAGAATGTAATACAGCCAGCCCCCATAGAATGTAATACAGCACAGCCCCCATAGAATGTAATACAGCCAGCCCGCATAGAATGTAATACAGCACAGCCCCCATAGAATGTAATACAGCACAGCCCCCATAGAATGTAATACAGCCAGCCCCCATAGAATGTAATACAGCACAGCCCGAATAGAATGCAGCACAGCCCCAATAGAATGTAATGCAGCACAGCCCCATAAAATGTAATACAGCACAGCCCCCATAGAATGTAATGCAGCACAGCCCCATAAAATGTAATACAGCACAGCCCCCATATAATGTAATGCAGCCAGCCCCATAAAATATAATACAGCCAGCCCCCATAGAATGTAATGCAGCACAGCCCCATAAAATGTAATACAGCACAGCCCCCATAGAATGTAATACAGCACAGCCCCCATAGAATGTAATACAGCACAGCCCCCATAGAATGTAATACAGCACAGACCCCATAGAATGTAATACAGCACAGCCCCCATAGAATGTAATACAGCACAGCTCCCATAGAATGTAATGCAGCCATGCCCCATAGAATGTAATACAGCCAGCCCCCATAGAATGTAATACAGCACAGCTCCCATAGAATGTAATGCAGCCAGGCCCCATAGAATGTAATACAGCCAGCCCCCATAGAATGTAATACAGCACAGTCCCCATGGAATGGAATGCAGCACAGCCCCAATAGAATGTAATGCAGCACAGCCCCATAAAATGTAATACAGCCCAGCCCCCATAGAATGTAATGCAGCCAGCCCCCATAGAATATAATACAGCACAGTCCCCATGGAATGGAATGCAGCACAGCCCCCATAGAATGTAATACAGCACAGCCCCCATAGAATGTAATACAGCCCAGCCCCCATAGAATGTAATGCAGCCAGCCCCCATAGAATGTAATGCAGCACAGCCCCATAGAATGTAATGCAGTCAGCCCACATAGAATGTAATGCAGTACAGCCCCCATAGAATGTAATGCAGCCAGCCCCCATAGAATGTAATGCAGCACAGCCCCATAGAATGTAATTCAGCACAGCCCCCATAGAATGTAATGCAGCCAGCCCCCATAGAATGTAATGCAGCACAGCCTCCATAGAATGTAATGCAGCACAGCCCCCATAGAATGTAATACAGCACAGCCCCCATAGAATGTAATACAGCCACAGCCCCCATAGAATGTATTGCAGCCAGCCCCCATAGAATATAATGCAGCACAGCCCCCATAGAATGTAATGCACCCCCCCCCCATAGAATGTAATGCACCCCCCCATAGCCCCACAATCCAGTTATCACTCATTGATGTATATATAAGAAAAAAAAACACTCTACTCACCTTTCCTCTTGCCCCGCGCTGCTCCAGGCTCCGGTCTCAGCAGCTGCAGTCTGCCCGCCCGACACACAGCAGGTGCGCGATGATATAATGTCATCGTGCACCCGCAGTGTCAAAGGCAGAGCAGGGAATGATGGGAGAGGGAGCGACAGCAGACGCTCTCTCCTCCATCATTGCATTCAAGTTGCAATCATTGCAAGTTGAATGCGGGGCGCCGGGGAGTGTGCCGACAGCGGTGGGAGTGTGCCGACAGCAGTGGGAGTGTGCCGAGAGCGGGGGGAGTGTGCCGACAGCGGTGGGAGTGTGCCAACAGTGGGGGGAGTGTGCTGACAGCTGGGGGAGTGTACCAACAGTGGGGGGAGTGTGCTGACAGCTGGGGGAGTGTGCTGAGAGTGGGGGGAGTGTGCTGACAGCTGGGGGAGTGTGCCGACAGCAGTGGGAGTGTGCCGACAGCGGTGGGAGTGTGCCGACAGCAGTGGGAGTGTGCCAACAGTGGGGGGAGTGTGCTGACAGCTGGGGGAGTGTGCCGAGAGTGGGGGGAGTGTGCTGACAGCTGGGGGAGTGTGCTGAGAGTGGGGGGAGTGTGCCGAGAGCGGGGGGAGTGTGCCGAGAGCGGGGGGAGTGTGCCAACAGCGGGGGAGTGTGCCGAGAGTGGGGGGAGTGTGCCGACAGCGGGGGAGTGTGCCGAGAGTGGGGGGAGTGTGCCAACAGCGGGGGAGTGTGCCAAGAGTGGGGGGAGTGTGCCGACAGCGGCACACTCGAGCGGCCCACTACTGCCACCGACCCTTCTGGCATTTGCCAGAACTGCCCGATGGCCAGTCCGGCCCTGCAGTCAACTCACAGAAATGCAAAATGGTATATCACTATTTGGCATATTGTATAATTTTTGAAAAATTGATTCAAACAACTACACTTCACATTTTATTTAACTTTGTCAGGATTTTACTTTAGTTATCATTCTTTAGGCTGCCGTCACACTGGCAGTATTTGGTCAGTATTTTACATCAGTATTTGTAAGCCAAAGCCAGGAGTGGGTGATAAATGCAGAAGTGGTGCATATGTTTCTATTATACTTTTCCTTTAAATGTTCCACTCCTGGCATTGGCTTACAAATAATGATGTAAAATACTGACCAAATACTGCTAGTGTGACGGCAGCCTTACTAGTAAGAACCTGGGAGCAGACCGGCTTCCTGAGTGGTGATGGCAATACTCATTGTTGAGATGGATTCCGTTCCTTATAACTTGATGATAAAATCCCAGTGTTCAGTTAGAGCATTATGTTTCCTGATCCATAGTCCATAGCTTTTCAACCATGAAAATAAAATCAGCAATTTTCACTGTAAACTGCATGTGTGATACAAGAATAAAAGGTGTTTTAACTGAGTGGGCTCCTTTAATTGACTTCTCATATCTAATTGCGATATTTTATGCTAAACCCAGCATTATTTAGTATACTGCTTCTGACTGTTATAAGGAAAATGAACAGATTTCACGTCTCATTTAACACAAGTGCCTTATTCATTTTTGTGTGACCAGTTTGTGTGCAGTAATGAGATATGATAACTCCGTGCGTTTGATTTAATAACTTCGGGGGAGAAGGTTCAGGGACATGAATTTAAATATTTCCAATTCGCTACAAAGTAATGTATCAGAAATAAGATAAATTCCTGCCTGCGATGTGAATGCGAGTACATTACGTGTCCAGCAGCGGAGGACGCGTGTCATGCTCGGCTTGTTATATGTCGTGTCTCTACGCTATAAACATAATACAATTTCTGGTGGAATCATCAAATTCATTCAGCCTGCTTGCACTGTGTGACTTCATCTCCTGCAGTTTTGTTAGTAGAGATTGGAACAGAATGTTGTTCTCACCAGTAACACTCCATATATGCTGTGGAATGAGAATGAAAAAACGAAATAAAAAATGACCATGTATGGCAGGGGAAAAACACAGATCGGAATAAATATGATAGAAAATGACAATGAATACATTTCACTCACTAGATGTTTGCTTTCTGATATTACACATGGCATTTATTCATTAGTTACAGTTCTCCTCTGCATATGAGTGAAATGGAGTTTTATTATTAGGGCGAGCGCATAACTTAGACGAGAGCTATCTGATGTTTGGTCAGATTTCACTCAGGCCAATGTTATACTATGGGCCAGTGCTGATCTGCAATTGTTTCTACAGACCAAATCAGAAAAAAATTGCAGCATGCTGCGAATGGCTCTGAAACTTGGATCACACAGACCCATTCAAGTCTATGGATGTGTGAAACATCGGACTGCACTTGAATGTCATCTGAGTGCAGTTCGACATCCGTAGACTCAGACAATGGGAAGATGAAGAAATTAAGTTCTCCCTCTTCTCCGCACCTTGGCTGCGATTCTCGCATGTGAGAAAATTGGATCATAGACTGACACTGATCAGAGTTTGAGCTGAGTGTCATTAGCATAATCGATCTGATTCTCTCTCATGAGAGAATATATGGCAGTGTGAGCAAGCCCTTATTATATATAAATATATATATTGTGAGGCAGTGACCGGTGTCATATGCGAGGGTCACTATGTGTCACCCAGGATGCGCTCAGAAGCATATTAGATCTGCTGTAGTGCCTTGTGCGGAATAAAAGGCAGAATAAAAGTAAGCATGAACCTGGTCAGGTTATGTGGAAAAAGGAATCGTTAAGGAAAACCAGATATGGGCTTTTATTTTTTAAACGGACTGCAGGAAAGTAGTGGTCCCGCTCTGTTTCCTCCAGGTGGGATCTTATAAGTGGCCACAGATTCCAGAGGAGAGTTAAAAACCTTGCAGGAAGGGTTTGGGTGTGTCAGTGTTGAGGCAACACAGGGCCAAGTGGAGCCAAAAGACTGCTGGCACCCCAGCATAGATGGTGGTGTAGTCGCCCACGGCAACCGGTCATGGACTGTCTTTGTTTTCCCAGCTGCGATCCGGAGGATCCGTTTTATTTTCTGTTTGTGAGTACGCTGAACATTAAACGAGACTTTATGTTGAACTGTTGCCGGATCACTGTCTTCTCACTGCACAGTGAGGACACCGCAGCACTATATATGGTTGGAGAATGTGGATCAGTGTTAACTGAGGCATACCCCAAAGCGTGCTGCATGTCAGTAATCAAGGCTGCAACTCTACAGCTCAAGCCGGCTGACAAAATGGAGGAAATACTTAAACAGTTGGCCCTCATGCAGCAGCAGCTGCAGTTGCAGCAACAGCAACAAGAGCAAATGCAGCAAAAGCAGCAACAATGGCAGCAGGAGCAGCAACTTCGGCAGCAGGAGCTGCATCAGTTGCAGCAGACAAATAACCTGTTCATGCAGCAGACTGCAGCTCTACAGGAAGCACCCACCTCAGCATCCACATTCCGGTCGGAGGCCTGGTACAGAGTTCGGTCAGCGCTGAGGAAGATGGTGCCTGAGGATGACATGGAGGCCTACCTCACCATTTTCAAACGCACTGCAGAGTCAGGAGAGCTTGCCGGTGACTCAGTGGGCTGAAGTGTTGGCCCCCTTTCTGACGGGAGATGCCCAGAAGGCATACCTGGACCTCAGTCGGGATGATGCTCTGGACTATGAAAAGCTGAGAGGTGAGATCCTTGCCAGACTGGGGGTTAATATCTATGTGCGGGCTCAGCGGGTGTACCAGTTGTCCTTTTGAGAGTCTTGTCCCTCAACCATTTGACTTGTTGGTAAAAAAATGGCTCCAACAAGAGACTTTAACCCCACTTTAGATAGTGGAGACGGTAGTGGTCGACTGGCTGATGAGGGCTCTCCCGGCAGCCATACTTAGGGCTTTATAGGGGACACTGCTCCACTTCGGCTGTCACGTAAGGCTCTGCTAGGTCATGAGCCTGAGAAAAGTCCATGACCTTCCACTGGGCCCAAACCGGACCGAGCCCGTACTGAGGGGGTAATCCGACAGGAGAGTGACAGTACACCCGTATCCCCTAAATCGGCTCCTAGGTCCCCTCGTGGTGCAGCTATTAAATGTTGGCGGTGCCAAGGGCCAGGACATATGACTGCCAACTGCCCCCTGACAGCTGAACTCATGAACTGCAGGTATATTTGCCATACATCTATGTATGCCCAGCCAGTCTTCACCGCCACTACTGGCACTGACAGAAGAGGACCTCAACTGTGCCAGGTACTCTTCAATGGGTACCAGATGGAGGCTCTCGTGGACTCAGAGAGCTTAGTGACTCTTAGTGGCTCATAGTTCCCTTGTTGCCGGGGACAATCCCAATGGACGTAAAGTGGGGGTGGTGTGCATACATGTGGAGCTCCAACAGTACCCAACTGCAGAGGTGAATTTTTCCACACCATGTGGGGATATTAAACATGTGGTGGAAATGGTAAAAACTCTTCTGTATGGGGCTGTGTTGGGAAAAGACTTGCGCCTGTTCTGGTTCCTGTGGGAGGCCGGGGTTAACCCTCCCAAGGTAAATGCTATTTCGGGCACAGAACCCGAAGATCCCAAGTTAGGGATACCTGAAATGAATGGGGTAGCTCAGCAACCAGGTGCAGAGACAGGTTTTTCCCCGCATGGCTATCCACGGGGAGTTGTTATACCGGGTGGATAAAGTCTGTGATGAGGTGAAGGAACAGCTGTGGTACCCCAATCTTATCGTCGGGTGGTACTAGGAGGGCACTTGGGGCCAAAAAGATGCAGGAGCGCATCCTGCAGCCTTTTTGTTGGCCTGTGGTTTATGCGGAGGTCCAGAGGTACTGCGACACGTGTCTGGAGTGCCAACTATTCTCACCCACCGCGAACTTCTGGAGTCCATTGGTGCCTCTGCCCATCATAGAGGTACCGTTTGAGCAGATAGCCATGGATCTGGTAGGCCCCATAGTGAAATCCGCCCGTGGCCAACAACATATTTTGGTCATAGTGGACTACGCCACCCGCTACCCAGAGGCGATACATCTCGGCCAAACTTATAGCCCATGAGCTATTTGCCATGTTCTGTCACCTTGGGCTACCAAAGGAGATCCTTACAGATCAGGGGACTCCTTTTATGTCCAAGATGACCTGGAAGCTATGTAAGCTGTTCCAGATTAAACAGCTATTTATCTCGGTGTACCACCCACAAACTGACGGGTTGGTGGAAAGGTTTAATAAGACCCTCAAAGCTATGCTCAAAAAGGTGGTTGCCAAGGATGGGAACGATTGGGACATGTTATTTCCCTATCTGATGTTCACCATCCGTGAGGTACCACAGGCGTCCACAGGTTTTTCCCCATTTGAGCTGTTATATGGCAGGCATCCGAGGGGACTGTTCGATGTAGCTAAGCAGATGTGGGAACAGGAGCAGACTCAGCATCGAAGCATAACTGAGCACATGGCAAGCATGCAGGACCAGATTGCGGCAGTATGGCCCATAGTAAAAGAGAGTTTAATGGATGCCCAGGCTGCGCACAGCTGCACGTACAATAAAAGGTCCACGGTCAGGACCTTTATAGAAGAGGACCGGGTGTTGGTACTAGTGTGCACCCCAGAAAGTAAGCTCATGCCCAAGTGGCAAGGGCTTTATGAGATATGGGAAAGGTGGGGGAAGTGAATTATAAAGTGAAAAAACCCGGAAAAAGGAACTGTACCATGTAAATCTGCTAAAGCCCTCGAAGAACTGGGAATGTTTGATCACAGAGGGGACTCCGGTCGTACCACCAGCAAACCCCCTGGCACCGGCAGGGGGTCAGGTTAAAATTAATGACGCACTCACCAAACAGCAGCGACGGGATGCTCGGGCACTGGTACAACAGAATACAGACATATTCTCAGAGCTGCCGGGGTGAACCTCAGTGATCTAGCATGACATCGTCACCGAGCCCTGGGTAACGATCTGGATGAAACTGTGCCGAGTGCCAGAAGCCCGAATGCAAGCTGAAATAAAACAAATGCTCCAGTTAGGAGCCATGCCTACCAGTCCTGTGTTCCTGCCGTGCCTACCAGTCCTGTGTTCCTGCCATGCCTACCAGTCCTGTGTTCCTGCCGTGCCTACCAGTCCTGTGTTCCTGCCGTACCTGCCAGTCCTGTATTCCTGCCATCCCTGCTAGTCCTGTGTTCCTGCCGTGCCTACCAGTCCTGTGTTCCTGTCGTGCCTATCAGTCCTGTGTTCCTGCCTGACCTGTGTTTCCAGCTGTCCCTGCCAATCCTGCATGCCTGCCTATCCTGTGTTCCTGCCGTACCCTCCAGACCTGTGTTCCTGTCGTTCTCTGCCAAATGTGTCCTTTCGCCATACCGGTCAGTACTCTGTCCTTGCAGCCTCTGCCCGTCCTGTGTCTCTGCTGTCTGGGTCAGCTCAGTGGCTCCGTCTCTCTCCCGTCTGCTGTCCTTCTTTGGTTCATCCCACAGTCGTCCCTTTGGCTCCGGCAGTTGCGGCTTCACCCTCCTTGGGCTTGTCCCAAACACTCCCTGTACAGGGGGTGGCGCTATCTGGTCCGCTCGTCCTCGAGGGCTCTGAAGCAACAACCCAGAGGGTCCACTACTTGAGTTGTTATACCAAGCAGGAGCCTTTGTAGAGCTCTTCCTGAGTGAGGCAACACAGGGCCAAGTGGAGCCAAAAGCCTGGCACCCCACCGTACATGGTGGTGCAGTCGCCCACGGCAACTGGTCATGGACTGTCTTTGTTTTCCCAGCTGCGATCCGGAGGATCCATTTTATTTTCTGTTTGTGAGTATGCTGAAAATTAAACAAGACTTTATTTTGAACTGTTGCCGGTGACTGCCTTCTCACTGCACAGCGACGACACCATAGCATTACAATTTATACATATACATTATATCATTATTACTGCATATACAGTGTGAAAGTGAATTCTTCCAAATAATTCTGAGAGTCTGCCCTGCTTCTAAAAAGAACATGTACACACCACTAATTATGATAGCATCTCAATGTAATACTTTAAAAAAAAAAAATAAAAATGAATGAAAAATCTTTAGTTTCATCCAGAAAATGTGGATGATTTTTTTCTCACTTGTCATTTGTGTGCAGTCCACATACAATCCATTTTTTTTTTTACAGCAGCAGCTATTAATAATCTACAAGGCCATTAACAGTTCCCTGTGTTACAGAATCGCAATATATCTGTTAAAAACAGATGCTATAAGGATGTTCCTTATGGGATCCATTTTTTGGTGAAACCCGTAGACTTGAATCGGCATAAAGAAAAAACTAGTTCATGCTGCAATTTTTATCACAAGCATATTTGATCAGTGAAAATAGCCCAACTGAGTAATATTGGAGCCAGTGCTGTCCGCACATTCAGAACGAAAATATGCTCATGTGAATCTACACTTAGGTCATGTTCACACGTTCAGTATTTGGTCAATATTTTTACATCCATATTTGTAAGTCAAAATCAGAAATGGAATAATCAGAGGAAAAGTACAGTATATTAGGAACACGTCACCACTTCTGTGTTTGTCACCCACTTCTGGTTTTGGCTTATAAATACTGAGGTAAAATACTGACCAAATACTGAACATGTGAACTTGGTCTTAGGCTATGTGCACACGTTGTGGAATTGCCACGGAAATTTCTGCGGCAATTCCGCAACGCCCTGCCGCGGGAAATACACATGCGGAATTGGCATGCGTATTCCCGCTAAACACTAGCGTTTTGCTAGCGTAATTAGCATCGCTTGGAAAACTGATTGACAGGTTGGTCACACTTGTCAAACATAGTGTTTGACAAGTGTGATCAACTTTTTACTATTGATGCTGCCTATGCAGCATCAATAGTAAAAAGAGATAGTGTTAAAAATAGTAAAAAAAATAAAAAATCATGATATTCTCACGTTCCGGTGTCCCCCGCAGCCTTCCCGATCCTCGAGATGCTCCTGGCAACTCCCGTTCCCAGCTATGCTTTGCGACAATGACCCCAGATTACGTAGCATCATGCGAGACCGCTACGTCATCACATGTCATTGTCGCAACTTAAGTCATCACTGGGAACGGGAGCTGCCGGGAGCATCGCTAACGGCTGGGCTGGAACCGGGGGCCGCCAGAAGGTGAGTATATAACTAATTTTGATTTTAATTATTTATTAAGGGCCTGGAGGAGAGTCTGGGTACCATCCGCACATGATCTGCTTATTTTGCACATGGTGGGCATAGCCCCGTGCGGAAAGAAAGCGGATCAATGCATTCCTATGTGGGCGGAATCGCCGCGATTCCACACAAAGAATGAGCATGCTGTGTATTTTTCCGTGATGCAATTCTGCTGCGGAAAAATATGCAGCATTAGCACAGCATTGTGGAATCCCATTTAATTCAATGGGTTGTGTTGTGCATGCGTTTTCGCCTCATTGTCACAGCAAAAAAATGCAGCACAAACTCATACAATCCGCAACGTATGCACAGAGCCTTAGACTGCTCATGCATTGGGGTGTATGGCTATCCTGGGCCATGCACCATTATCCACCCATCTTTACCAGACAAGTTTTAATTAGAGCTAAGCCTGGTCCCTATCTTAACCAGTTCATTTAAAGCCTGGTTAGGCAGATAGAGATGTGAGTCAATAGAGTTAGACTAGATGCTATTTGCATTTTTCCTAGGAATGCAATGTTTTATTTTTATGACAAATATATGATAACTCTGAAACTGAAGACATACGGCTAGGACCGCACGCCTCTGGTTCAGCAGTGACTGTTAAAACTGCACGACTATCCTATGATGCAGTGATCTGTACTCTGTGCTTCTTCAGATGTATCCAGGTCTCAGCATCACATGACAGTATGGAAGTATTAGTTTCAAAAGCCGGAAAGACACTGAAAATGTAGGAGGTTAAAAAAAACTAAATTCTGATTATCAGTGGCGTAAATAGACTGATGCGCACTGGTGCAAAATTTGTACCTGCCCCCCCACATAGTAACATAGTAACATAGTAACATAGTTAGTAAGGCCGAAAAAAGACATTTGTCCATCCAGTTCAGCCTATATTCCATCATAATAAATACCCAGATCTACGTCCTTCTACAGAACCTAATAATTGTATGATACAATATTGTTCTGCTCCAGGAAGACATCCAGGCCTCTCTTGAACCCCTCGACTGAGTTCGCCATCACCACCTCCTCAGGCAAGCAATTCCAGATTCTCACTGCCCTAACAGTAAAGAATCCTCTTCTATGTTGGTGGAAAAACCTTCTCTCCTCCAGACGCAAAGAATGCCCCCTTGTGCCCGTCACCTTCCTTGGTATAAACAGATCCTCAGCGAGATATTTGTATTGTCCCCTTATATACTTATACATGGTTATTAGATCGCCCCTCAGTCGTCTTTTTTCTAGACTAAATAATCCTAATTTCGCTAATCTATCTGGGTATTGTAGTTCTCCCAGCCCCTTTATTAATTTTGTTGCCCTCCTTTGTACTCTCTCTAGTTCCATTATATCCTTCCTGAGCACCGGTGCCCAAAACTGGACACAGTACTCCATGTGCGGTCTAACTAGGGATTTGTACAGAGGCAGTATAATGCTCTCATCATGTGTATCCAGACCTCTTTTAATGCACCCCATGATCCTGTTTGCCTTGGCAGCTGCTGCCTGGCACTGGCTGCTCCAGGTAAGTTTATCATTAACTAGGATCCCCAAGTCCTTCTCCCTGTCAGATTTACCCAGTGGTTTCCCGTTCAGTGTGTAATGGTGATATTGATTCCCTCTTCCCATGTGTATAACCTTACATTTATCATTGTTAAACCTCATCTGCCACCTTTCAGCCCAAGTTTCCAACTTATCCAGATCCATCTGTAGCAGAATACTATCTTCTCTTGTATTAACTGCTTTACATAGTTTTGTATCATCTGCAAATATCGATATTTTACTGTGTAAACCTTCCACCAGATCATTAATGAATATGTTGAAGAGAACAGGTCCCAATACTGACCCCTGCGGTACCCCACTGGTCACAGCGACCCAGTTAGAGACTATACCATTTATAACCACCCTCTGCTTTCTATCACTAAGCCAGTTACTAACCCATTTACACACATTTTCCCCCAGGCCAAGCATTCTCATTTTGTGTACCAACTAGTGTTGAGCATTCCGATACCGCAAGTATCGGGTATCGGCCGATACTTGCGGTATCGGAATTCCGATACCGAGATCCGATACTTTTGTGGTATCGGGTATCGGTATCGGATACATAGAGATGTGTAAAATAAAGAATTAAAATAAAAAATATTGATATATTTACCTCTCCGGCGGCCCCTGGTGAGTCCGTGGGTAACCGGCAGGCTTCGTTGTTCAAAATCAGCGCTTTTAGGACCTGAGAAACACGTCCCGGCTTCTGATTGGTTGCGGGCCGCCCATGTGACCGCCACGCGACCAATCACAAGCCGCGACGTCACCGCAAGCTATTAGCGCGCTCATTTTTGAAAAATGAGCGCGTTAATGACTTTCAAAGACGTTGCGGCTTGTGATTGGTCGCGGCTACGCGACCAATCACAAGCCGCGACGTCACCGCAAGCTATTAGCGCGCTCATTTTTGAAAAATGAGCGCGTTAATGACTTTCAAAGACGTTGCGGCTTGTGATTGGTCGCGGCCACGCGACCAATCACAAGCCGCGACGTCACCGCAAGCTATTAGCGCGCTCATTTTTGAAAAATGAGCGCGTTAATGACTTTCAAAGACGTAGCGGGTTGTGATTGGTCGCGGCCGCGACCAATCACAAGCCGCGACGTCACCGCAAGCTATTGACGCGCTCATTTTTAAAAATGAGCGCGTTAATGGCTTTGAAAGACATAGCGGCTTGTGATTGGTCGCGTGGCCGCGACCAATCACAAGCCGCTACGTCTTTGAAAGTCATTAACGCGCTCATTTTTCAAAAATGAGCGCGCTAATAGCTTGCGGTGACGTCGCGGCTTGTGATTGGTCGCATGGCGGTCACATGGGCGGCCCGCGACCAATCAGAAGCCGGGACGTGTTTCTCAGGTCCTAAAAGCGCTGATTTTGAACAAAGATGCCTGCCGGTTACCCGCGCTGAGTTCAGGGGCCGCCGGAGAGGTAAATATATCAATATTTTTTATTTTTATTCTTTATTTTACACCTCCTTATGGATCCCAGGGCCTGAAGGAGAGTTTCCTCTCCTTCAGACCCTGGGAACCATGAGAATACCTTCCGATACTTGATGTCCCATTGACTTGTATTGGTATCGGATATCGGTATCGGCGATATCCGATATTTTTCGGGTATCGGCCGATACTATCCGATACCGATACTTTCAAGTATCGGACGGTATCGCTCAACACTAGTACCAACCTCTTGTGTGGCACGGTATCAAACGCTTTGGAAAAATCGAGATATACCACGTCCAATGACTCACCGTGGTCCAGCCTATAGCTTACCTCTTCATAAAAACTGATTAGATTGGTTTGACAGGAGCGATTTCTCATAAACCCATGCTGATATGGAGTTAAACAGTTATTCTCATTGAGATAATCCAGAATAACATCCCTCAGAAACCCTTCAAATATTTTACCAACAATAGAGGTTAGACTTACTGGCCTATAATTTCCAGGTTCACTTTTAGAGCCCTTTTTGAATATTGGCACCACATTTGCTATGCGCCAGTCCTGCGGAACAGACCCTGTCGCTATAGAGTTACTAAAAATAAGAAATAATGGTTTATCTATTACATTACTTAGTTCTCTTAGTACTCGTGGGTGTATGCCATCCGGACCCGGAGATTTATCTATTTTAATCTTATTTAGCCGGTTTCGCACCTCTTCTTGGGTTAGATTGGTGACCCGTAATATAGGGTTTTCATTGTTTCTTGGGATTTCACCTAGCATTTCATTTTCCACCGTGAATACCGTGGAGAAGAAGGTGTTTAATATGTTAGCTTTTTCCTCGTCATCTACAACCATTCTTTCCTCACTATTTTTTAAGGGGCCTACATTTTCAGTTTTTATTCTTTTACTATTGATATAGTTGAAGAACAGTTTGGGATTAGTTTTACTCTCCTTAGCAATGTGCTTCTCTGTTTCCTTTTTGGCAGCTTTAATTAGTTTTTTAGATAAAGTATTTTTCTCCCTATAGTTTTTTAGAGCTTCAATGGTGCCATCCTGCTTTAGTAGTGCAAATGCTTTCTTTTTACTGTTAATTGCCTGTCTTACTTCTTTGTTTAGCCACATTGGGTTTTTCCTATTTCTAGTCCTTTTATTCCCACAAGGTATAAACCGCTTACACTGCCTATTTAGGATGTTCTTAAACATTTCCCATTTATTATCTGTATTCTTATTTCTGAGGAATAATGTTGTTTAGATGTATGGGCCCTTGTACAGTTCTAAATCCTATAAAGACATAGGTGTTGCCCACTCTTCCCCATTATGTAGTAATGTCCCCTATCCTGGTATATATGTCCTCCAAGCTGGTATATGTGTCTCCCATTCTGGGTCTATCCAGGTATATATGTCTCCTATCCTGGGCCCATCCTGGTATATGTATTCCCCCATCCTGGTATATATGTTCCCCATCCTGGTATCTATTTCCCCCATCCAGGGCCCTTTCCTGTTATATATGCCACCATTCTGGCTGGTATATATGCTTCCCATCCTGGGTCCTTTCCTGGTATATATGTCACCCATCATCTAAGCAAACCTTCCAAATTTGCATATCTCGCTGAAGCACTTCAAAAGGTTTCTTGGGGGATATACAAGGGATTAGGACATAATATACAACTTTCTAGAATGCAGCACAGGCGCTGAGGAAGGTGGTGGTGTTGGTTCATATCATACATGACAAGACTGGTGACAGGTTCCCTTTAAAATTTAGTTTATAAAGAGCATGCAAACTTCATACATTAAAAATCAAATCAATGTGCCCAATGCAGCATCAGAGCAATGCGCTCTGCAAATTATAGTTAACCACCTAACCAAATTGGGTGTATAGGTACATACAAGGTCGTCTATCCCCCTTTGATGCGGGCACATGTTTGGTATCACTACATTCAGAAATGTCTGATCTATCAAAAATATAAAGTACATGAATCCGATTGGTAAACAAGAAAAAAATCAAGTCAGAGCTACGTTTTGTTTGGTCGTCGCAACATTGTAATAAAGTGATCAAAACATTGTATTTACCCCAAAATGGTATTAATAAAAGCATCAGCTCTGTGTGCAAAAAATAGGCCCTCACCCAGCCCCAAATCCAGAAAAATGGGTCTCAGAAAATGGCAATTTTTTTTTTCTTACAAACTTTGGATTTTTTTTCACCACTTATAATAAAAAAGAACCTAAACATGTTTGGTGTCTGCAAATTCGTATGGACTTGGAGAATCATACGTGCAGGTCAGTGTTGGCATTTAGTGAACATGGTAAAAAACAAAACAAAAAAGAATTGTGCAATTGCACTTTTTTTTACAATTTCTCTGCACTTTACATTTTTTTTATAGTTTTCCAGAAAACTATATGGCAAAATCAATAATATCATTCAAAAGTACAACTCACTGTGCAAAAAAACAAACCCTCACATGGCCATATTGACAGAAAAATAAAAAATGTAGGGCTCTGGGGTTAAAGGGAGTCTGCCAGCCTAAACTGACAGTATAAAGTAAGCATAGCCTTTTAGAGGATAAAGTTACAACTTTACTGTTGTAATCACTGCCTCCATTTAGGAGAAATGAGAGCATTATGAAATGTGCTAATTAAGGTGCTTGGTTCTACCTTGGTGTGACCTAGGGGCTCATTGCACTGGGCCACTCCTTGGTTTTCCATGTCCCCTCCTCCCTCGGTGGTGATTGGTAGCAGTGGCTCACCTAGAGTAAGCACTTCCTTCCCTATCCCTAAAGCTAGGGGTGCCCTATCTATCCCTGCTCCCCGGATTACTTCTGATGGTGAAGACACATCTGTGTGGGTATGATGACCTGTTTCCTGGAAGTTCTTAGAGAGCTGTGCTTAACTTTCTACTTTCTGCCAAGAAGTATGTCTGAAATTAGGCCCATGAATCTCATTATTAACCTGTTTTCACCTTTTCCTATCTAGATCACTCAGGTTAGACTGAATATAAGTGTTAACTATTGAGCCAGGTTATTTTGTCTCTGACAGTCAGCATTCATTCATAATTGCCATTTTCTCATATAATTCTGGTTAAAGAATTTAATCTAATTATTATTTTTATTTAAAAAAATAATTTTAATATGCATACTTTTAAAAAAGTGACTGGCTATATGAAAAACCTAAAATATTCAAGTTTTTACACTAACCACTGTAGTACTCAATATAGGCTGAAGATTTATCCTCTGCTGCTCACTTTAACTTAGTTGTGCAGACTGGACAAGGACAAAGAGATGAGTAATTACATGCCTGAAGGACTCAACTGGGCCTAGAGAAGAAAGGAGAACAGAACGAGGCTCCATAAGCTTTCACTGTAAGGTTACGTTCACAAATGCGTTGTTGGGCGCAGCGTCGTCGACGCATACCGACGCATGCGTCATGCGCCCCTATCTTTAACAGGGGGGGGCGCATGAACATGCGCCGGTAGGCGTTCTATTTTACGACGCATGCGTCAATTTGAAGCACCAGACAGGGCGCGGATGACGCTACTTGTAGCGTTTTCCCTGCGCCAAAATTCATGAACATTACTAGTTTATGTCAACGCATGCGTCAAAAAACACAGCATTGTGTATATGCGTTGTTGGTTGCGTCGACGACGCTGCGCCCAACAACGCAAATGTGAATGTAGCCTAAAAGAGACTTCCAGCTCATGCATAGAGTAAGCCGGATAGTCTGAATTAAGGTGACGTCACTGAGAAGTGGAGCATGACGGCGCTGGATCCCAGAGAAAGCGCCGGTAGATGAGTATATTAAAACACTCACACTACACACCAGACACATATACACAAATTTAATGGAAATGCACCTGTAAGAAAGTTACTGTCATAAAACAAATAAGCAAATAATTAAGAATAAAAAGTAAAAATCAATATGACTTTTAAAGCTTATTTTGTATGCAAAATCTTCAAGTTGCATACATATGTTGATTAATACTAATACACACGTGGTCAAAATTGTTGGTACACCTCGTTTAATGACAGAAAACCCCACAATGGTCACATAAATAACTTGAATCTGACAAAAGTAATAATAAATAAAAAATCTATGAAAATGAACAAATGAAAGTGAGACATTGCTTTTCAACCATGCTTCCACAGAATTGAAAAAAAATTAAACTCATGAAATAGGCCTGGACAGAAATCATGGTAACTTAACTTAATATTTTGCTGCACAACCTTTTGAGGCAATCACTGCAATCAAACGATTCCTGTAACTGTCAATGAGACTTCTGCACCTCTTGACAGGTATTTTGTCCAGATGGCATGTTTCAGCTCTTTCCAAAGATGCTCGTTGGGATTTAGGTCAGGGCTCATAGAAGGCCACTTCAGAATAGTCCTATGTTTTCCTCTTAGGCAGGCCTGGGCAAAGTGCGGCTCTGTGCTGCGCCCGCCACTGACTCCTTTGGTGGAGGAGGGGCCTCCAGCCACTTCCTCCACCAATCAGCGTGTGAGTGGAGGCAGGGAGAGAAGCAAAGTGCCAGGGAATGGGACCGAGGTCAGTATGTGGTGTTGTTGTGTATGTGCTGTTTGGGTGGGCATGAGAAGGCTATGGCGGTGTGACATGGTGCAGCACACATGGGGCAACAATGTGCTGCACACATGGGGTGACATTGGGCTGCACACATGGGAATGCATGATGCTGCACACATGGGACGACAAGATGCTGCACACATGGGGCGACATGGTGCTGCACACATGGGACGACATGGTGCTGCACATGGGGGGTGACATGGTGCTGCACATGGGGTGGCGACATGGTGCTGCATATGGAGGCAACATGCTTCACATGGGGAAGCTATGGGGGCGACATGCAGTGCATATAGGGAGGCTGTGTGGTGGCTCATGTAGTATATAGGGAGGCTGTGTGGGGCTCATGCTGTATATAGGGAGGCTGTGTGGATCATGCAGTATGTAGGGAGTCTGTGTTGGGATCATGCTGTATATGGGGAGGCTGTGTGGGGCTCATGCAGTATATGGGGAGGCTGTGTGGGGCTCATGCTGTATATGGGGAGGCAGTGTGGGGCTCATTCAGTATATGAGGAGGCTGTGTGGGGCTTATGCTGTGTATAGGGAGGCTGTGTAGGGCTCATGCTGTATATGGGGAGGCTGTGTGGGGTTCATGCTGTGTATGGGGAGGTCGTGTGGGGTTCATGCAGTGTGTATAGGCAGGCTGTGTGAGGCTCATGCAGTATGTATAGGAAGGTTGTGTGGGGCTCATGCAGTATATAGGGAGGCTGTGTGGGGCTCATGCAGTATATATAGGGAGGCTGTGTGGGGCTCATGCAGTATATATATGGAGGCTGTGTAGGGCTCATGCAGTATATATAGGGAGGCTGTGTGGGGCTCATGCAGTATATATATGGAGGCTGTGTGGGGCTCATGCAGCATGTATAGGCAGGCTGTGTGGGGCTCATGCAGTATATGTAGGGAGGCTGTGTGGGGCTCATGCAGTGTATATAGGGAGGCTGTGTGGGCTCATGCTGTACATGGGGAGGCCTTGTGGGGCTCATGCAGTATATGGGGAGGCTGTATGGGGCTCATGCTGTATGTGGGGAGGCTGTGTGGGGCTCATGCAGTATATGGGGAGGCTGTGTGGGGCTCATGCAGTATATGCGGAGGCTGTGTGGGGCTCATGCAGTGTATATAGGGAGGCTGTGTGGGGCTCATGCCGCATATGATTGGAGACTGTGGGGCTCATGCTGCATATGGGGGAGGCTGTGTGAGGATAATGCCGCATATAAGGGGTTGTTGGGGGGCTCATTCGATATACAGAAGGGGCTGTGCTCGAGTTCAAAAGATATATAGGGGATGTCAGCAATCTTAATTCTGCTCAATATTAAATTATACAATTAATATTAATACAATTAACAATCTAATATATAAAGCTGAATGTGTGTGTGTATGTGTGTATGTCCGGGATTGGCATCTGCCCCGTCGCAGCTACAGCCACAAAATTTTGCAGTCACACGTCTGGACCCCGAGAGCGTCATAGGCTATGTTGTGAGGTGAAATTTTAACCCTGCGCGTGTCAATTCACCAAACAATTTTGCCCCTATCTACATAATGGGGAAAAAGTGAAAGGAAAAGCGTTTGAGGCAAATTGACAGCTGCCATATGTGAACAAGGGGGACTTAAAGAGTGAGAGCGATGGCGCCAAAGAGTATGTACCATACAGTTGCTAAGGTGGGGCCCCGACATGGGATACTCACCACACACGGGGATATGAACACAAACACAAAATGCGCCACATATTACCATGCCACACATTACCACGTGCTTGAACACATATACCACCCTCAGCACACATTTCACCACACATACACCAACCTCGCCACATAAAAGTCGAAACACAAACTCGCCACGTGCAAAACTCGCCACATGCAAAACTAGGCTCACGCAAAACTCGCCACACATGCAAAACTCACCTCATGGAAAACTCGCCACACGCAAAACTTGCACACGCGGAAAAATTGCCAAATGCACAAAAGTAGCAACACATGCAAAAGTTGCCTCGCACAAAACTTGCACATACTCAAAACGCACCACATATAAAACTCGCCACCCGCAAAACTCACCAGGCGCAAAACTTGTTGCACACAACTTGCTACACTAACCTGTCACATGCAACTCGACACACAAAAAGTTGCTACACGCATGTCACCACACAAAACTCATCTCACAAAAGTCGCTTCATGCATGTCGCCACATGCAACTCAACTTACACAACTTGACACATGAAACTCGCCCTAAAACACACACAAGTCTGGTATTATTCTTCAAAAATAAAAATCTGATTAATAAGCAGACAAACTACAAGAGCAACAAATGTACCATATAGGAAATACGGCAGCTGACAGTCACATGACCTGTCTATTATGTGTATGTGTGAGCTAATATATACTGCCAGGGGTGAGGGCTTCCTGTTGGCTGGGGATTTATCAGGCTGCCAATTTAGCTTACAAATACTGAGGTAAAAATACTGACCAAATAACGTGTGAACGCGGTCTAATACAGGAGGAGATGACATACAGATATACACTATATACAGGGGAGATGACACACAGATATATACTATATACAGGAGGAGATGACACACAGGTATATACTATATACAGGAGGAAATGACACACTGGTATGTACTATATACAGGGGAGATGACATACAGGTACATACTATATACAGGGGAGATGACACACAGGTATTTACTATATACAGGGGAATTGATACACAGGTATATACTATATACATGGGAGATGACACACAGGTATATACTATATACAGGAGGAGATGACACAGGTATATACTATATACAGGAGGAGATGACACACACATATATACTATATACAGAGGAGATGACACACGTATATGCTATATACAGGAGATGACACACAGATATATACTATACACAGCAGCAGATGACACACAGATATATATAATCTACAGAAGGAGATGACACACGGGTTTATAATATATACAGGGGGAGATGACATAGGCTACGTTCACATTAGCGTCATGTGACGCAGTGTCGTCGACGCAACGCACGACGCATCGGAAACGCATGCAAAAACGCACCATTTTTGACGCATGCGTCGAACGGATGCGTCGTAAAACGCAGCGTTTTTTGTGCGTTTTTGTTGCGTTTTTCCAAAAAACGCAGCGTTTTACAACGCATGCGTTGCCAAACAATGATGTCATTTCTCAACACAATTTAGTGTCTAGACACTAGATAATACCACCAATGAATAGAAGAGGGTGGGTCTAGTGTCTAGACACTAGATAATGTCACCAATGGGTAGATGAGGGTGGGTATAATGGAATTGTGGTATATATACCCTGGCATACATTAATTCCAACCATACAGCATCAAGATGGAGCTTCCCATGGAGAGTATCTACCTCAATATGGAGCTGGATTTTGCCCTTGCTATTGCCTGTCATGAACAGAGGAAAAGAGAAAAACTACGGAGAAGGAGTCGTCGGGGTTTTTGGCTACACCCTATAGTGGAAGTCCGAGAGAGTCGTGGAGCCTACCATTGTCTGTTTGGCGAGTTAAATGAAAACCAGGAGAAATACTTTGAATACTCCAGGATGTCTCCAAACAGCTTCCGATATCTGCTGCGTCTGGTGGAAGGAGCCATTTCCAGGCAGGACACGCAGCTCCGTAAATCAATTTCCCCCGAGGAACGTCTGCTGGTGACTCTACGGTACGTAATGCAATGTGAAGGATTTATATGTTCTTGCCATTTTTTAAAGTAACGTGTTATGGTTTTGTGGGGTGGGGGATTGTAATTAAAAATGAAAATTTATTTAATAACAATTTAATTAATTATATTTATTTATTTTTCTTCTTGTCAGTTTCCTGGCTACCGGAGAGACCTTGAGATCACTGCATTTCCAGTTTAGGATTGGAGTCTCCACACTTTCTGGTATTATTGCCGACACATGCCGCGCATTGTGGGACAACCTCCGGGAGGAATTTTTACCCATCCCTACAACAGAATTATGGCAGGCCAACGCCCAAAAATTCGAACAAGTGTGTTCTTTCCCAAACTGTATTGGAGCCGTGGATGGGAAGCACATTAGGATTACCAAGCCTTCAAGAAGTGGATCTCTGTTTTTTAATTATAAAAAATACTTTTCCACAGTGCTCATGGCAATTGCAGGTGCGGACTGCAGGTTTCTCGCTGTGGACATTGGAGCGTTTGGCCGTGCAAATGATTCACGGACATTTAAGGAGTCTGACATGGGCCGAAGATTATACGAGAACAATTTTAATTTCCCCCAGCCACGACCTCTTCCCAAAACACCGAAGGCCCGGCCATGCCATTTGATGTGGTTGGGGATGTGGCAACCTACTTAAACCGTACTCCAGTCGGGGGTTGGACCGCACAAAAAGTATTTTTAATTATAGACTGTCCAGGGCCAGAAGAACTGTGGAGTGCGCCTTTGGAATCCTTGTCTCCAAATGGCGTAATTTAGGATCCGCTATAAATTTGAAAATTGAGACAGTGGATGAGGTGGTGAAGGCTTGTGTGGTTCTCCACAATTATATTATTGATAAAGAGAGAGTCACCGTGGAACTCGATGAACCCATACCAAATCCATTGCCTGATTATCAAGATCATCCTCTGCGGACAACTGTGGAGATTGCTCATATGAGGGACCAATTTGCTGCATACTTTGTTTCAGATGTTGGGCGTGTTTCATGGCAAGATCAAATGGTTTAATTCATCTTGGTATTATGATACAATAAAAACACTGTCATGTAAACACTGTGGAGTCCATGTCATTTTACCAGCCTATGTAATGTTATTTAAATGTTGTTTTAATGTCCCCTGATTTTCTAATGCGTTGTGTTTTGAAATAAAGTTCTTGTGCCTTTCCGTTTTAACAAATCAAATCTCCCATATGTTTTTCCATAGTAAACTTAATTTAAAATCCAATGTTATAGAAACTAATGTGTGTCCCACAAAATTTATGTGAGCACCAGTACCCAAATGGACTGACAAAACAAAAAAAAATTTCAGCCGTGTGTTCCATAGTTTCGAAATATAACATGATCGTCTCCCACCTTGTCAACCATTTTTAATCTTGCAGACTATTTGCATATGGAATCTGGCTTGACAAGGAGGTAGACGATCATGTTTGCAAAACTCTACTGAGTTAACACTATTGGACTCAAGATGCTAGAATACGTCCAGAGTCAAATAGTGGTGACACAGTGAACATTGCTACCACCTCACCTGACCAATATTCTTAAGGTACGGTAATAAAACGATTAGCCAACGATCACGACCAGTGATACGACCTGACCGTGATCGTTGTTAGTCGTCGCGTGGTTGCTGTAGAGCTGTCACACAGACAGCTCTCCAGCGACCAAAAAAGAGCAAGTCCCCGTGTAATCTGGGTAAACATTGTGTTATGAAGCGCATGGCCGCACTCACGATGTTTTCCCTGTTTACCATTGTAAATGTAAAAAAAAAAAAAAAAACCCTTACATTCCGGTGTGTGACACGTCCATCGCCGTCAGCTTTCCGTACTGTGCCAGCCCTAAAGCACAGCACAGCGTTTATTATTAAGTAAGAGGTGTGCTCTGCTTTACGGGCGGGAATGACAGTGTCAGTCACTGCGGGAAGATGACGGCGAGGGACGTGGTTGACACCTTTTTTTTTTTGGGGTATTGTTCAATTTTTGTATTGTTTAAAACACTGCGCTAGTAACCCAATATTCCCTTGTTTACAGCAAAGACATCGCTGGATCGGTGTCAAACACGCCGATCCAACAATGACAGCGTGTGATCATTTACCCAAAAAAAATTCCTAATCATTAGCTGAGACCTACAATCTCCCAGCAGGGGCCTGATCGTTGGACGATTTCAGAAAAGATAACGTTGGTTACTGACAAAAACCAACTATATCGTTAATGAAATCGTTGTGTGATGGTAGATTTTAAAATTGATATATTGAGCAATGCTCTTTGTGTTTGTAACATCTCATAGTACAATGAGCGACAGCCCTATAAAAAAATGAAAAAAAATATTGATAAAATAGTGTCAGACATTGCACATCAGGTGTTACAAACACAAGATTTTTTTATACGGCGCACGGTGTGATTTGGTGCAAACTTTATTATAGACAAGAAAAACTCTGTATTTTTGAACAAAATAACAAATTTATTTTAGGGACACAAAAAAAAAATTTGGAAAATGTTATGGGGTCTCAATGTCTGCAATTAAGGGGGATTGATATCCTCCACTTTTGGTGTGTGTTGAGGAGACCGAGGAGGAGGACGAGGGGGAGGAAGCTGCATACTCTATGACACTTGACGGGATGCCGACATCAATCCAGCCAGTAGAGGGTGGCGAGACTGCCAACGCAGGAGGTGAGGGAGGAGGAGGGACGACCAGTGTCCTTGGCTGGCTACTCCTGCTCCGGGTAGACCCAGGCTGAGTACTGGGTGTGCTCCGTGTAGACCCAGGCTGGGTACTGGGTGTGCTCCGGGTAGACCCAGGCTGGGTACTGGGTGTGCTCCGGGTAGACCCAGGCTGGGTACTTTGGGTGCTTGTTTTGGGAGCAGCCATAGCCGAGGTTGTAGTGCTGGTCTTCTGCTTTTTTTTCCTCCTCTCTCCCTCTGGGTGTGGGTCGGCTTCCCTTCGGTGTGCCCTTGAAGGCCTGGCAGGAGCAGAAGTTTGGGGCTCTGTTCTGTGGTGGCGGTGGCGGTGGCGGTGGCCCTCGGCACGCGGAGCTCTGTGGTGGTGCTCTGCAGCAGGAGTCGGAGCCATGGCAGCCAGCGATGGTACTGCGGGCATTGTAGTCGCTGACTGCATGACCCGAGCCTGCTGCAGAGCAGTGACATATGAGTTGTTGCAGGCCTGCATCACCGAAATCTGGAGTTCCGGCGTAAGATGTTCAACCATGCCCTTCTGAATGGCACTAAAAAAATGTTTGGCCGGCCTCGATAGCTCCGATTCTATGTTTTCAAGACGCCGGTCGATATTAGACATTTTATCGCACAGCGCCTTGAAACCATTCTGGAATACGGTGCTCAAATGTAAAAATTCGGGCAAGATCGCCCTGTCCAAGGCCCGCTGACGCTGTCGGGAAGACCCGAAGGAAGGAGCGACAGAGGCCTCGGCCAGGGGAACATCTGATGGACCGGCTGCCAGTTCGCCAGATTGTGGTGGTGCAGACCTGCTCTCGCTGTGGGATGGCTGCGACGGTTCAGATGGCGCTTCACGAAGGACCGCTCCAGAGGGTCGGACAGTCTCGCGGGTGCTGCTGTGTGTTCTGTGAAAACATAAGGAAATCATTAGTATACAAAATATAACATTTCACATTCGTCACCACCTGTGTAAAACTTTACATTGCATCACACACTATTACTGTAAGGGTTTGTTCAGTTTTAGTCGTAACGGTTTGCTGATTGAACCGGCCAGCTGCCTGACATGGCTGATGCGACCAATCAGCGCGGGTGACAGGCCTGATTAAAATGCCCGCTCCTTACTCCCCGCAGTGAAGGCCCGTCGCAAGCGTACTCCCCTGTCATTAATTAACTTTACCGGCGGTATCCATTGCCGCCGTTAATGTTAACCAATTTTTAATATTGACACTGCATATGCCGCATCAATATTAAAAATAGAATACATTTATTTATTTCTAAATAGTCACCCATGTTAGCCGTTTGTAACTCCCAACAATTACGCTTCTCGTCGGAACTGCCATGACGTCACGGTCATGTGACCGAGACGTCATTACAGGTCCTGCGAGCTGAGCAACCATGGGAACATAACCTGCCTTGGAGTAGAAGGTATGCCGTGTCTATTATATTTTTCCTTTTTTTGAAAAAAATCTGGGATACACCTGGATGGGCAATATACTACTCCACTATGAAATATTGCCAGGGCATGGCCAATGTACTATCTTTCTGTGTTCTGTATACTTCGTATTTCAGGACAAAGAAGAGGAAGTCCAGCTCACCATAGTAGTAATCCCAGAAGGCTCGGAGCACGGAGACGCTGTGTCAAGCGTGAGAAGACCAGAAATGAAGAAGAAATTCGAGCTCTACGAGGCGTGAAAAGTAAAAACTAAATACTTTATTCACTTCAATCAGAAGCAGAGGATGAAACATCAGCACAATACAATAAAAACACTATCTACGCGTTTCAGGTGATAGGGCACCCTTAATCATGATGTCTGATGTTCCCTGTCACCTGAAATGCGTAGATAGTGTTTTTATTGTATTGTGCTGATGTTTCATCCTCTGCTTATGATTGAAGTGAATAAAAGTATTTGGTTTTTACTTTTCACGCCTCGGTGAGTTTGAATTTTTTTCTTCATTTCTATACTTTGTACTTGCCAAAATAAATGGCTGGGCAATAAACTACGTGGCTGGAATATAGTACGTGAATATGCATGTTTGAAAAACTATGTGTGTGCATAGGTACTATACTTACTCTCTGCTTTCAAGGACCGGTCGCAAGAACTGCAAAATGCGATTATATTTGTAGATGGACCTTGAAGCTGCAGCACCACTACGGATCTGTCCCTCCTTTTTCAGGCCCCTCTTGAAACGGTCCTTCATGGAGCGCCATCTGGTCTTCAATTGTTTAACTGTGTATAAATTAAAAGAAAAATTTAGTTTGAGAGAAAATATTGAAATTGATAACGCAACCGTGTGCAATCCCAATAGAAGACATCACAGACGGTTGTGTATCCTGGCATGATGGGTCATAGCAGCATTTTGGAAATACTTACGAAATTTAGCTTTGCCCACGGGGGAAGCGCTGTCGAAGCCATCCCACAGTGATTTTGCCACCTCTATCCACAAACGGCGCAACACGCCCTGATCCGCGTGCCGGGGGTCACGGCTGTCCCACAACGGGCCTCGTTCCTCTATGGATGCCACCATCAGGTCTATGTCCAGTGGGTCATCATGGGCCCGTTGTGAAACCTAGAATAAATGGAAAATATTAATGTTTGCAAGATAAAAATTGTTCTCCCTACCTCCTCCACCACCACCTACCACCTCCACCACCCCCCCTCCCACCACCCCACATACCCCCAAAAATAAAAAAGTTAAAGAAAAAAATGAATAGGTTTGACATAACAACTTACTTGCCGTCCTGCCACCACAGCTTGGTCCCGTGGTCTCTGCTCCTGCTGGCTCTGTTCCTCCTGGCTCTCCTCCTCACTTGAAGAAGCCTGGAAAATAGTTTACAAAAAGTTGAGTGACCCATCTACAAATGACAGCGAATAGTAAGCAATAGTAGATCATGTACTCACCGGACTCCTCAGCGGTGGGGTGTGGCTTGAGTCGCTGGCCATTACTAATGCAATTCTGAAATAAAGAACAAAATAACATTTATCCTATGCACAATACAGCGGAGCATAGTAAAATATATATAAAAAAAAAAAAACATTTACATTTAAACCACAAAGAGCATTGCACTCCAACTGAACGAAAGCTGAGCAAACAACACTGCCACATTGATTAAAAAAAACAATGGCAGAGACAACACAATGCCAGAGCAAACAAAAGCCTAAAGATAACAAAACAAATACACAACAGACCCTATGTCGTAATCCAAAAAGAGAGTTTTGTTTAAAAAAATGTACAGTATGCCCGATGCAACCCAAAAAACACAATAGATTTTTGAAAGGAAAAAAATAACAACCAGAGACAATAAAAGGCAATACAACGCCATACATCACAACCAGAAACATACAACAATGTCTTTACACAACCACAGTGCAGAACATAATACACAACCTGCGATATAAATTATTACATTTAATAAAAGGGCGCAGAATCATTCTATACCACCATACTTTACAATAAAACCAACATGACCGGAGACAATTAAATTCATATAACGCAAGAATAAAACATCACAACTGAATACAAAAAACACCACCAAACCAGTAAATGGAAAAGAAAAATCTATCCTGGAAAGAGCAATAATCAAGGCCGCAGACAATGAAACGCCATCCTATACAACGCCATACATCACAACCAGACTAAAAATACAACAATGTCTTTAAACAACCACAGTGCTGAATATAATACACAACTTGCAAAAACAATTAAAAAATAAAACATGTAGAAAATGCACAGAATCATTCTATACTTATATCTCTGGACAGCAGATGATGACGTCTAGTCTGATGTGTTGCCTGTAGATGCTGCAGCAGAAGTGACAAACAATCCAAACATTTTCTTTATATATGGGGGATGTTTTTATCACTGTTTTCACTGTCTAGACACTGTCTAGACACTGTTTTGTTTAATTTTATTTAACGACGCATGCGTCGCACAACACACGCACGACGCACGCACTTGCGTCTCGTGCGTTGTCAATTGGTTTCAATAAGAGATTGTAACGCAATGACGATGCACGAGCGACGCAAGTGCGACGCATGCGTTTTTTAGACGCTACAAAAATGCAACATGTAGCGTCTCCGACGCCACCCAGGTGCGGTGAAACGACGCATGCATCGTGCGTTTTTACAAAAACGCACGACAACGCAACGCATGCGTCCCCAATGATAAAGATAGGGGCGCATGACGCATGCGTTGTTGTGCGTCGACGACGCTGCGTCACATGACGCTAATGTGAACGTAGCCATACAGGTACATACTATATACAGGAAGAGATGACACACAGGTATATACTATATACAGGAGCAGATGACACACAGGCATATACTATATACAGGAGGAGATGACTTACAGGTATATACTATATACAGGAGGAGATGACACACGTATATACTATATACAGGAGGAGATGACACACAGGTATATACTATATAAAAGAGGAGATGACACATAGGTATATAGAGGAGATGACATACAGCAGGTATATACTATATACAGGGGAGATGACATACAGGTATATAGTATATACAGAAGATATGGCATACAGGTATATACTATATACAGGATGAGATGACACATAGGTATGTACAATATAGGAGGAGATGACATACAGCAGGTATATACTATTTACAGGGGAGATGACATACAGGTATATACTATATACAGGAGATGACATACAGGTGTATAATATATATAAGGGAGATGGCAAACATGTATATACTGAGGGGAAAATGAGAAGTGTGAGGTGAAAATGAGGGGTGTGAGGTGAAAATAAAAAGGTGTGGGTGCAAAATGAGAGGAGTGAGGGAAAATAGTGGAGTGATCGGAAAATGACAGATGTGAGGTCGAGATGACAAGTGTTAGGGGGGAAAGAGAGGAGTGAGGGGGAAAATAAGAGGAGTGAGGGGGAAAATGAGAGGTGTAAGGGAGAAAATGAGAGATGTGAGGGGGAAAATGAGAGGCGTGATGGGAAAATAAGAGAAGTGAGGTGCTATAACTAGCCACAGATATTTACTATGCCCAGGCAATGCCGGGCTCTTCAGCTAGTAATATAATAAATATAATATATCGATATTAATATTGAGCAGAATTAATTTTGGCCTCATGGTTCGGCCCCCCACAATGGTTACGATCTCTCATGTGGCCCCTTGGGAAAATTAATTGCCCATCCCTGCTCTTAGCCATTCTTGAGTGTTTTTAGCTGCATGTTTTGGGTCATTATCCTGTTGCAAGACCCATGACCGACTGAGACCAAGCTTTCTGACATTGGGCAGCACATTTCTCTCTGGAATCCCTTGATAGTCTTGAGATTTCATTATACCCTGCAGATATTCTAGACACCCTGTGCCAGATGTTGTAAAGCAGCCCTAGAAAATAACAGAGCCTCCTCCGTGTTTCACAGTAGGGACAGTGTTGTTTTCTTGATATGCTGCATTTTTCTGTCTGTGAACATAGAGCTGATGTGCCTTAACAAAAAGTTCCATTTTTGTCTCATCTGTCCTTAGGACATTCTCCCAGAAGCTTTGTGGCTTGTCAACATGTAGTTTGGCAAATTCCAGTCAAGCTTTTTTATGATTTTTTTTCAACAATGGGGTCCTCCTTGGTCGTTTCCCATGAAGTCCACTTTGGCTCATATAATGACGGATGGTGCGATCTGACCCTGATGTTCCTTGAGCTTGAAGTTCACCTTTAATCTGTTTAGAAGTTTTTCTGGGCTTTTTTGTGACCATTAGTATTATTCGTCTCTTTGATTTGTCATCAGTTTTCCTCCTGTTGCCACGTCGAGGGAGGTTCACGTGGAAGGCAATGGCACAAGTAGGGCTTTGGGGCGCTGCTCTGCTTTCCCCACTGTCTACAAGTTGTCACAGGAATGGCAGTAGGCAGCCACATCAGCCCCCATTTTAGGCCAGTATAAATGCTGAACTAGCCTTGCCTTGGTTTTAGCGATCCCTAAGTGTCCGGCCATCGGAACCTCATCCACGATCCGCAACAACTCCGCCCGGAATGGATGGGGTAAAACTAACTGTCAGTCCCTAGGTCATGCCTCTGGTGACTCTTGCTGAACTGACACCAGGTATAGCCGTCCCTGGTCCCAGACTACAGTACCCACTCGAGGTCTGAGTCCGTGAAAGGCTGTGCCGCTTGCTCCTTAAGAGCTTTGAGGCTATCGTTGACTTCCAAAGCCACTTGAAACCCCTGACTAGACATGGCCACAATAGACGAAACTGCCACATCTTCTGTCATTTACCCGAGACCCGTCTCCAGGTATCCCACTGGGCCATCGGACCTCCGTGAGGCTCCTTGTGCTCCAGCACTCCCAATTCAGGTGACAGCGACCACCGCTGTAACCCTGGGTAGTTCCTGCCTCCCCTCGGCTTCCCCACAAATCGCCGAGTCAGGTGGACCAACCTGGTCTCCTGCCATCACGGGGGTGGGAACCTCCTGCCCTGGGGCCTTACCTGGAAGCTCCACCTCTCCTGTGACAGCCCCAACCCATTTGGCACATTACTCTTCCTGCAGCTGCACAGAAACCAGCAGTCTGGACTCATTTAGGGGCCCTACAATCACTGCAGCAGCCCCTCCCACCAACTCTGGTTCTGACCTTGCAGCTACCTGCCCCCTACCTTTCCCTCCAGAGCATACTGTCCCATCACACCTGGGGGCATTCTCACACCTTCCTGTGTCATTTGGCTTTGTCTCATCTTTGTCTGCTGCATGTGTCCAGTCAGCACAGGAGTGACTCTCAGATCCCACCTCCCCCCTTAATGCAGGAGGCACAAGTAACACATTTACAACATTACTAGCAGTAGACAACTCAAGACACAGTGGGGATCAGAACTTGAGGTCTCAGTAGCCACATACTGTGATACTAGCAGCCCCAAATCTGTCCCAAGTAAGACATTTGAGGGAATATTCGCCAACACTTTCCACCTCCCTTATTCCCCTCCAGGCGCCCCAGTCCAAATAGGCCTTGGTGATGGGCAGTGACATTTCGACTCCTCCAATCCCGGAGATGGCAAGGGTTTTTCTGGGTATCAAGTCCTGGGGGAACACCATCTCAGGCCCCATGAGGGTCATCTCGGTGCTGGTGTCCTGCAGTTCCATAGTAGTGGCGTGGTTTATGGTGACAGGCTGGAAATTGTCACAGGACCTCCCACCACCCCCACCAACACACATGACGGGATGGTTTTGGGAATGAGGATGGGGTTTTGGGGCACTGGGGACACATGTATGTGTGCAGGATGATTGCAGAGGTGACACCTCCTGGGTTCTACCCCTGGCCTGGAGAGGGGAGCAGAGGGGGGCACCCCTTGCATTCTAGGGGCTGGGGAAACAGGGTCAGGATGAGTCTTACTCCCTCTCCAGGTGCTGTGGGTGGCCTGCTTGGCTTCAGGGGCCCAGTTATTGGCATAGTCCTCTGCCAGAGCAGCAGTAGCAGCGGCCCCCTTTGTCTTCTGGCCACGGGCGTACTGCTGGTGGTCCTCTGGGCAGTTCCACAAAAATTGCTCTGGGACAAACGCCTCCTGGATCTGGCCGGTGGTGAGCTCCAGACCCTTGGTTCAGTGCTCTGTAGCTCACAGGAGGTCCCGCATGTGGTAGGCCCAGGTGACCTTGGGGCCATTTTGCAGGCTCCAGAACTTCCTGGGGCAAGACTCCAGAATGAGTTTGAACTGCTGGATCAGGGCCTGTTTGATGCTCTCATAGTCCTGCTCTGCCCCGGCAGGTAAGTCCCCCAGGATGTTCAGGGCCTTACCCCTCAAACGGGGGTTCAGGTAGTTGGCCCACTGATCAGAGGCCAGATGGTGCTGTCAGCAAGTCCGCTCAAAGGCCCGCAGAAAGGAGTCCAGGTCTCTGTCGTTCTCCAGCAAGGGGAAGTCCTCGGCTCAGATCTTGGCAGTCTTGGGCTTCGGAAGAGCTGGGGTGGGTGGTAGGAAACCCTGCTGAGCTAACTTCAGTTGATGCTGTCGCTAAGTAGCTCCACTGCTTTGCACTCCTGCTCTGCTTGTGCAGCCTCTCGCTCTGCAGCCGCACAGCATTCTGCCTCCTCTCGCTCTGCATGGTATTCTGCCACCTCCCGATCTGCCTGGTGCTCTGCTGCTTTCAGGAGGACTGCGATGATTCCTCGCGCCCTGCCTGGAGACTGGCCAGGGCAGCTTGATAGAGGGCCTCTGACCTGAGCTGTCTGTAGAGAAGGGCAGTAGGGGGACATTCTTCTGTAGCAAGGTAGGGCACTGGCATCACGTCCCTTGCGGAGCCCAGGCGGGACCCCCCTCCATGGAACCAGTACAGTCATTCTCCGCATTATGGAATAATTCCCCGGCCATCATTCTTAATCAGCTTCGAGTGCCTGCAGCCAGTCTTTTCAGCACTCGGTCACGGACACACCGGCAGCGCGAGCACCCACATACCTACAGTACTTGCACTCGGACTGGCTAGTGCTGAGCTGATCTTAAGACCCCAGCAGCAAATGCTACTGCTGTTGGTCCTTAGTGTCTGGGAGTAGGAATCCCACACACACTATTATCTCAATTCCACCGCTTCCACCAATCTGTAATGGATCACACAAGGGAAGGGGAGTGTCAACTTCACTCACCTCTGGGGAGGGGAGAGAATGACACATCAGGGATTGGCTCTCTGGCGCTACCACTTACCGCTGGTCAGTCAGGGAACTGCACTGAGGTCAAATAGTCCCCAGAGAGGCTTCCCTTATATGTACGAGTTATTGAGGAGCTCCCAACGAGGGGGAAATATATCACCAGTCCAGACTGGGGATATATACAGTACAGACCAAAAGTTTGGACACACCTTCTCATTTAAAGATTTTTCTATATTTTCATGACTATGAAAATTGTAAATTCACACTGAAGGCATCAAAACTATGAATTAACACATGTGGAATTATATATTTAACAAAAAAGTGTGAAACAACTGAAAATATGTCTTATATTCTAGGTTCTTCAAAGTAGCCACCTTTTGCTTTGATGACTGCTTTGCACACTCTTGGCAGTCTCTTGATGAGCTTCAAGAGGTAGTCACCGGAAATGGTCTTCCAACAATTTTGAAGGAGTTCCCAGAGATGCTTAGCACTTGTTGGCCCTTTTGCCTTCACTCTGCGGTCCAGCTCACCCCAAACCATCAGGTCATCTGGCGTAGCACCCCATCACTCTCCTTCTTGGTCAAATAGCCCTTACACAGCTTGGAGGTGTGTTTGAGGTCATTGTCCTTTTGAAAAATAAATGATGGTCCAACTAAACGCAAACCGGATGGAATAGCATGCCGCTGCAAGATGCTGTGGTAGCCATGCTGGTTCAGTATGCCTTCAATTTTGAATAAATCCCCAACAGTCTCACCAGCAAAGCACCCCTACACCATCACACCTCCTCCTCCATGCTTCACGGTGGGAACCATGCATGTAGAGTCCATCCGTTCACCTTTTCTGCGTCGCACAAAGACACTGTGGTTGGAACCAAACATCTCAAATTTGGACTCATCAGACCAAAGCACAGATTTCCACTGGTCTAATGTCCATTCCTTGTGTTCTTTAGCCCAAACAAGTCTCTTCTGCTTGTTGCCTGTCCTTAGCAGTGTTTTCCTAGCAGCTATTTTATCATGAAGGCCTGCTGCACAAAGTCTCCTCTTAACAGTTGTTGTAGAGATGTGTCTGCTGCTGGAACTCTGTGTGACATTGACCTGGTCTCTAATCTGAGCTGCTGTTAACCTGCAATTTCTGAGGCTGGTGACTCGGATAAACTTATCCTCAGAAGCAGAGGTGACTCTTGGTCTTCCTTTCCTGGGGCGGTCCTCATGTGAGCCAGTTTCTTTATAGCGCTTGATGGTTTTTGCCACTTTCAAAGTTTACCCAATTTTTCAGACTAACTGACCTTCATTTCTTAAAGCAATGATGGCCACTCGTTTTTCTTTACTTAGCTGCTTTTTTCTTGCCATAATACAAATTCTAACAGTCTATTCAGTAGGACTATCAGCTGTGTATCCACCAGACGTCTGCTCAACACAACTGATGGTCCCAACCCCATTTATAAGGCAAATCCCGCTTATCAAACCTGACAGGGCACACCTGTGAATTGAAAACCATTCCCTGTGACTACCTCTTTAAGCTCATCAAGAGAATGCCAAGAGTGTGCAAAGCAGTCATCAAAGCAAATGGTGGCTGCTTTGAAGAACCTAAAATATAAGACATAATTTCAGTTGTTGCACACTTTTTTGTTAAGTATATAATTACACATGTGTTAATTCATAGTTTTGATGCCTTCAGTGTGAATGTACAATTTTCATAGTCATGAAAATACAAAAAAAATCTTTAAATGAGAAGGTGTGTCCAAACTTTTGGTCTGTACTGTATATAAGAACAAATGTACAAGTATACAGTCAGGAGTGTAGTACAAGGGTAGGGTACAGATAGATTGCAATTACTGTGTGATGTAGCATGTGACCACAGGGAGGTGCTGATGGATCACAGGTCCAATCCATTGTTACGTGATTTGCTGGTCAGGTCAGCTAACAAGCCTCCTGCCTGTAGAAAAAGCTGAGTCCAAAATGAGGAGCTGCCTATTATCTCCTAGGCTGCCCCCTCCCACATGCTGCGCCCACCCCTGGGCTTGTGCAGCCTCTCTTCTTCCATATCTGTGAGTAAGGTTTTCTGTCCAGAACCTTGGATGCCCATAACTTTCCAACCAAAGCTCTAAATAAGATGGTGGCACCACTGGGTTTTGCTGGATTTTATCTGTACAGGGAGACCAAATATGGCTACTGTATTTAATTCCTGGTAGCTATGCTTTGTAACTCAATAACACAGAGTTCCAACAGTGCTGCATGGTATGGGCTCGTGGGGAAAGGAATGCAGATTCCAATTATGTGCTCAGCTAGGTTCAGAGATATTGCATTCTTTTATCATAGGTCATTTTCCAGATTCAATATCTCAGAGCCTTGTGCTGGGATCTGTGGTGCCACAATGTCTGCATGGCAGCTTGAGTCAAACAAAGGAAGTCAGTTGGCTGGTAAATGCACAAGAGTTCACACCCCTGTGATAATTGCTGGGGACACAGGGTCTATGCCTTTTGGTCCCCATGCAGAGAGCTTCAAAGGCCTATTTGCTTTAGCTAATTAAAAAAACATTTGTATGGGGTAATGCCAAAGATGGCGGCTGAGTTTGGAGCAAGTATTCCTGGGCCAAACTGCATCTGATAGAGAATTCCATCAGATATCAAAATGATATTAATTAGATACCATTTTCCCATGTCTCGCAGGCCCATTTACACAGGCAGACCCTGCTTCCACTTGAGTGCTCATAGGTTACCATTGTTCTTGGCAGCACTGGTACTGTGCACACAAGTTGTTGTGCTGGCGGGAATGAGGATCTTTTTGCCAAACCAAAGCATTTTGCTAATCTGTCAATTGACCAGAATGTTTGGGAGTCGGATTGCACGATTATCACGAAACGAGCGCTAGTAGGGATGCTTATTTAAGACAATGTAAATTTGCATATACGCAAGAAATTTTCTTTAATAATGTAAATTGTTCACGTACTGTATGTATAAATGATTAGTGCCAGACAATGTAAAGGATATAATAATATCAAACATATATTGCATTTTTCGGTGTCTAGGCAATGAAATTGAATCTCATGTGCAAATGAATACGGCAGTTCTAACACAAATCAATGACGACCTAAAACAAAGCCGCAGATTATTCTTTTGCTTTCAATTTGTTTATGATTCATTATGTACTTTGAAGCTGATCTTTTCAAATATTAATTCACAGTCATTAAATGGTACTTTGAAACATAATAATTGTTATTGCTCATGTGGTTGAATCTGTCCTTTTGGATTGACTGTAGTACAACACAGACCCCTCCAGCTATAAAGTGATTACAATCCCATTTTTTTTTGCTTAACTTTAATTCCAGTGAATTTCTAGTGTAATTTATAGATCTAAGACGATGGTGCTGGCGCTTTGCTGTTAAAACTGGCTGTTTAACAGGTAGAACACTTGGTGTTGCTTTTTGCCTCAGGTCAATCAGCAGTAAAAATCTATAAAGGGTGATGGCTTCAGACTCACTTTATGGCTTTAGTTAACTTGCTCCTGTGGTAGTGAGTGCATTGAAAAAGAAATAATGCCTTTTCTGCATCTTAAAGTTTCATTTAACTATGTCCCACTGAAAGGAAGCGGGCAACTGCGTGCAGGCAATTAGTGAAAAGCAATATGGCAATTATTCTTGGGAAAGTCAATCAACTGAAGTAAGCACATAACATATCTGTTTTCAATCTTCCTACCCATGTTACTGGGAGTCCATCAACCTATTCACCTGCAATGTTGATCCAGAGAAAGGAAAAAATGGAATGTGGAGGAATACAACAATAGGACATGTAGATTTCACAAGTGTTAAAGGGGTAGTCTGGCTCCGCTTCCATATTAGGAATTAGAAAAGTACAGGTGTATAATACTTACACTTACACACAATACCTTGAAGTGACACCACCAGTCCTTGTCACTCCCCAATTCAAAAGTGAGCAAAGGAACAATGCTTAAAAAAAAACTTTTTACATTATACTTAGAACTGGGCAGATTCCTAGATTAACATATTTTGCTGTAATTGCCAGTAATTCTTTATTTTTTATGGAAAAAATATTTACCCTCCTCTTAAACTCCTCTTACATGATGAGAATATTGAAAAATTGTATTGTTCCAGCAACATAAAATCCTTTTTATAGAGATTAAATTGCTTTCAAAAGGAGTTATTTTTGTCAAAAAAAACAATCAGCACAGCACTAATTAACAGCAGAAGGGTCAGCATCCACAATGCTTTACATATTTATTCTTCATTATCCCCATACTAGGTTTATTATGACATCTATTAAAGAAATTGTCTGATATCTATAATACCGTTTAAAAAGATCTACCTTTAAGCCCTAATCATTTTTTGTAATTTGCTTTATTATAAAATTCTCTACCATTCTCTATACAGCTAATCCCTATAGCTTTACTTTCTGTGATGTTTTGTTTAAGGAGAGTCTCAAATAAGACATCACAGGAGGATGGCCATGTAATTATTATTATTATTATTATTATTTATTTATTTATACAGCACCATTAATTCCATGGTGCTGTACATGAGAAAGGGGTTACATACAGAATTATAGATATCGTTTACAGTAAGCAAGTTTACAGTGACAGACTGGTACAGAGGGGCGAGGAACATGTCCTTGCGGACTTACATTCTATGGGATAACTTCTCTGCAGCTTTTAACACCCCCCCTCTGAATCCAAGCATCATTATGGGGCGATGCTGTGGTCACTTACCACAGCTTATATCACCGCCGTGCCCTGACAACATCCTTTTTGCTGTGGACCGATGGAAAAGTGTCCCTATGGCCTCGCGGTGTCAGCCACTGAAGATGCGAGTGTTGGGGACGGAAGCTGCTGTCACTTCTCCATCACCACCCCTGAAACAGGTCATCTTCAGGGGACATCAGTGACAGAAGCAGGGTGAGTGATGGCTGCACCGCCCTTTATGAGGTCCTGTTCCAGGAGGGGTGAAAGAAGCTGTGTTGGAGTGAGCATAGGGACGTCCCCCTGTGATGTCCCATTTAAGATTCCTTACTCCTCAAATGAAACACAAGAAAGAAAGGTACATATAGAGATTAGCAGGAGTGGAAGAGCAGTAGACAATTTTAAGAATTTAAAATGAGCGTATCACTTATATCATTTAGAATTATTAAAATCAAATAGTGAAACATTCTTTTTTTATTCTGTTTTTCATTTTCTGAGTTTAGATGTTTTTATTATGTTTTTAGAAATGTTTTCTGGAAATGTTAATTGACTTCTATAGCAAGCAGTCAACTGTGCTGTGAAGAGGAAGAGATCAAGTGTGTCTTTACCTGATGAATGGTATGTTCCTATGCTCTATACAGGTTTTAGGCCATGTGCACACATTCAGTATTTGGTCAGTATTTGACATCAGTATTTGTGAGCCAAAATCAGGAGAGGAACAATTAGAAGAAAAGTATAATAGAAACACGTCACCACTTCTCTATTTTTCACCCACTCCTGGTTTTGGCCTACAAATACTGATGTAAAATACTGACCAAATACTGAAGTGGTGTGCATCTTCATGCACCATAGCTCATCAAGAATTAGACAAGTCATGCATCCAAACTATTGATGGACTGCCTTGTTGACTTATGCATTTTTGTTTAATGAACATGTTATTCTTATATGTAGCTCATGTTGTAACTAATTATAAAATTATAATAAAAAAAATTGAAAAAGAAAAAATACACAAGCTGTGCATCATGCCCCATCAAACAACCATCCCACCCCAGCACCACTCATTTTGGCGGAGCTGGAAGAAACTGGCATATAAACGTCTAAAGTTGCCAAATTTTTACTCACAAAAAATTGGTGCCTTGTCAAAGCAATTTACGCCTGATTTCAGGAAAAACAGCTTTTGATGAACTGGGGTCAATGTATTTAACATAAAAACTTTATTTGAATAATATGCTGTTGACTGTTGCCACAGTAACCTTTTAACTATCGAGGCAGACATAAAAAATGCAGACCTGCATAATACATGGATAATCTTACTTTTTTTTTTTAATCTTGATTGACCAAACGAAACAATTATACTGTGTCATAATATTATTAACACAACTGATTGATAATCTAGCACACAGTAAATAATAACACCATACAGTTATCAAATTATTTCACAATATAAGTATAATATCACAATATAATTACTAAATAATATCACCTTATATGAACTAAAAAATAATACTGCACAGTAACTGAATTTTACCATCCATGGACTGAATAATATCACCAAGTAGTAATTGAATAGTATCACCATACATAAATTGAATAATACTACTGTGCAGTAATTAATACCACCATAATTGTATTATAATGGTAATATACAGTAATTGAATTATACCATCACGGACTAAATAATGCTACAATGTGATGGATCAATAATATCACAATATCTACAACAGTATGATTATAATGAAAATTATTGTGATATTGATGGAGTGAAAAAATGTGATGCTATATTAATGGTAAAAAAAAGCAATAAGGCTATAGGGTGACTGAATAAAGTTGTTTTAACAACACATTTAAGCAGTCTGCTCTTAAATGCATTTTTTATTAACCCCTTCCCGACATGTGCCATGCGCCGTACTACTACTGCTCTGCAGGAACTGAGTTCCCGCAAACCGCAGTACTAGTACGGTGGCACGATCGCGCGGTCTCACAGTGAGCACCGCAGCGATCGCGTGTGGGTGTCAGCTGTATGTGATAGCTGACACCCCGCTAGCCCCCGCCGATTGTGGGCATTTAACCCCTCTGATGCCGCTGTCAGTAGTGAAAGCGACATAGAGGGGCATCGTGCAGGGATGGGTGCTCCCTGTGCTCTCCCACCGGAACAGTGTGATGCCATCGCGTTGTTCCGGTGCTTGGGAAGGAGCCGCCGGATCCAAGATGGCCACGGGGCTCCTTCCGGGTCCTTCACTGAGGTGGCTTGCCGGAAAGCCTCCTGTACTGCCTGTCAGATCGCTGATCTGACAGTGCTATGCAAAGTGTCAGATCAGCGATCTGATGAAATATAGAGATGTCCCCCCCTGGGAAAATGTTATAAAGTGTAAAAAAAAAAAATAGAATGTCTAAAAAAAAAATCCCAACATAAAGAAAAAAAAAAACAATTTTTCCAATAAATCCATTTATTTATGTAAATAATAAAAAAACAATAAGAGTACACATATTTGGTATCGCCGTGTCCGTAACCACCCGCTCTATAAAACTATCCCACTAGTTAACCATTTTAGTGAACACGGCAAAAAAAATAAATAAAAAGCGAGGCAAAAAACAATGCTTTATTATCATACCGCCGAGCAAAATGTGCAATAAAATGTGATCAAAATGACGGATATAATTAACCATGGTACCGCTGAAAACGTCATCTTTTCCTGCAAAAACAAAGCCGACATACAGCATCATCAGCAGAAAAATAAAAAAGTTATAGCTCTCAGAGTAAAGTGATGCAAAAATAATTTATTTTTATATAAAATAGTTTTTATTGTGTAAAAGCGCAAAAACATAAAAAAAATATAAATGAGGTATCGCTGTAATCATACTAACCTGAAGAATAAAGCTGCTTTATCAATTTTACCACACGCGGAACGGTATAAACGCCCCCACTAAAAGAAATTCAGGAATTGCTGGTTTTTGCTCATTCTGCCTCACAAAAATAAAATGGAATAAAAGCGATCAAAAAATGGCATGTGCCCGGAAATGGTACCAATAAAAACGTCAACTTGTCCCGCAAAAAAAAAGACCACACATGACTCTGTGGGCCAAAATATGGATAAATTATAGCTCTCAAAATGTGGTTATGCAAAAACTATTTTTTGCAATAAAAGCATCTTTTAGTGTGTGATGGCTGCCAATCATAAAAATCCACCAAAAAAACGCTATTAAAGTAAATCAAATCCCCCTTCATCACCCCCTTAGTTAGGGAAAAATAATACCATTTTTAAAAATGTATTTATTTCCATTTTCCCATTAGGTTTAGGGCTTAAGTTAGGGTTAGGGTTGGGGCTAAAGTTAGGGTTAGGGTTGTGGGCAAAGTTAGGGTTGGGGCTAAAGTTAGGGTTCGGGTTAGAGTTGGGGTTAGGGTTGGGGATAAAGTTAGGTTTAGGGTTGGGGCTAAAGTTAGGGTTAGGGTTGGGACTAAAGTTAGGGTTAGGGTTGGGGCTAAAGTTGGGGTTTGGATTACATTGACAGTTGGGATTAGAGTTGGGATTAGGGTTAGGGGTGTGGTTACGTTATGGTTGGGATTAGGGTTAGGGGTGTGTTTGGGTTAAGGGTTCAGTTAGAATTGGGGCATTTCCACTGTTTAGGCACATCAGGGGTTCTCCAAACGCGACATGGCATCCGATCTCAATTCCAGCCAATTCTGCGTTGAAAAAGTAAAATAGTGCTCCTTCCCTTCCGAGCTCTCCCGTGCTCCCAAACAGGGGTTTATCCTAACATATGGGGTATCAGCATACTCAGGACAAATTGGACAACAACTTTTGGGGTCCAATTTCTCCTGTTACCCTTGGGAAAATACAAAACCAAGGGCTAAAAATAATTTTTGTGGAAACAAAAAGGTTTTTTTATTTTTACGGCTCTGTGTTATAAACTGTAGTGAAACACTTGAGGGTTCAAAGTTCTCACAACACCTCTAGATAAGTTCCTTGGGGGGTCTAGTTTCCAATATGGGGTCACTTGTGGGGGGTTTCTACTGTTTACGCACATCAGGGGCTCTACAAATGCAACGTGATGCCTGCAGACCAATCCATCTAAGTCTGCATTCCAAACAGTGCACCTTCCCTTCCGAACTCTGCTGTGCGCCCAAACAGCGGTTCCCCCCACATCTGTGGTATCAACATACTCAGGACAAATTGGACCACAACTTTTGTGGTCCAGTTTGTCCTGTTACCCTTGGGAAAATAAAAATTTTGGGGCTAAAATATCATTTTTGTGGAAGAAAATATATTTTTTATTTTCACAGCTCTGCGTTATAAACTTTAGCGAAACACTTGAGGTTCAAAGTTCTCACAACACATCTAGATAAGTTCATTGGGGGGTGTAGTTTCCAATATGGGGTCACTTGTGGGAGTTTCTACTGTTTAAGTACATCAGGGGCTCTGCGAACGCAACTTGATGCCCGTAGACCATTCCATCAAAGTCTGCATTCCAAAACAGCGCTCCTTCCCTTCAGAGCTCTGCCATGTGCCCAAACGGTGGTTCCCCCCACATATGGGGTATCAGCGTACCAACAACTTTTGGGTCCAATTTCACCTGTTACCCTTGGGAAAATAAAAAATTGCAGGCTGAAAGATCATTTTGTGGAAAAAAATATTTTTTAATTTTCACGGCTCTACATTCTAAACTTTAGTGAAACAATTGGGGTTTAAAAGTGCTCAACACACAACTAGATAAGTTCCTTAGGGGGTCTTCTTTCCAAAATGGGATCACTTGTGGGGGGTTTCCACTGTTTAAGCACATCAGCGGCTCTCCAAACGCGACATGGGTTCCAATCTCAATTCCAGACAATTTTGCATTGAAAAGTCAAATGGCGCTCCTTCCCTTCCGAGCTCTGCCATGCACCCAAACAGTGGTTTACCCCCATATATGGGGTATAAGCGTACTCAGAACAAATTGCACAACAACTTTTGTGGTCCAATGTGTCCTGTTACCCTTGGGAAAATAAAAAAATTGGGGTGAAAAAATAATTCTTGTGAAAAAGAATATGATTTTTTTTTTCGGCTTTACATTATAAACTTCTGTGAAGTACTTGGGGGTTCAAAGTGCTCACCACACATCTAGATTAGTTCCTTAGGGGATCTACTTTCCAAAATGGTGTCACTTTTGGGGAGTTTCCACTGTTTGGGAACATCAGGGGCTCTCCAAACATGACATGGTGTCCGATCTCAATTACAGCCAGTTTTGCATTGAAAAGTCAAATGGCGCTCCTTCCCTTCCGAGCTCTGCAATGTGCCCAAACAATGGTTTACCCCAACATATTAGGTATCGGCGTACTCAGGACAAATTGTAGAATGACTTTTTTGGTCCAATTTCTCCTGATACCCTTGGTAAAATAAAACAAATTGGATCTAAAGTAAAAATTTTGTGAAAAAAAGTTAAATGTTCAATTTTTTTTTTAAACATTCCAAAAATTCCTGTGAAGCATCAGAAGGGTTAATAAATGTTTAGAATGTTGTTTTGAGTACCTTGAGGGGTGCAGTTTTTAGAATGGTGTCACTTTTGGGCATTTTCTGTCATATAGACCCCTCAAAGTGACTTCAAGTGTGAGATGGTCCCTAAAAAAAATGGTTTTGCAAATTTTGTTGTGAAAATGAGAAATCGCTGGTCAACTTTTAACCCTTATAACTTCCTAACAAAATAATTCTGTTTCCAAAATTGTGCTAATGTAAAACAGACATGTGGGTAATGTTATTTATTAACTATTTTGTATGATATGACTCTCTAATTTAAAGGCATAAAAACTAAAAGTTACACATTTTTACCACTATCATAAAGTACAATATGTCACGAGAAAGCAGTCTCAGATTCACCAGGATCCGTTGAAGCGTTTCAGAGTTATGACCTCACAAAGTGACAGTGGTCAGAATTGAAAAAAATGGCCTGGTCAGGAAGTTGAAAACAGGCTTCGGGGTGAAGGGGTTAAAGAGAAAAAAAAGTTAAAAAACGACCCCAGCACAAGGGGAAATTTTCCGTATCATTAACTAAAAACTATATTATGGTCTAAAAGGTTTGAAAAAAAGACTTGCTGATAAGCGTACGAACTAAGCAATTGGCGGCCGGATGAAATTCTGCAGAGTGATTGATAAATCATAGACATAATTTCAAGACTTCATAAATATTTATATTTCAATGCATTAACTTAGAGATTGCCTCTTATGTAATATAAGTTAATAAAATAGACACATTGATGTGAACTTATGTAAAGGGTATCATTTAGTTGAATGTTGCATTCAAGTTAATCATTCTCCTTTTTGGCTGAACTTTCCTTGTGTCTTTTTTTATATAGTGGTAACTGTTTCACTGAATTAAATAGTTCCTCAGTTCGAGAAGAATAAATAGCGTGACTCACATGGATGACATCTCTCGACCTGGCGTGAACTCACACTTAAAAGTCTATATAAAGCACGTTCTGTGAGAAAACCAATAAAGGTTCATCCTGGGAAAATGCAAGTGGATATTTCTATACACTGATGAAAATAATTACGCAAATATGGCAACATAATTATGTAACAGCACATTGTGGGAAGTCTATACATGGAAAGCAGTCTAACAGTATATAATTATACTACATTTTATCCGTTTTGTCGTATATTGGATGTCTCATTTGCGCTCCACAATGTTACCAGAAACAGAAGCTAGGCTTCAGATATAAATTCAGGCTGCGCCAGCGTAACTCATTTCCGCGATTCTAAAAAAGTCACATTGGTGATTGGGTCTAGAATAGGTAATTTTTAGAAATCTTTGGATTATATATAGAAAGTACAATACTCAATTCGATCCTAACATGACAAAAAGAATAATGTAGAGCAACATATAATCCATACTTACAATCTTCTAAACCACATGGTTTTCAATTTCACTTGGCTCCAAATGTTGGCTTAGAAACTAAAAAGTATAAAATTCTGTGAAATTATACCACATACCCATTCACCATAAGGTAAAACTTTCTTTGGCTACTAGAGTTTTGATTCAGATGCTACATTTAAACCACCCCATCACAGCTCCAATTTCTCATCCAAAAAATGTAAAAAGGCACAAATCACACTTCAGATTCAGTCAATATTTTGAAACTCCTGAAATTATTATTTTTTTTTTTATTATTATTATACATTTTTATAGCGCCATTTATTCCATGGCGCTTTACATGTGAATACGGGGCAAATATAGACAAATACATTAAACATGAGCAGATAACAAGGCACACGAGTACATAAGGAGGGAGGACCCTGCCCGCGAGGGCTCACAGTCTGCAGGGGGTGGGTGAGGATACACTAGGAGAGGGAAGAGCTGGCTGTGCGGCTGTTCAGTAGGTTGAGGATCACTGCAGGCTGTAGGCTTGTCGGAAGAGATGAGTCTTCAGGTTCTTTTTGAAGGTTTCTATGGTAGGCGCAAGTCTGATGTGTTGGGGTAGAGAGTTCCAGAGTATGGGGGAAGCACGGGAGAAGTCTTGGATGCGGTTATGGGAAGAAGAGATGAGAGGGGAGTAGAGAAGGAGGTCTTGGGAGGATCGGAGGTCGCGTGTAGGTAGGTACCGGGAGACCATGTCACAGATGTATGGAGGAGACAGGTTGTGGATGGCTTTGTATGTCAGTGTGAGGGTTTTGAACTGGAGTCTCTGGGCGATAGGAAGCCAGTGAAGGGCTTGACACAGGGGAGAGGCTGGGGAATAGCGGGGGGACAGGTGGATTAGTCGGGCAGCAGAGTGTAGGATGGATTGGAGTGGTGCCAGAGTGCTAGAGGGGAGTCCAGAGAGTAGGAGGTTGCAGTAGTCGAGGCGGGAGATGATAAGGGCATGCACTAGCGTTTTTGCAGTGTTGCGGTCAAGGAAAGCACGGATCCGGGAAATATTTTTGAGTTTGAGACGACAGGAGGAGGCAAGGGCTTGGATATGTGGCTTGAAAGAGAGGGCAGAGTCGAGGATCACCCCGAGGCACCGGGCGTGTGGGACTGGGGATAGTGAGCAGCCATTGACATTGATGGATAGGTCTGGTGGAGGGGTAGAGTGAGATGGGGGAAAGATGATGAATTCTGTTTTGTCCATGTTCAGTTGTAGAAAGCGAGCAGAAAAGAAGGCTGAAATGGCAGACAGACAGTGCGGGATTTTGGTAAGCAAGGAGGAGAGGTCAGGTCCGGAGAGGTAGATCTGCGTGTCGTCAGCGTAGAGATGGTACTGCATACCGTGGGATTCTATGAGCTGTCCCAGGCCGAAAGTGTAGATGGAGAAGAGTAGGGGTCCTAGAACAGAGCCTTGAGGAACACCGACTGACAAGGGGCGAAGTGAGGAGGTGGGGTGGGGGAGGGAGACACTGAATGTTCGGTCTGTCAGATATGACGAGATCCAGGAAAGGGCCAAGTCTGTGATGCCAAGGGATGAGAGGATTTGTAGCAAAAGGGAGTGGTCTACAGTGTCAAAGGCAGAAGACAAGTCCAGGAGAAGGAGGACAGAGTAGTGTCGCTTGCTCCTGGCAGTTAGTAGGTCATTGGTGACTTTAGTTAGGGCAGTTTCAGTTGAGTGATGGGAACGGAAGCCTGATTGTAACCGATCAAAGAGGGAGCAGGAGGAGAAGTGGGAGGACAGTTCAAGATGGACGTGTTGCTCCAGCAATTTGGAGGCATAAGGGAGAAGAGATATTGGGCGATAGCTAGACACAGAGGATGGGTCGAGGGAGGGCTTTTTGAGGATGGGTGTGATCTTGGCATGCTTGAAGGATGAGGGAAAGACACCTGTTGTGAGTGAGAGGTTGAAGAGGTGCGTTAGGGTTGGGATGAAGACCGTGGAAAGGTTAGGGATGAGGTGGGATGGGAGCGGGTCAAGCGTGCAGGTGGTGAGGTGTGATCTTGACAGGAGGGTGGAGAGCTGATCTTCTGTCATGGTGGAGAAGCTGGTTTTGGAGGAGCAGGGTTGAGCAGCTAAGAGGGGCAGTGGGCGCTGTGGGCCAAAGCTTTCTCTGATCGTATCGATCTTCTGTTTAAAGAAAGAGGCGAAGTCATCAGCAGAAATGAGGGGGGAGGGAGGAGGTGCGGGGGGACGGAGTAGAGAATTGGAAGTGTTGAAAAGCTGTTTAGGGTTGTGGGACAGGGAGGATATGAGGGATGAGAAGTAAGTTTGTTTTGCGGCAGTGAGCGCAGACTTGAAGCTGGCGAGGGACTGCTTGTATGCAGTGAAGTGGTCGGCAGAGTGGGATCGCTTCCATCTCCGCTCAGCAATCCTGGAAGCCCGTCTCAATTCTTTGGTCAGGCTGGTCAGCCAGGGCTGCCTGTTAATTGTACGAGTTTTACTATGCATGAGTGGGGCGGCCGAATCGAGTGTTGTTGTTATTGTGGTGTTATAAAAAGTGGCAGCAGCATCTGTGTCATGAAGGGAGGCTATGTCTGTGAGAGGGAGAAGGGACTCAGAGAGTGATTGTAAGTTGAGATGTTTGAGATTTCTGCGAGGGTGAGTGAGTTTGTGGAGTGGGGGTTGCACACTAGGAGAGGAGAGGGACGAGAATGTCAGTAGGTTGTGGTCAGACAGGGGGAGGGGTGTGTTAGTGAGGTTAGTAAGGGAGCAGAGGCGGGTGAAGATGAGGTCCAGCGTGTGGCCATCTTTGTGAGTGGCCTCCGAGGACCATTGAGTGAGGCCAAAGGAGGCAGTCAGTGATAAAAGTTTAGAGGTAGCTGAGGTGAAAGTGTCAATGGGGACATTGAAATCACCCATGATGATAGTGGGGATGTCAACAGAGAGGAAATGAAGTAGCCAGGTGGTGAAGTGGTCGAGAAAGGTGGAGATGGCTAGTTCTGGGGGGCGGTAGATGACAGCCAGCTGGAGGTTGGAGGGGGAATAGATGCGGACAGAGTGCACCTCAAACGAGGGAAGAGTAGCGGAGGGTGGTAGCGGGATTGGAGTAAAGGAGCAGGTGTCGGACAGGAGCAAGCCAACTCCTCCACCGCGTTTGTTGCTGGGGCGAGGGGTGTGAGAGAGGTGGAATCCGCCATAGGAGAGCGCAGCTGGAGAGGCCGAGTCAGAGGGGGTGAGCCAGGTTTCAGTGAGGCCGAGGAAGGAGAGTTTGTTGGTGATGAAGAGGTCATGGATAAATGTCAGTTTGTTGCAGATGGAGCGTGCGTTCCATAGTGCTCCAAGTAGGGGGAGCTGGGGAGTGGGGGCTGGATGAATGGGTATGAGGTTGTTGTGGTTGGGAAAACGTGCGGAGGATCGTGGCAGGGGGTTAGAAACGAGTGTGGGGATGAATTGGGGAGGGCCGGGATTTGGGGATATGTCACCAGCAATGAGGAGTAACAGACAGATCATTAGAAGGTGGGAGCAGGATAGGACATGATGTGGCCGTGTGTGTCTGGATAAAAAGGATTGTATGTGGAGGAACAGTTCTGAGGAGAAGGTGAGATGGCTGGGGAGTATGGAGGAAGAAATGACTAGTTCCTTACTAGGAGGAGGGATTGCAGGAGATTGTAAGAAGGAAAGTAGTATGGGGGTGAAAGAGAAAAGAAACCGAAACATTGTAGTGGTTGTTGTTCTGTTACCTTCCAGTCAATTCCAGTCCAATTCAGTCTAATTCAGAATCATAATTAAAAAGATGTAATTCAGTCTAATTCAGAATCATAATTAAAAAGATGTAATTCAGTCTAATTCAGAATCATAATTAAAAAGATGTAATTTAAAAGATGGAAGTTAAAAGATGATTTGCAGCAGACTGAGTCTATAGCAGACTCCTGCATGTGAATATATCCCCAGTTAAGGGCAATCAGGTGTGAATGAGGGGGTGGCTGGGTATGGGAGACCAGATGTAGAGAGTTAAGCAAAGGTCATAAAGTGAGGGAGGGGTAAGACTGACCACTCAAAGAGATGCCAGGATCACACAATGAGAGACATGAAAACAGGTCGTGGAAACAAGCTCATAGGTGAGAAAGCATACTAAAAGGATTATATGTGCTGCACCAAGACACTCAGATCCAGGGGAAGCATAGAAAAGCCAGTGCAATATACAGAGACATTCATAAGCCAGGGAGAGCTGGGTAAAGTCAGTACATACCATGGAAAATCAATGCAGTATACAGAGATATTCTGGAGCCAGGGAGAGCTGGGTAAAGTCAGTGCATACCTGTGGGAAGAGGAGAACAGCTCGATTAGATGGTGCAGGTGATGATAATATTGTAGTAGTGATGAGTAGCCAAATGCATTCTAGAATTCAGTCTAATTCAGAATCATAATTAAAAAGATGTAATTTAAAAGATGGAAGTTAAAAGATGATTTGCAGCAGACTGAGTCTATAGCAGACTCCTGCATGTGAATATATCCCCAGTTAAGGGCAATCAGGTGTGAAATAAGAAGTGATGCAAAGTATTAATATTTCTTCTAGGTTTCTACTGTGTTTAAGATCAAATTATGGCTTTGACTTAAATATTCTTATGCAATGACACCTACCAGTTCCCGTTATGATGTATGTAAACCTACCCTCCTATTATTTATTATTATGCTTTGCTTAAATAGCGCTATCATATTCCACAGAGCTTTACATAGATTATCATCACTGTCCCCAATGGGGCTCACAATCTAATTTGCAATCTAAATAGCAAGGCCAAGGGTTTAGTGAATATAAGAAATGTCCAGCTCCCCAATGCAAGTCAGTGATGCAGTTCTGAGCACGGACAGCGTATCCATCTCAATGTTGAGGTTTTAACTTGTCATCAGTTTTTGTATTATAAAAGAAGATTGCTATTCCATGGAGCTGGACTACTTCGTCTTAACAAGGAGTAAGTGCATCATTCTGCACCCTGCATTGGTATCCTCCACAGTTTGCCTTAGTTTGATTAACATCTGTTAAAATTTCCAAAGTGAGCACTGCCTGAATTGAATCCGCATTTGCAAATGAGGGGTCCTGTTTGCACTCTCAGCCAAGGTTTCAGTGCGCTTTTTCACCCTCTCAATTAGCATTCTTCACATTTTTTTTAGCTTGATTGATTAGGAGTCGCCGCCAGGGCCTAGGGATACTCGGTACCGGGTCCAGTCGTTGTTAAAGGGAACCTGTCACCTGAATTTGGATGTGAAAATAATAAAAGTTTGTGACATCACCTGTGGTTCTCGGTCAAGAGTGACTGACGCTGCTTAAAGGGGTCCTCTGGGGGTGATTATGCTGCAGCAAAGATGGTTTCACTTCCCACAGGTGAAGTGGGGTCCCAGAGCTCCCGGTGTGTTTGGCCAGAGTGGTGTGGTGCCAGAATAAATGAAGGACACAGGGTTGCAATGTCTTTACCTGGTTTACTGTTGGCAGTCAGTTTCAGTCCAGGGTACTGGCAACAGGTGATGGTGGAGTCCAGGCAGTCAGGAAACTGATTGAACCCCTTGGTCAGGTCAGGTTGTGAGCCTTCCAGTATGCACTGAAAATTAGTCCGTTGCTGCCTGCGGCTTTCTGGCAAGGTACTCTTTCTCTCCTGTCCTGGGACAGTACCTGCATGGTAGGCAACTCAGGCCGTTTCTTTGGGGTCTCTATTCATGGTGACTCCAGGTTCTGGTTGATGCTGTACCTCAGGTGTAATACGGACAAGTCAGTTTCGGTTTCTTGCCCTCCGGTTCTGCTGTGGGACTTGTAGTTCCACACAGCCTCGGGCTCCTGGTGCCCGGTTTCTGTGCTCTAGCTTAGAGGGAGCCAACTTGTAGCTCTCCTCTAGCTCCTGACTTCTCTTGTTTTCCTTCTCTGTTCCTTGTCTGCACCAGACTATCTCACTCCTCCTCCAGACCAGAATGTATATTATCTAGGGAAGCTCCCCTGAAAACTGGGTTCAGAGCTCCCCGTTCTGGCCTGGAGTCAGAATGTGTTGAATGTACAGCTTACCTGCCAAAAGGATTCTCCTCGTTTCCAGGCATGGCATCACCCTCCCCGAGAGGAAGGCAATATCACTGTGGTACCTGAACTCTTGGGGTGCCACAATAGTGCTTGCATGCCCAGATGGAGCACTGCCTGAACTGAATGCCTAGCCTAAAATGTCTGCACTGACACTGCAGGAGCTGAGCGAGCGGGCTCACACTGTTTCAGTGCAGGCGCCCTCTCATTATTCTCTCCTGTCTGCAAAGTCAGCTCACAAATGTGTTACGCTATCTGCAGAAAGCAGTTGCTTTAGACAGAAGCGAGGGATGAGAGATCACCTTAACAGCACTTCATTTGGGCAAGGTAGCGCTGTTAGTCAAGCTAACAGTAAAAGCTAATAAGAGAGCAAAATTATTCACTGAGCCCTTGGCAAAAGGGTGCACCAAGGACCCCTTATTGACCTATACAATAATAATAATTTTATTTCTATAGCGCCAACATATTCCGCAGCACTTTACATTTTAGAGGGGACTTGTACATGCAATAGACATTACAGCATAACAATAAACACATAAATCAAAACAGATACCAAGAGGAATGAGGGCTCTGCTCGCAAGCTTACAATCTATGAGGAAAAGGGGAGGCACAAAAGGTGGACGATGCTTTAGTTGTTCGGAGCAGCTATAGTGTAAGAATCAGGTGTTCATGTGCTGCTGCATGAACTAGTTATCAGCCAGAATATGTAACAGTACAGTCACAGAGGACTATTAATTGCATAAAGTGTATGAGAACATGATGCGAGGAACCTGATTATCTTAAAAATTTGGAATGGGCAACACAGGGATAGTTAGGTTAAAGCATTGAGACGGTAGGCCAGTCTGAACAAATGCATTTTTAGGCCATGCTTAAAACTGTGTGGGTTGAGGATTAATCGTATTAACCCTGGTAGTGCATTCTAAAGAATTGGCGCAGCGCGTGAAAAGTCTTGGAGATGGGAGTGGTAGGTTCTGATTATTGAGGATGCTAACCTCAGGTCATTAGCAGAACGGAGGGCATGGGTAGGGTGGTAGATTGAGACGAGGGAGGAGATGTAGGGTGGTGCTGAGCCATGTAGTGCTTTGTGGGTGAGGGTAATAAGTTTATACTGGATTCAGGATTGGATGGGTAACCAATGTAATGACTGGCACAAGGTAGAGGCATCGGTGTAACGGTTGGTGAGGAATATGATCCTGGCTGCTGCATTCAAGACAGATTGGAGAGGGGAGAGTTTGGTAAGAGGGAGAGCGATTAGTAGAGTTTTACAATAGTCCAGACGAGAATGAATAAGAGAAACAGTAAGAGTTTTTGCAGAATCAAAAGTAAGAAAGGGTCGAATTCTAGAAATATGTTTGAGGTGCAGATAACAAGAGCGAGCTAGTGTTCAGATGGGGGGGTTGAATGAAAGCTCGGAATTAAGTATGACCCCAAGACTGTGTGTGTTGCCGGGGAATACAATAAAATGTTGACTTTTTTTATGAAAACCTACAGTAGTGAAATCTATAGTACAGGTATGAGTTTTATAGTGGTTAAGTCCCCTATATGATTGTATAGTGGTTGACAGGGCCGTATTTGCCACTAGGCACTCGAGGGCACGTGCCTAGGGTGGCGACATTGCGGGGGGCGGCACCTGGGCAAGGATTTTTTTTTTTTTTTTTTAAGTCACAAAAGCGACCGACCGCAAAACCCCGCCTCCGCGTCCCACCCACCCTCCTTGAAGACGATACTCACCTGCTCCAGCCTCCAGCGATGCCTGTTCTCACCGTCTGTAGCGCGTCCTGAGTGAGCGGTCACATGGTACCGGTCATTAAGGTCATGAATATGCGCATATTCATGACCTTATTGAGCAGTATCACATGACCGCTCACTCAGGAAGAAGGCGCTGCAGTGGGACAGAGCGCCAGAGGGATGTAGGCTGCGGCGGCGCGCGCGCGGTGTGTGGGACAGGCAGCTGACAGGTGAGTATGAGGGACAGAGGACTGGGCGCGATGTTCTGCAGGGAGGAAGGGGGTCGATGTTCTGCAGGGAGGAAGGGGGGGGCGATGATGTTCTGCAGGGAGGAAGGGGGGGCGATGATGTTCTGCAGGGAGGAAGGGGGCGATGATGTTCTGCAGGGAGGAAGGGGGGGCGATGATGTTCTGCAGGGAGGAAGGGGGGCGATGATGTTCGGGAGGGAGGGGCGATGATGTGCAGGGAGGAAGGGGGGGGCGATGATCTGCAGGGAGGGAGGGAGGGGGCGATGATGTTCTGCAGGGAGGGAGGGGGGGCGATGATGTTCTGCAGGGAGGGAGGGGGGGCGATGATGTTCTGCAGGGAGGGAGGGGGGGCGATGATGTTCTGCAGGGAGGGAGGGGGGGCGATGATGTTCTGCAGGGAGGGGGGGCGATGTTCTGCAGGGAGGGAGGGAGGGGGGCGATGATGTTCTGCAGGGATGAAGGGGGGCGTTGATGTTCTGCAGGGACGAAGGGGGGCGATGATGTTCTGCAGGGAGGAAGGGGGGCGATGATCTGCAGGGAGGAAGGGGGGTGATAATCTGCAGGGAGGAAGGGGGGCGATGATCTGCAGGGAGGGGCGATGATGTTCTTCATGGAGGGGGGGCGATGATGTTCTGCAGGGAGGGGGGGCGATGATGTTCTGCAGGGAGGGGGGCGATGATGTTCTGCAGGGAGGGAGGGGGGGCGATGATGTTCTGCAGGGAGGGAGGGGGGGCGATGATGTTCTGCAGGGAGGGAGGGGGGGCGATGATGTACTGCAGGGAGGGAGGGGGGGGCGATGATGTTCTGCAGGGAGGGAGGGGGGGGCGATGATGTTCTGCAGGGAGGGAGCGGGGGCGATGATGTTCTGCAGGGAGGGAGGGGGGTGCGATGATGTTCTGCAGGGAGGGAGGGGGGGCGATCATGTTCTGCAGGGAGGGAGGGGGGGCGATCATGTTCTGCAGGGAGGGAGGGGGGGCGATCATGTTCTGCAGGGAGGGAGGGGGGGCGATCATGTTCTGCAGGGAGGGAGGGGGGGCGATCATGTTCTGCAGGGAGGGAGGGGGGGCGATGATGTTCTGCAGGGAGGGAGAGGGGGCGATGATGTTCTGCAGGGAGGGAGGGGGGCGATGATGTTCTGCAGGGAGGGAGGATGAGGCAATGATGTTCTGCAGGGGGGGGGCGATGATGTTCTGCAGGGAGGGAGGGGGGGCGATGATGTTCTGCAGGGAGGGAGGGGGGGCGATGATGTTCTGCAGGGAGGGAGGGGGGGCGATGATCTTCTGCAGGGAGGGAGGGGGGGCGATGATGTTCTGCAGGGAGGGAGGGGGGGCGATGATGTTCTGCAGGGAGGGAGGGGGGGCGATGATGTTCTGCAGGGAGGGAGGGGGGGCGATGATGTTCTGCAGGGAGGGAGGGGGGGCGATGATGTTCTGCAGGGAGGGAGGGGGGGCGATGATGTTCTGCAGGGAGGGAGGGGGGGCGATGATGTTCTGCAGGGAGGGAGGGGGGGCGATGATGTTCTGCAGGGAGGGAGGGGGGGCGATGATGTTCTGCAGGGAGGGAGGGAGGGGGCGATGATGTTCTGCAGGGAGGGAGGGGGGGCGATGATGTTCTGCAGGGAGGGAGGGGGGGCGATGATGTTCTGCAGGGAGGGAGGGGGGCGATGATGTTCTGCAGGGAGGGAGGGGGGGGCGATGATGTTCTGCAGGGAGGGAGGGGGGGGCGATGATGTTCTGCAGGGAGGGAGGGGGGGGCGATGATGTTCTGCAGGGAGGGAGGGGGGGGCGATGATGTTCTGCAGGGAGGGAGGGGGGGCGATGATGTTCTGCAGGGAGGGAGGGGGGGGCGATGATGTTCTGCAGGGAGGGAGGGGGGGCGATGATGTTCTGCAGGGAGGGAGGGGGGGCGATGATGTTCTGCAGGGAGGGAGGGGGGGCGATGATGTTCTGCAGGGAGGGAGGGGGGGCGATGATGTTCTGCAGGGAGGGAGGGGGGGCGATGATGTTCTGCAGGGAGGGAGGGGGGGCGATGATGTTCTGCAGGGAGGGAGGGGGGGCGATGATGTTCTGCAGGGAGGGAGGGGGGGCGATGATGTTCTGCAGGGAGGGAGGGGGGGCGATGATGTTCTGCAGGGAGGGAGGGAGGGGGGCGATGATGTTCTGCAGGGAGGGAGGGAGGGGGGCGATGATGTTCTGCAGGGAGGGAGGGAGGGGGCGATGATGTTCTGCAGGGAGGGAGGGGGGGCGATGATGTTCTGCAGGGAGGGAGGGGGGGCGATGATGTTCTGCAGGGAGGGAGGGGGGGCGATGATGTTCTGCAGGGAGGGAGGGGGGGCGATGATGTTCTGCAGGGAGGGAGGGGGGGCGATGATGTTCTGCAGGGAGGGAGGGGGGGCGATGATGTTCTGCAGGGAGGGAGGGGGGGCGATGATGTTCTGCAGGGAGGGAGGGGGGGCGATGATGTTCTGCAGGGAGGGAGGGGGGGCGATGATGTTCTGCAGGGAGGGAGGGGGGGCGATGATGTTCTGCAGGGAGGGGGATGATGTTCTGCAGGAAGGGAGGGAGGGAGGGGGGGCGATGTTCTGCAGGGAGGGGCGATGTTCTGCAGCTGTCGTGGTCCTGTAGAGTTGTTTGTCTTCTCTGTTGGGCGCAGATGGAGCAGATAACAGCAGACGACCCCCATCCTCCGCGGAGTCCCATCCACACTGGGAGATCCCCGCGTCCACAGTCGCTTGTGCCAGTGTCGCCCGCACGGATCAGCGCCGTCCTCCCACAGAAATATCCGGTGATCAGACAGTGAGGCTTCTACTCTGATATTCTGACATATAGCGCCGCTCCTCTGGTGAAAGTGAGTGCAGGCGTCACATGACCGGCAGCCGCATGCTATACTACATGTGTCCACGGCTACAGCGCGCTCTGTCCCCGCCGTTCTCCGGTGTCTCCTGGTGCTGCAGCTTCAGCCGCCATTTCCGTTATATTGCAGGATGTCAGCGCCGGACCGAGTGTTCAACCGGATCTCCTGAGACAAGTGGACGAGGAGCGCAACACCCCGAAAGGTGAGCGGAGGATACAATGTAACAACCACAGGAAGGTAGAGCCCGGCAACCAGATCCAACAGTCACAATAGGAGATGTCACAGCTCACCTCCTCCTCCTCCTTAAAGGGAACCTGTCACCCCCAAAATCGCGGGTGAGGTAGGCACACCGGCATCAGGGGCTTATCTACAGCATTCTGGAATGCTGTAGATAAGCCCCCGATGTATCCTAAAACATGAGAAAAAGACGTTATATTTTACTCACCCAGGGGCGTTCCTGCTGTTCGTCCGGGTCCGGCGCCTCCCATCTTCATCAGATGACGTCCTCTTCTGGTCTTCACGCCGCAGCTCCGGTGCAGGCGTACTTTGCCTGCCCTGTTGAGGGCAGAGTAAAGTACTGCAATGCGCAGGCGCCGGGAAAGGTCAGAGAGGCCCGGCGCCTGCGCACTGCTGTACTTTGCTCTGCCCTCAACAGGGCAGGCAAAGTACGCCTGCGCCGGAGCTGCGGCGTGAAGACCAGAAGAGGACATCATCTGATGAAGATGGGAGGCGCCGGACCCGGACGAACAGCGGGAACGCCCCTGGGTGAGTATAAAATAACATCTTTTTCTCATCTTTTAAGTTACATCGGGGGCTTATCTACAGCATTCCAGAATGCTGTAGATAAGCCCCTGATGCCGGTGGGCTTACCTCACCCGCGAATTTGGGGGTGACAGGTTCCCTTTAACACCCTCCTATAGAAGTGAATGGTCCCCACAATACAGTCTGATGTTACTTACATATTACAGTGTCACCCGGGCTCAGTACATGGGGTGTCTCACCGTCACCTGGGCTCAGTACATGGGGTGTCGCGCCCGTCACCCGGGCTCAGTACATGGGGTGTCTCACTGTCACCCGGGCTCAGTACATGGGGTGTCTCACCCGTCACCCGGGCTCAGTACATGGGGTGTCGCGCCCGTCACCCGGGCTCAGTACATGGGATGTCTCACCCGTCACCCGGGCTCAGTACATGGGGTGTCGCGCCCGTCACCCGGGCTCAATACATGTGGTGTCTCGCCCGTCACTCGGGCTCAGTACATGTGGTGTCTTGCCCGTCACTCGGGCTCAGTACAGTCATGGTCAAAAGTATTCACACCCCTGCTATTCTGTCAGATAATACTCAGTTTCTTCCCGGAAATGATTGCAAACACAAATTCTTTGGTATTATTATGTTAATTTAATTTGTCTTAAATGAAAAAACACAAAAGAGAATGAAGCAAAAAGCAAAACATTGATCATTTTACACAAAACTCCAAAAATGGGCCAGACAAAAGTATTGGCACCCTCAGCCTAATACTTGATTGCACAACCTTTAGCCAAAATAACTGCGACCAACCGCTTCCGGTAACCATCAATGAGTTTCTTACAATGCTCTGCTGGAATTTTAGACCATTCTTCTTTGGCAAACTGCTCCAGGTCCCTGATATTTGAAGGGTGCCTTCTCCAAACTGCAATTTTTAGATCTCTCCACAGGTGTTCTATGGGATTCAGGTCTGGACTCATTGCTGGCCACCTTAGAAGTCTCCAGTGCTTTCTGTCAAACCATTTTCTAGTGCTTTTTGAAGTGTGTTTTGGGTCATTGTCCTGCTGGAAGACCCATAACCTCTGAGGGAGACCCAGCTTTCTCACACTGGGCCCTACATTATGCTGCAAAATTTGTTGGTAGTCTTCAGACTTAATAATGACATGCACACGGTCAAGCAGTCCAGTGCCAGAGGCAGCAAAGCAACCCCAAAACATCAGGGAACCTCCGCCATGTTTGACTGTAGGGACCGTGTTCTTTTCTTTGAATGCCTCTTTTTTTCTCCTGTAAACTCTATGTTGATGCCTTTGCCCAAAAAGCTCTTACTTTTGTCTCATCTGACCAGAGAACATTCTTCCAAAACGTTTTAGGCTTTTTAAGGTAAGTTATGGCAAACTCCAGCCTTTTTATGTCTTGGGGTAAGAAGTGGGGTCTTCCTGGGTCTCCTACCATACAGTCCCTTTTCATTCAGATGCCGACGGATAGTACGGGTTGACACTGTTGTACCCTCGGACTGCAGGGCAGCTTGAACTTGTTTGGATGTTAGTCGAGGTTCTTTATCCAAAATCCGCACAATCTTGCGTTGAAATCTCTTGTCAATTTTTCTTTTCCGTCCACATCTAGGGAGGTTAGCCACAGTGCCATGGGCTTTACACTTCTTGATGACACAGCGCACGGTAGACACAGGAACATTTAGGTCTATGGAGATATACTTATAGCCTTGAGATTGCTCATGCTTCCTCACAATTTGGATTCTCATGTCCTCAGACAGTTCTTTGGTCTTCTTTGTTTTCTCCATTCTCAATGTGGTACACACAAGGACACAGGACAGATGTGGCCATTATACAGTATGGAGCATCATGTGTGGCCATTATACAGTATGGAGCATCATGTGGGACCATTATACAGTATGGAGCATCATGTGTGGCCATTATACAGTATGGAGCATCATGTGTGGCCCTTATACAGTATTGAGCATCATGTGTGGCCATTATACAGTATGGAACATCATGTAGGGCCATTACACAGTATGTGGAGCACTGCATAGCCATTGTACAGTATGAAGCACTGCGTGGCCATATTTTTTTTTTGTTTTAATGTATATGAAACAGTGTGATCAGCAGTGCTAAATGGGTGTGGTTGGGACTTGGATATGGGTGTGATTAGTTGTGAAATGGGTGTGGTCAGAGGCATGGCCTAAAATTTGCCGCGGCACACTACGTGCGCCGCAACCTTTAGACCTTTTTCCCTTCAAAAGTTGGGAAGTATGGCACCGCATTTCCCAGATCACACCAAGTACCGCAATTCCATAGGGAATGAATGAAACCAAACGCAGTGTTGCCGTAAGTGATCCGTTACGTGGCAGATGCAGAAAAACTGCCTAATCTGCTGCAAAAGGCAACTTTCACAACAGCGATTCTTGCCAAAGTCACTGTCGATAGTGTCATACTCACCAGAGGGGGAGGCAGCGCTAAAAGTGCCTAGGGCAGCAGAAACTCTAAATACGGCCCTGGTGGTTGATTTGAGTTTTGGGGGTGACAAACTCCCTTTAAGTTAATTTTACCTCCAGCCATAGACCTGCACCACTCACATATCCCTCATACATTTCCTGCAGCAACATCCCTGCAGTATCCCTGCATGATGCATGTGATCTTGTGATGGATGTTCACAGGTCTTTTCACAACAGAAGAAATCAGATTTGTGCAGATCACTGATTCTGATTATCCAAAAATGTAAAAAGTCAATGTAATTTTTAATAATTCTTACATATCAGAGCAATTTGTTCTTATCTTTAAAGCTCCAGATGCTTAAACAAAGAGGAACTCTTTGCTTTTTTGGCTCTAGTAGGCTTTCTCCTCCACCATAAGCCATAGATTTTGTCTTACTGCAAACACTGTGGTGTTTTTATCTTTTATATCTTTTCCATATTGCAGAAAAACAGTTCTGTCACTTTAAAGGGACTCTGTCAGCACAATTCAGAGCCTCAAACTGTTGGTCATGTTGCGCTTTGAAAGATGTCAGAACTTTATGCAATTGTTGCTCCTTGACCGAAATAACGCTGTTTTGACTTACCTGCAAATGAGTCTCACATCTCCCTGACATTACTACACAACCAGCATTCTGTCTGTCAATGGTGGCTCTGGGCAGGGAATAGATTCGAGGAGGCAGAGGCTGTTGAAGTGACCACTGCGCTTTGACCTCATCTTCATACAAATTAAAACAGTGATTTTTTGGTGAGGGAGCAACAGATTGCACAAGTAAAGGTATGGATAGCATAACTTTTTAGCAACCAATATGACCATATAAATAGTTTATGGGCGGTTGATCCTATTCATTAAGGCTTTTACACCAGTATTCTGGTGTAAAAGCTTTGAAAAGTCGCATCATTTAGACTTAAGACTGCACTAAAATTTTCCAGCATTTGGACTGCTCACGCCATTTGCGCTCATCTCCAACATAATGGATGGAGCAGGGGCGGGGAATGCAGCAACCATTGCTCGTGAAATTCATGACAAGTGATGGCGTATGCTATGCCACAAATCTTACTTCAACTGGGACTGTAGTAGGGCTTGTGGTGATGCACCACATGTGTGCCTCTTCATGGATCAGGAGCATCTGACTCGGCATACCACATCTGTCATGATAAATCACGCCCATAGTGTTTATTGAATATGTGCTCATTTTATAAGCAATCTCACAGCATACACAATTTTCTACCTTAACTTTTTTTTGTAGGAAGCACAGGAGCACAGGTGTTTATATGGAAGTCTGGAACCAAATGTAATTTCTTGTTATCTACTTTCCTGGGCTAAAAACTTGTCTAATACTTGTCTAATACCAGAGAAAGTCAGGAACATGGACTTCCCAAGAGAAGGTAAACAGCTTTATAACTATTATTGCAATTAGAAAGTAATTTGTGCTAATGGAAGGTATCCTTCTCTGACAATGCACCTGTCTGAAGGAGATGGTTCTGAAAAACGAAAATCAATGTCTAATTCGAGACCACCTGTCACTCCTCCAAATGAACTGAAGACAGAGCTAAATATGTGCTCTGGCGTAAACTGGTCATCCTGTAGAATACTTGTTTCAGGAGTAAAATGACTATAATGAAAACTCAATGGAGATGCTTTATGGCACATGCCATATTTGTACAATTATTTGTGACTTTTTCCACTTTTCACAGCATTATCTAGAAGGGACAAGCCCAGCAATTTTCCAATAGATTTATGATTGTAAAAAACAGAAAATGGGGTAAATTGTACCGTAAAAATACACTTGTACATTGCAGGCATATATTTTTTCTTTCATATTAATGACATGCCCCTTGTTTTACCAATGTTCCCATCAAAAGAAAAATTCCCTAATCCAATCAGAAAAAAGCAAATTAAAAAGTGAATGGTTAAAATGCTTTCCAATCCTATTCTGAACTGTCGCCTGAGTAGTTTATGAAGTGTCATTGAACCTTGCTACACCGGAGTCCAATCCTCTAGAAGACCACCGATCCATAGTGGGCTGTGGTCTACATGGATGAACAGCAATATGACAACCAACATGACAACCATTTTTCACCTTCCCATAAAAAAGGCACTGTACATTTTTCCTGTGTAATTGGATCCAATGCATTTGTATGATCTTAGGTTTATTATTGGATGAGTTCTATGGACGAGTCTTGTCCACAAAGAGGAAATGACAAGTACTTGCTAAGACTTTCTTTTTACATGGATCTTATGTCCGTACATCTGAATTGTGTCTTTGACTTACATTGTTCTGTCTGTGTTCATGCGGTCATGGACTGAACATGGACTGAAAATACGTTACAAAGGCTTAATAGGACCAAATGGTAATGTTCACATTAAAGCATATCTGCACCTGTTGTATGAATGTCAGAAAGTGCAACAATTTATTAAATGTTATTTGCACTTACATTAACCAAGTTAATCAAGGTCTTACATAAATTCTGCAAACTTTGTTAGACAATGCACACAGTAATATCAGGGTGCATTATAAAAATTTATGTCCAACATCTGGCCAACCACAACAACACATGTATCTCTTTGAGTAAAACATAGCGTGCAACAATGAGCAATGAGATGAATAGTTCAATGACGTGACCTTACATTTACCATTTGCTGTAACTTTTACTATTCATCTTTTTGTTTCCTTTCACAGTATGATTCACAACAGTTCTTTGCTTTTATCCCAGGAACTCCCCTCATGAAAAAGAGAACATTGATCAAACAAACCTAAACCATGCTGGATTCCTACAAAAATGATCAATAGGTCTCATGAAAGAGCTGCAAGGTTAGATTTCCATGGCTTTTGGCAAATAATATGGTGAATACTGCCTGATCAAAACTTCAGAAAGAAGTCTTATCCTTTCTGTTATTAAAAAATCTGGTAGAATGAAGAACATAGGAGCCACCGCATGCCTTCAAAAGGCTTGTTAAGTTTTATCAGTATTTTATTATCGCAGGGCTGCAATTTAATAGCTTGTGCCATCTGGCTACAGAACACAGAATGAAAGCCAATATATTCCTTTCTCCATTACTATATTAAGCTAAGTAAAATACATACTGATTGAGGTTTCATGTTCAGATTTTGGGTTCTGCGGTTGTTAAATAAAATTATGAATAGAATAAACATTGTGAAATCTGGCCTGCTGGAATGAAATGTTATACATCCAGCGAAAATACAAAAACTGTAGAAATCAAACTATTTCTGCTCTGAATGGAGGAAAGGAAGGACTAATAAAGGAAGATGCCATACTTAAACCGAACTAGTCCCTGCCTGTACAGATTAGAAAAGTCCCTAGGCGCACAGCTAAAAAACACCTTCTGGTACCTGGTTCCCTAAAAATCCATCAAGGGGTTTCTCGTACCTCCCGAGTAACCAAACGGCAGCAGCACACAGATCCTACAAAGGTAAAAGAGAGCATGCAGTGAGATGTGAGGAGGTGGTTGAGCTGTCATACCTCCTCCCCTGAAGACAGCAATGAGTTTAATGTAAATGTGGGAAAAATGGTTTCTTGTGGTAACACATGTTAATCTCCCTGTGGGCTGCAGTACTAATGACCAACCACAAGATGTCACTGTCTTTCTCTTTGCATTTGTACTGAACAGGATGAAATGTTAAGTCTGCCCAGCAACATACAGCAGGGACAGTGTCTGCGTTAACTGTAAGGCCAGCCCATAGTGGAGAGGAAGATTGGGAATCTCTGGATAGTGAAAGACAGGAAGTTTGTGGAAGAGAAGAGAGTGTGCAGAGATCTGGAAACAAACAGAGTTAGTGAGAAGTGAGCTGAGAGGCATGAGGCAGGAAGGAAATGAAGAAACTTTAGAGGTGACTGAGATCCAGTACAGCAGGCAAGTCGGTGAAACCTATTTGTTGGAAATTTAAAGGAAGAAGTGAATCCAGTGTTGGCCAGACGTGGGAGGACCTGTAGAGAATGGTCTTGTTCAGCTGAGGACAGGGTAGAGGGACGTTCTTCTAAGAGTCCCCTCATTAAAGGATCACAAACTGCTATTTGGGTGCAGGGTTCCCAGTACTTCTGCCCCGGGAATATGGAGGTATTTCTGATTTGCTCTGCTTCTTCACCGTCCACATGTAAAGGGCCATAGCCCTAAACCGATAAGAAGGTACCTCTGTATGATACAGAATAAGTTGTAAAGTGTGCTGCCAGTGTGACGCCCCAGGGTCCTGGTCGTCACAGTGGCATTGCTTTCCTCACGAGGAGAGTGATGTCACGCTTGGAAACGATAAAGGATTTTTTAACAGGTAATCACAATGCACACAACATGTTCACACTCCAGGCCAGAACGGGGAGCTCTGATCCCGGATTAAGGTGGACTTTCCTATATTCTGGTCTGGAGGGAAAGGAAGTTAGTCAGTCTGTCAGAGGACAGAGAAGAGAGCAGTCAGACATTGAGTGTCGGAAGGACTGAAGGGGCCGTGTAGCAAGAGTCGCTACAGCTCCTGGAGAAAAAGAGAGAATACAAAAGGAAGATTATTATTTAGTGAGCGTGCAGGAGAGCGAAGCACAGGAGAGTGATAACAGGGGAGCCTAGCAGCGATTTGGCTACCTCCCTGGCTGAGCGCAGATTACCGGTAGCCAGAAGACCGAGGTTGTGAGGGACTCTAAGACTTACAGCAGAAACCGTCAGGACAGCTGGATTATACATCACCTGTCTGCTCTAATACTCTGAGGCACAGTGGCACATAGAGCTCGGGTCGTGATAGAGACCCTGTAAAAAGGCTTGAGTCACCTGTCATACGGGTTTGTGTCCCACCTTTATGGAGGACAGTGAGAACTGTGAGGACCTTATCAGAAGCCATAGGCAGTAAGGGACTACAACACCACCACGCTATGAGGAAGGCTTTTAACTCCATCAATCGGGGACAGTGATGATAATGTGATGTAAAGCGCTGCGGAATATGTTAGCGCTATATAAAAAAATAAAGATTATTATCTGGTAAAGGGGACTCTGAATTCGCTTCCAAGCTGGCCGGACTCTGCCTGTACCTGTGATCTGGTGCCCTGGACTGTGGCTGCCTGAAGTCTTCAGTAAACCAGGTAAAGAGATTGCAAACCTGTGTCCTCCGTTCTTTACTGCACCACTCACCATCCTCATCTATAATCCAGGAGCCCTGGGGACCTACTTCACCTGTGGGAAGTTATACCATCTAGCTGCCATAACATCACCCCAGAGGACCCCTTTACGCAGCGTCAGTCCCCACTGACTGAATACCACAAGTAGCATCACCAACACGAACTTTATTCAAAACCCCTTTAAGGACATTCCCTTTAACATGGGCACCCATGGCCACAGACCGGGTCGTCGCCACTAGGGTTGAGCGAAACGGGTCGTTCATTCTCAAAAGTCGCCGACTTTTGGCAAAGTCGGGTTTCATGAAACCCGATCCGACCCCTGTGCGTGGTCGGCCATGCGGTACGCGACTTTCGCGCCAAAGTCGCGTTTCAATGACGCGAAAAGCGCCATTTCTCAGCCAATGAAGGTGAACGCAGAGTGTGGGCAGCGTGATGACATAGGTCCTGGTCCCCACCATCTTAGAGAAGGGCATTGCAGTGATTGGCTTGCTGTCTGCGGCGTCACAGGGGCTATAAAGGGGCGTTCCCGCCGACCGCCATCTTACTGCTGCTGATCTGAGCTTAGGGAGAGGTTGCTGCCGCTTCGTCAGAAGCAGGGATAGTGTTAGGCAGGGTCCATTAACCACCAAACCGCTTGTGCTGTAGCGATTTCCACTGTCCAACACCACCTTCGGTGTGCAGGGACAGTGGAAGCTACATTTTTTTTTTTTTTCTCAGCGCTGTAGCTCATTAGGCTGCCCTAGAAGGCTCCCTGATAGCTGCATTGCTGTGTGTACGCCGCTGTGCAAACCAACTGCTTTTTTCAAAGCACAAATCCTGTTGTTCTGCACAGCTATCTTGTTTGTTTGTCCACACTTTTTATTTAATTTGTGCATCAGTCCACTCCTTATTGCTGCCTGCCATACCTGGCTGAGATTACTGCAGGGAGATAGTAATTGTAGGACAGTCCCTGTTTTTTTTTTTTTTTTTGTGGGAGATTAAGATTGACATTTCTGCTAGAGTGCCATCCCTGTGTGTGCCATCTCTCACTCAGTGGGCCAAAGAAAGCCTATTTATTTTTTTGCTTGATTTGGGTTCTAAAATCTACCTGAAAAAATCACTACATCAATCAGTGGGAGAAAAATATTGGCCTCAGGGCTTGTGTGCCACTCCTGACTCCTGTGTGTGCCATCTCTCACTCAGTGGGCCATAGAAAGCCTATTTATTTTTTTTCTTGATTTGGGTTCTAAAATCTACCTGAAAAAATCACTACATCAATCAGTGGGAGAAAAATATTGGCCTCAGGGCTTGTGTGCCACTCCTGACTCCTGTGTGTGCCATCTCTCACTCAGTGGGCCATAGAAAGCCTATTTTTTTTTTTGTTTGATTTGGGTTCTAAAATCTACCTGAAAAAATCACTACATCAATCAGTGGGAGAAAAATATTGGCCTCAGGGCTTGTGTGCCACTCCTGACTCCTGTGTGTGCCATCTCTCACTCAGTGGGCCATAGAAAGCCTATTTATTTTTTTGCTTGATTTGGGTTCTAAAATCTACCTGAAAAAATCACTACATCAATCAGTGGGAGATAAATATTGGCCTCAGGGCTTGTGTGCCACTCCTGACTCCTGTGTGTGCCATCTCTCACTCAGTGGGCCAAAGAAAGCCTATTTATTTTTTTGCTTGATTTGGGTTCTAAAATCTACCTGAAAAAATCACTACATCAATCAGTGGGAGAAAAATATTGGCCTCAGGGCTTGTGTGCCACTCCTGACTCCTGTGTGTGCCATCTCTCACTCAGTGGGCCATAGAAAGCCTATTTATTTTTTTTCTTGATTTGGGTTCTAAAATCTACCTGAAAAAATCACTACATCAATCAGTGGGAGAAAAATATTGGCCTCAGGGCTTGTGTGCCACTCCTGACTCCTGTGTGTGCCATCTCTCACTCAGTGGGCCATAGAAAGCCTATTTTTTTTTTTGTTTGATTTGGGTTCTAAAATCTACCTGAAAAAATCACTACATCAATCAGTGGGAGAAAAATATTGGCCTCAGGGCTTGTGTGCCACTCCTGACTCCTGTGTGTGCCATCTCTCACTCAGTGGGCCATAGAAAGCCTATTTATTTTTTTGCTTGATTTGGGTTCTAAAATCTACCTGAAAAAATCACTACATCAATCAGTGGGAGATAAATATTGGCCTCAGGGCTTGTGTGCCACTCCTGACTCCTGTGTGTGCCATCTCTCACTCAGTGGGCCATAGAAAGCCTATTTATTTTTTTGCTTGATTTGGGTTCTAAAATCTACCTGAAAAAATCACTACATCAATCAGTGGGAGAAAAATATTGGCCCCAGGGCTTGTGTGCCACTCCTGACTACTGTGTGTGCCATCTCTCACTCAGTGGGCCATAGAAAGCCTATTTATTTATTTATTTATTTTTTTATTTGGTTTCTAAATTGTCCTTGAAAAAATCATTTTATTTTATTTGGTTTCTAAATTCTTCCTGAAAAAATCATTTTATTTTATTTTGTTTCTAAAGTCTCACTGAAAAAATAAATAAATAAAAATAAAACAGTGGGAGATTAATATTGCCCTTTCTGCTTGTGTGCCAGTCTTGACTCCTGGGTGTGGCATCTCTCTCTCTCTCTCTCAAATTGTGGGCCATAGAAAGCCTATTTATTTTTTTGCTTGATTTGGGTTCCAAAATCTACCTGAAAAAATCACTACATCAATCAGTGGGAGAAAAATATTGGCCTCTGGGCTTGTGTGCCACTCCTGACTCCTGTGTGTGCCATCTCTCACTCAGTGGGCCATAGAAAGCCTATTTATTTTTTTGCTTGATTTGGGTTCTAAAATGTACCTGAAAAAATCACTACATCAATCAGTGGGAGAAAAATATTGGCCTCTGGGCTTGTGTGTCACTCCTGACTCCTGTGTGTGCCATCTCTCACTCAGTGGGGCATAGAAAGCCTTTTTTTTTTTTTTTTTTTATTTGGTTTCTAAATTCTTCCTGAAAAAATCATTTTATTTTATTTTGTTTCTAAAGTCTCCCTGAAAAAAAATAAAAATAAAACAGTGGGAGATTAATATTGCCCTTTCTGCTTGTGTGCCAGTCTTGACTCCTGGGTGTGGCATCTCTCTCTCTCAAATTGTGGGCCATAGAAAGCCTATTTATTTTTTTGCTTGATTTGGGTTCCAAAATCTACCTGAAAAAATCACTACATCAATCAGTGGGAGAAAAATATTGGCCTCTGGGCTTGTGTGCCACTCCTGATTCCTGTATGTGCCATCTCTCACTCAGTGGGGCATAGAAAGCCTTTTTTTTTTTTTTTAATTTGGTTTCTAAATTGTCCTTGAAAAAATCATTTTATTTTATTTGGTTTCTAAATTCTTCCTGAAAAAATCATTTTATTTTAATTTGTTTCTAAAGTCTCCCTGAAAAAAAAAATATATAAAACAGTGGGAGATTAATATTGCCCTTTCTGCTTGTGTGCCAGTCTTGACTCCTGGGTGTGGCATCTCTCTCTCTCTCTCTCAAATTGTGGGCCATAGAAAGCCTATTTATTTTTTTGCTTGATTTGGGTTCCAAAATCTACCTGAAAAAAATCACTACATCAATCAGTGGGAGAAAAATATTGGCCTCTGGGCTTGTGTGCCACTCCTGACTCCTGTGTGTGCCATCTCTCACTCTGTGGGCCATAGAAAGCCTTTTTTTTGTTTTTTTATTTGGTTTCTAAATTCTTCCTGAAATAAAAAAAAAAAATAAAACAGTGGGAGATTAATATTGACATTTGTGCTTGAGTGACAGTCCTGCGTGTGTGGCATCTCTGTGATTTGGTGCCACAGAAAACAGAGTGTGTAACATTGTGCCTGATTTTCCTTGTGGTCTCACCAACCTGTAAAGGGATATTGAAATCATACTGAAGTTATAGGTCACCGTGTAAGTTGTTTGACAGCAACAAATAAAGTTACTTTGGTTAAGTTTTGAAAACAATGAGGAAGTCTGGTGCAAGAGGTCGTGGCCGTGGGCGTTCATTGTCAGCTTGTAATGATGGTAGTGGTAGTGGAGCATCAGGTGGTCGTGGGAAAAAAATATTCCACCTAAGTCTGGATCTCTGGAGCCAGGTTCGTCGTCTGGCTACACAAGGCCTCGAACGCTCTCTTTTCTGGGAGTAGGAAAACCGCTTTTAAAGCCGGAGCAGCAACAGCAAGTTTTGGCTTACCTTGCAGACTCAGCCTCTAGCTCTTTTGCCTCCTCTTCTGAAACTGGTAAATGTAAAAGCAGCGCGTCGCTTGTGGATGTTCACGGTCAGGGACAAGTCGCTTCCTTGTCCTCTTCAGCAAAAACAACAACAAGAGAGAAGGATGCAGCAGGCGACACAACGGGTTACTCCATGGAGCTCTTTACACATACCGTCCCTGGCTTAGAAAGTGAAGCAGTTAACAGTCCATGCCCATTACAAGTTGAATCTGACATGGAGTGCACTGATGCACAGCCACAGCCTGACTACTATGCTGGTCCTTTAACTCAGACAACAACATTGCCCTCTCAGGGTACTGATCCACAATCAGACCCTGATGAGACTATGTTGCCCCGTCACGAACGCTATATCACCGACCGACACGGTGACACAGACGAAGTTGCACACGAGCTAGAAGAGGAGGTAATAGATGACCCAGTTGTTGACCCCGATTGGCAGCCATTGGGGGAACAGGGTGCAGGCGGCAGTAGTTCAGAAGCGGAGGTGGAGGAGGGGCCGCAGCAGGCATCAACATCGCAACAGGTTCCATCTGCCGGGCCCGTATCTGGCCCAAAACGCGTGTCAAAGCCAAAACCTGTTGGAGGACAGCGTGGCCATCCGGTTAAAGCTCAGTCTGCAATCCCTGAAAAGGGATCCGATGCTAGGAAGAGTGCAGTCTGGCATTTTTTTAAACAACATCCAATTGATCAGCGCAAAGTCATCTGTCAAAAATGTTCAACTAGCTTAAGCAGAGGTCAGAATCTGAAAAGTCTCAATACAAGTTGCATGCATAGACATTTAACCACCATGCATTTTCAAGCCTGGACTTACTACCAAACGTCCCTTAAGGTTGTAGCACCCTCGGCCAATGAAGCTAGTCAGCAACGCAACATCCCTTCCGTCACTGTAAGGCCACCATTTTCCGCACCACCGGCAGTATCTGTGCAGGTTTCTTTGCCAGCCAAAAGCAGTCAGGGTCAGGGAATCACCAGTTTTGTAGGAGGAAATATTGCATCTAGGGCACCGGCGGAAACAATACCATCTCCAACCGTCTCTCAGTCTGCCATGTCCACCGGCACACCCGCAAGGTCCACGATCTCCAGCTCTCCAGTCCAGCTCACCCTACATGAGACTCTGGTTAGAAAAAGGAAGTACTTATCCTCGCATCCGCGTACACAGGGTTTTAACGCCCACATAGCTAGACTAATCTCGTTAGAGATGATGCCCTACCGGTTAGTTGAAAGCGAAGCTTTCAAAGCCCTGATGGAGTACGCTGAACCACGCTACGAGCTACCCAGTCGACACTTTTTTTTCCAGAAAAGCCATCCCAGCCCTGCACCAGCATGTTAAACAGCGCATCGTCCATGCACTCAGGCAATCTGTGAGTACAAAGGTGCACCTGACTACAGATGCATGGACCAGTAGGCATGGCCAGGGACGTTACGTGTCCATCACGGCACACTGGGTGAATGTGGTGGATGCAGGGTCCACAGGGGACATCAATTTCGGGACAGTTGTGCCTAGCCCACGGTCTAGGAAACAGTTGGCTGTAGGCGTTCGCACCCCCTCCTCCTCCTCCTCGTCCTCCTGCAGAAGCGACAGCTCTTCCACAGACCGCAGTCGGCCAACCACTCCATCGGCAGCTGACACTGTTGCACACCAGTTGTCCCATTATGGGCCAGCTACTGGCAAGCGTCAGCAGGCTGTATTGGCTATGAAGTGTTTGGGCGACAACAGACACACCGCGGAAGTTCTGTCCGAGTTCTTGCAGCAAGAAATGCAGTCGTGGCTGGGCACAGTAGATCTTGAGGCAGGCAAGGTAGTGAGTGATAACGGAAGGAATTTCATGGCTGCCATCTCCCTTTCCCAACTGAAACACATTCCTTGCCTGGCTCACACCTTAAACCTGGTGGTGCAGTGCTTCCTGAAAAGTTATCCGGGGTTATCCGACCTGCTCCTCAAAGTGCGTGGACTTTGCTCACATATCTGCCGTTCGCCCGTACACTCCAGCCGTATGCAGACCTATCAGCGTTCTTTGAACCTTCCCCAGCATCGCCTAATCATAGACGTTGCAACAAGGTGGAACTCAACACTGCACATGCTTCAGAGACTGTGCGAACAGAGGCGGGCTGTTATGTTTTTGTGGGAGGATACACATACACGGGCAGGCAGTAGGATGGCAGACATGGAGTTGTCAGGTGTGCAGTGGTCGAAGATTCAAGACATGTGTCAAGTCCTTCAGTGTTTTGAGGAATGCACACGGCTGGTTAGTGCAGACAACGCCATAATAAGCATGAGCATCCCCCTAATGCGTCTGCTGATGCAAAGTTTGACGCACATAAAGGATCAGGCGTCTGCAGCTGAGGAAGAGGAAAGCCTTGATGACAGTCAGCCATTGTCTGGCCAGGGCAGTGTACAGGACAAGGTAGCGGGCGAAGAGGAGGAGGAGGACGAGGAGGATGATGGGGATGATTATATTTTTAATGAGGAAGCTTTTCCGGGGTCACTGGAAATTGTTGGCGCGGCAAGGCCGGGTTCTGGTTTTTGGAGGGACACAAGTGACGTGGATTTGTCTGAAACTGCCCCTCACCCAAGCACAACCGCAGATTTGAGAACTGGAACTTTGGCCCACATGGCGGATTATGCCTTATGTATCCTCAAAAGGGACACACGCATTACTAAAATGATGAACGATGATGATTACTGGTTGGCCTGCCTCCTTGATCCTCGCTATAAAGGCAAATTGCAAAATATAATGCCACATGAGAACTTGGAAATAATATTAGCAACCAAACAATCAACTCTTGTTGACCGTTTGCTTCTGGCATTCCCTGCACACAGCGCCCGTGATCGTTCTCACACTTGCTACAGGGGCCAGCAGACCAGAGGTGTTAGAGGGGCAGAAATCAGAAGTGGCATTGGCCAGAGGGGTTTTCTGACCAGGTTGTGGAGTGATTTTGCTATGACCGCAGACAGGACAGGTACTGCAGCATCAATTCAAAGTGACAGGAGACAACATTTGTCCAGTATGGTTACAAACTATTTTTCATCCCTTATCGACATTCTCCCTCAACCGTCATTCCCATTTGATTACTGGGCATCCAAATTAGACACCTGGTCAGAATTGGCAGAATATGCATTGCAGGAGCTTGCTTGCCCGGCAGCTAGTGTCCTATCAGAAAGAGTATTCAGTGCTGCAGGTTCAATACTAACAGAAAAAAGGACTCGTCTGGCTACCCAAAATGTAGATGATCTAACCTTCATTAAAATGAACCACAACTGGATTTCGAAATCTTTTGCCCCACCTTGCCCGGCTGACACCTAGCTTTCCTATGAAAAGGTCTTGCCTGTGGACTATTATGAATGACTTTTCCAATATCGTAATTTGCTGCACCTGATTGTCCAGCATACGACATGTTTACACCTCCCTAAATGGCCAAACTCCCCACACGGGGCCGTGGTATCGCCACTTGGCGCCAGCACCCGTGAGAGTGCTGTTTTTTTTCTGAAGAGGTGGGTGTGCCCGCTTTTGGTCGACGGCACTGCCACTGGGTCCCTCATAGTACAATAAAGTGTCTCTGGCGGTGGTGGTGCGCACCCAACGTCAGACACACTGTTGTAACATGAGGGGCCCTTGTCCTGTACCGCCGGCCACAAGAGAGTTCACCCAACCCCAGGTCACTCTACCACTTCCACAGTTATCTCTTACACTTCCACCAATGTTTAGTCTATGCGCTGACATCCTTCCATTCCTGCCACTGAAAATACCATTGTGTTGACATGTATGATGGTACTTAACATAGTCAGGGGCAGTGTCCTCTATTTACCACAGTAAATACTTTGCGCTAAATTAGTAGGTCTGAAACTACGCAGAGGATCCCACCCCTGAACCTAATGATTGCACCCTTTAGTGTTTTCGTTAGTTTTAATGCGAGACATTCACATTTATTTATTGTTTTGGACTACTAACTGGCAGACACTCATTACAATCGGCCTCCGCTGACGAGACCACTGCTGCCCGTCTACCCCTGGAACCAATTTTAAATTGCCTACAGCCAGCCCATTTTATTATGTTAGGCCTTCGAAGCCTGTCTGCGGCCCGTTCTTTCAACTACTACTACACTGACCTGTCTACTGCTGCCCGTGTACTCCTGGAACCAATTATAAAGTGCCTACAGCCTGTCCAATTTTTTTATGTTAGGCCTTCGAAGCCTGTCTGCGGTCCCTCCTTCCACTAGGACTCCACTGACCATTCTACTGCTGCCCGTGTACCCCTGGAACCAATTTTAAATTGCCTACAGCCCAATTTTTTTTATGTTAGACCTTTGAAGCCTGTCTGCGGTCCCTCCTTCCACTAGGCCTCCACTGACCATTCTACTGCTGCCCGTGTACCCCTGGAACCAATTTTAAATTGCCTACAGCCAGCCCAATTTTTTTTATGTTAGGCCTTCGAAGCCTGTCTGCGGTCCCTCCTTCCACTAGGCCTCCACTGACCATTCTACTGCTGCCCGTGTACCCCTGGAACCAATTTTAAATTGCCAACAGCCCTATTTTGTTATGTTAGGCCTTCGAAGCCTGTCTGCGGTCCCTCCTTCCACAAGGCCTCCACTGACCATTCTACTGCTGCCCGTGTACCCCTGGAACCAATTTTAAATTGCCAACAGCCCTATTTTGTTATGTTAGGCCTTCGAAGCCTCTCTGCGGGCCCTTCTTTCTACTACTACTACACTGACCAGACCATTGCTGCCCGTGTACCCCTGGAACCAATTTTAAATTGCCAACAGCCCTATTTTGTTATGTTAGGCCTTCGAAGCCTGTCTGCGGTCCCTTCTTTCTACTACTACTACACTGACCAGACCATTGCTGCCCGTGTTCCCCTGGAACCAAATTTAAATTGCCTACAGCCAGCCCAATTTTTTTTATGTTAGGCCTTCGAAGCCTGTCTGCGGTCCCTCTTTCCACTAGGCCTCCACTGACCGTTCTACTGCTGCCCGTGTACCCCTGGAACCAATTTTAAATTGCCAACAGCCCTATTTTGTTATGTTAGGCCTTCGAAGCCTGTCTGCGGTCCCTCCTTCCACAAGGCCTCCACTGACCATTCTACTGCTGCCCGTGTACCCCTGGAACCAATTTTAAATTGCCTGCAGCCCAATTTTTTTATGTTAGGCCTTCGAAGCCTGTCTGCGGTCCCTCCTTCCACTAGGCCTCCACTGACCATTCTACTGCTGCCCGTGTACCCCTGGAACCAATTTTAAATAGCCAACAGCCCTATTTTGTTATGTTAGGCCTTCAAAGCCTCTCTGCGGTCCCTTCTTTCTACTACTACTACACTGACCAGACCATTGCTGCCCGTGTACCCCTGGAACCAATTTTAAATTGCCAACAGCCCTATTTTGTTATGTTAGGCCTTCGAAGCCTGTCTGCGGTCCCTTCTTTCTACTACTACTACACTGACCAGACCATTGCTGCCCGTGTACCCCTGGAACCAAATTTAAATTGCCTACAGCCAGCCCAATTTTTTTTATGTTAGGCCTTCGAAGCCTGTCTGCGGTCCCTCCTTCCACAAGGCCTCCACTGACCATTCTACTGCTGCCCGTGTACCCCTGGAACCAATTTTAAATTGCCAACCGCCCTATTTTGTTATGTTAGGCCTTCGAAGCCTCTCTGCCGTCCCTTCTTTCTACTACTACTACACTGACCAGACCATTGCTGCCCGTGTACCCCTGGAATCAATTTTAAATTGCCAACAGCCCTATTTTGTTATGTTAGGCCTTCGAAGCCTGTCTGCGGTCCCTTCTTTCTACTACTACTACACTGACCAGACCACTGCTGCCCGTGTACCCCTGGAACCTATTTTTAATTGCATAGAGCATCCTTTTTTTAATAGTAGGCATACAAAGTCTGTCTGCGGTCCACTATTGAAATTGTGCTCCACTGCCCAGAGCAATGCTGCCTGTGTACCCCTGTAACCTTTTTTAAGCTGCAGTGAGCCACATTTTTGGTTTAAGGCCTACTACCTGTGTCTGTCTGCGCCACTCAATACAGCTGTGTTCCTTTGAAAAAAGCTGAGCGTCAATAGTCTTGTTTTCAGCCTCTAGGAATTTTAAAACTGCATTTGGGGTACAACTTTGGTAGGGCCTACTAACGGTGTCTGCCGCCCCAAGGTGTGCCCCAGGTTTCGTCCACATTGCTTCGGTCTTCCGACTCTCGTTTAGTAGTTGTAGAAAACTACACTGCATTAGGCCTACAAATTGGGTATGGGGTGTAGAGACGGTGTGTTCCACTCCAAGGTGTTCTCCAGGTTGTCTTTCCTGAGCTTCTATCTTCAGGCTCTCGTTTAGTAGTTGTTGGAAACTACACTGCATTAGGCCTACAAAATGGGTATGGGGTGTAGAGAGATGGTGTGTTCCACTCCAAGGTGTTCCCCAGGTTTCCTTGCCATTGCTTCGATCTTAATGCTCTCGTTTAGTAGTTGTTGGAAACTACACTGCATTAAGCCTACAAATTGGGTATGGGGTGTAGAGACGGTGTGTTCCACTCCAAGGTGTTCTCCAGGTTGCCTTTCCTGAGCTTCTATCTTCAGGCTCTCGTTTAGTAGTTGTTGGAAACTACACTGCATTAGGCCTAGAAAATGGGTATGGGGTGTAGAGAGATGGTGTGTTCCACTCCAAGGTGTTCCCCAGGTTTCCTCGCCATTGCTTCCATCTTAATGCTCTCGTTTAGTAGTTGTTGGAAACTACACTGCATTAGGCCTACAAATTGGGTATGGGGTGTAGAGACGGTGTGTTCCACTCCAAGGTGTTCTCCAGGTTGCCTTTCCTGAGCTTCTATCTTCAGGCTCTCGTTTAGTAGTTGTTGGAAACTACGCTGCATTAGGCCTACAAATTGGGTATGGGGTGTAGAGAGATGGTGTGTTCCACTCCAAGGTGTTCCCCAGGTTTCCTCGCCATTGCTTCGATCTTAATGCTCTCGTTTAGTAGTTGTTGGAAACTACACTGGATTAGGCCTACAAATTGGGTATGGGGTGTAGAGAGATGGTGTGTTCCACTCCAAGGTGTTCTCCAGGTTGCCTTTCCTGAGCTTCTATCTTCAGGCTCTTGTTAAATAGTTGTTAAATGGAACAACTGCATTTGGCGTACTAGTTGGTTTGGGGCCTACTAACAGTGTCTGCCGCTCCTTGCTGTTCTCCTGGTTTCCTGTCCTGAAATTCCATTTTCAGGCTCTCGTTAAGTAGATGTTAATGTTAGACTGCATTTGGCCTACTAGTTGGGTTGGGGCCTACTATCGGTGTCTGCCACTCCTTGCTGTTCTCCTCCACTGAACAAAGCTGTGCCGCCTGTTTACTACGGTTGCCAATTTTGAACTGCATTTCGACTACTTACTGATTTGGGCCTACTCTCTGTGTCAGCCTCTCATTCCAGTTGTCCTCCACTGCAATGCCCCCTGGTTAGTCCTGTGTTACCAATTTTGAACTGCATTTAGCCCACTTTATTCTTTGGGCCTATATCTGTGTTTCCTCCTCATCCTGCCCATTGCCCAGCCAGTGATAGATGAGTCTGCTGGTACATTGACCCATAACGGAAAATTCCCTGTGCACGCTACACAGCATGATTGTGACCCTGCTGAAAGTCAGGTTCCTCTTCCCGCATACCATACCACCTTACACGGGGACAAAGAGGAAGGTGCAGATGAAAGTGCAGGTTCCTTCATCAGGTGGGGGGAGGAATACTAGTTGGCGACGTCACTGGCACAGGGCCTCTCATAGTACGCAAAAGTGTTGCTGCCGGTGGGAGGTGCCCCCGCCGTGCAAACACACCGCTGTACTTTGAGGGGCCCTGTGCCAGTGCCAATGCCAATGAGTGGGCCCCCCCTGCTTGCTCAGGATCTCAGCACTTGCAAAGTTGAAATACTTACCTCTCCCTGCTCCACTGCCGTGACGTGTTCCAGATTTCCTGGGCCCACTAATTACTTGAACCAGCCCTACCCCCCACAACTTTAGCCAAATGACCCCCAATTTCAAATGCCTTCCAATTATTATAAGGTAAATTACGATTGACAAGCTTCTGTAACAAGAATGGATGTTTTTGCCATTAAAATGGGCAGTGTAGGTGTTTTCCTGGCCTCCACTCACTGCCGACTATGCTCCCCCATTGACTTGCATTGGGTTTCGTGTTTCGGGCGATACCCGACTTTTCGCGATAATCGGCCGATTCCACTCGACTCGACTTCTAAGATAGTCGGGTTTCGCGAAACACAGCTCGACTCTAAAAAGGTCAAGGTCGCTCAACCCTAGTCGCCACCGTGACATTCCACTGTGAATACTGGACCCGGTACCAGGTATCCCACTGCCCCTGTGGGCGTTCCACCTGCTGCCTTGTTTACTTAATTGTGTTGCCAGGTAAAGAATGACTTGTTTGTAAGAGCATGCCTGATGTCCTTGTTTAGAAGTCTAATGGACCTGGTGAGGAGTGAAACGACTCTGGCCTGAAGGTGAAGGTACCGATAGCAGCACGGCCAGCCTACACACACATCCAGAACTCTCATTTTTTCTTTAACGTGATAGGATGTCAGACACATAACTCTCGCCTAAGGCTACCACCCTTGACACCATCATACAGACACAGGGACCCAGGTTAAGAAACTAAACACATTCAAATAAGATGGGCAGGGGAACAGAGAACCAAAAACATAAATGGGCTACTTGCAAACATCCCAGACCCCAAAAGTGGAAGAAAGGAAAAGGTGCTGGGAAGAATAACTCACAAACAGACTGCAAGAAAGCAATTAGATTACTAAAACAAGATAATCTATAGCTAAGGAGCTGGAACTCCAAACCCCGCTTAGGGGTACTTCACACTGAGCGAGGTCGCTAGCGAGATCGCTGCTGAGTCACAAGTTTTGTGACGCAACAGCGACCTCAGTAGCGATCTCGCTAGGTTTGGCACGTAGCAGCGACCAGGCCCCTGCTGTGAGATCGCTGGTTGTGTCGCAATGGCCTGGACCTTTTTTTGATCGTTGAGGTCCCGCTGGGTAGCACACATCACTGTGTTTGACACCTTACCAACGACCTCGTTGAGGACTCAGACACCGACAAATAGGCATGCATTTGCGTTGCCTTTTCCGCGCCCATTCAATTCCGATTGGTGGTCGCTTCTGCGTTCTGATTGGCGGTCAACAGAAGGCGACGTAGCAGCGCTTCCATCCTTTGTTCCTGACCGCGTGGTGGTTTGCAGATCGTTGTAGAGTTCTCCGGCCTGCGACTCCTCTGCGATTTATCTATTCTTCAACGGTTCTTCTGACACCTTTTGTGCACGGAGGGTATCATTTTGGGTCTCAAATGCGTTCCCACCGAAGGGCTATTGTGTCGCCTCATAAGGCAAGGCCGCCAATCAGAACGCAGTAGCGACCACCAATCGGAACTGAATGGGCGTGGAAAAGGCAACGCAAATGCATGCCTGTGTGACTACAACGTCACACAGGACGTCCCTCATCGAGGTCTGAATCGTCATAATAGCTGCCATGTGACAGGGTCACAACGACCAACGACATCGTTGTGCAGGTCGCCGCATCGCTGCTGCGTCGTTGAGAAGATCTCACTGTTTGACATCTCACCAGCAACCACATAGCGACGCAGCAACGATCCCTGACAGGTCGTATCGTTGTCGGGATCGCTTTAGCATCGCTAAGTGAGACGGGGCCTTTAACCTTGTAGTAAAGCCAGCAAAGAAGGCAGGTGCAAGATGAGAATAAATAGCCCCTCCAAAGATATGATAGGACAGAACTATCAGCAAGCAGACAGAGACCACACAGCCTGTGGCTTAGCAGAGAGGGAATCTGACCATGCAGCAAAACCATCCCAAAACCGTAGACATTTATATATATATATATATATATATATATATTTGTCTAAGGTCCATTTCCATCTGTTTGTCTGTTTGTCTGTAACGGAAATCCCGCGACAGGCTTTACTATTGATGCTGCCTATGCAGCATCAATAGTAAAAAGATATAATGTTAAAAATAATTAAAAAAATAAAAAATCGTGCTATTCTCACCTTCCGGTGGCCCCCGAAGCCTTCCTCATACTCGCGATGCTCTCAGCAGCTCCATTCATCCCCAGATGACGTAGGATCACGCGAGACCACTACATCATCATGGGTTATTGCCGCAAAGCATCACTGGGTGCGGACATGGCGAAAGCATCGCTAACTCCTGGGCTGAATCCGGGGGCTCCTGGAAGGTGAGTTTATAACTATTTTTTATTTTAATTATTTTTTTAACAGGTATATGGTGCCCACACTGCTATATACTATGTGGGCTGTGCTATATACTGCGTGGGCTGTATTATATACTCCGTGGCTGTGCTATATATTATGTGGCTGTGCTATACACTACGTGGGCTGTGCCTGTGCTATATACTACGTGGCTGTGCTATATACTATGTGGTTGTGCTATATACTATGTGCACTGTGCTATATACTATGTGGATTGTGCTATATACTACATGGTCTGTGCTATATACTACGTGGGCTGTTATATACTACGTGGACAGTACTATATAATACGTGGATTGTGCTATATACTACGTGGACTGTGCTATATACTACGTGGACTGTGCTATATACTACGTGGACTGTACTATATACTACGTGGATTGTGCTATATACTACGTGCACTGTGCTATATACTACGTGGGCTGTGTTATATACTATGTGCTCTGTACTATATAATATGTGGACTGTGCTATATGCTACATGGCTGTGCTATATACTACGTGGACTGTACTATATACTACATCGACTGTACTATATACTACGTGGATTGTGCTATATACTACGTGGACTGTACTGTATACTATGTGGGCTGTGTTTTATGCTACGTGGGCTGTGTTAGATACCATATGGCTATGCTATATGCTACTTGGCTGTGCTTTATGCTATGCGTGCTGTGTTATATTCTATGTGGCTGTGCTATATACTACGTGGGCTGTTATATGCTACGTGGCTGTGCTATATGCTACGTGGCTGTGCTATATACTACATGGGCTGTTATATGCTACGTGGCTGTGGTATATGCTACGTGCCTGTGCTATATACTACGTGGCTGTGCTATACAATACATAGTAACATATTAACATAGTTAGTAAGGCCGAAAAAAGACATTTGTCCATCCAGTTCAGCCTATATTCCATCATAATAAATCCCCAGATCTACGTCCTTCTACAGAACCTAATTGTATAACACATGGCTGTGTTATATACTATGTGGCTGTGCTATATACTATGTGGGCTGTTATATACTACGTGGCTGTGCTATATGGTATGTGGTTGTGTTATATACTACGTGGCTGTGCTATATACTACGTGGGCTATTATATGCTATGTGGCTGTGCTATATGCTATGTGGCTGTGTTATATACTACGTGGCTGTGCTATATGATAAGTGGGTTGTGTTATATGCTACGTGGCTGTGCTATATGCTACAGTTGTGGCCAAAAGTATTGACACCCCTGCAGTTCTGTCAGATTATACTCAGTTTCTTCCTGAAAATGATTGCAATCACAAATTCTTTGGTATTATTATCTTCATTTAATTTGTCTTAAATGAAAAAACACAAAAGAGAATGAAGTAAAAAGCAAAACATTGATCGTTTCACACAAAACTCCAAAAATGGGCCAGACAAAAGTATTGGCACCCTCAGCCTAATACTTGGTTGCAGAACCTTTAGCCAAAATAACTGCGACCAACCGCTTCCGGTAAACATCAATGAGTTTCTTACAATGCTCTGCTGAAATTTGAGACCATTCTTCTTTGGCAAACTGCTCCAGGTCCCTGATATTTGAAGAATGCCTTCTCCAAACTGCCATTTTTAGATCTCTCCACAGGTGTTCTATGGGATTCAGGTCTGGACTCATTGCTGGCCACCTTAGAAGTCTCCAGTGCTTTCTCTCAAACCATTTTCTAGTGCTTTTTGAAGTGTGTTTTGGGTCATTATCCTGCTGGAAGACCCATGACCTCTGAGGGAGACCCAGCTTTCTCACACTGGGCCCTACATTATGGTGCAAAATTTGTTGGTAGTCTTCAGACTTCATAATGCCATGCACACGGTCAAGCAGTTCAGTGCCAGAGGCAGCAAAGCAACCCCAAAACAGGGAAACTCAGCCATGTTCGACTGTAGGGACCGTGTTCTTCTCTTTGAATGCCTCTTTTTTTTTTCCTGTAAACTCTATGTTGATGCCTTTGCCCAAAAAGCTCTACTTTTGTCTCATCTGACCAGAGAACATTCTTCTAAAACGTTTTCGGCTTTTTCAGGTAAGGTTTGGCAAACTCCAGCCTGGCTTTTTTATGTCTCAGGGTAAGAAGTGGGGTCTTCCTGGGTCTCCTGCCATACAGTCCCTTTTCATTTAGACACCGACGGATAGTACGGGTTGACACTGTTGTACCCTCGGACTGCAGGGCAGCTTGAACTTGTTTGGATGTTAGTCAAGGTTCTTTATCCAACATCCACACAATCTTGCGTTGAAATCTCTTGTCAATATTTCTTTTCCATCCACATCTAGGGACGTTAGCCACAGTGCCATGGTCTTTAAACTTCTTGATGACACTGCGCACGGTAGACACAGAAACATTCAGGTCTTTGGAGATGGACTTGTTGCCTTGAGATTGCTCATGCTTCCTCACAATTTGGTTTCTCAAGTCCTCAAACAGTTCTTTGGTCTTCTTTCTTTTCTCCATGCTCAAAGTGGTACACACAAGGACACAGGACAGAGGTTGAGTCAACTTTAATCCATGTCAACTGTCTGCAAGTGTGATTTAGTTATTGCCAACACCTGTTAGGTGCCACAGGTAAGTTACAGGTGCTGTTAACCCCTTCCCGACCTTTGACGCCACGTAGGCATCATGAAAGTCGGTGCCAATCCGACCCATGACGCCTATGTGGCGTCATGGAAAGATCGCGTCCCTGCAGATCGGGTGAAAGGGTTAACTCCCATTTCACCCGATCTGCAGGGACAGGGGGAGTGGTAGTTTAGCCCAGGGGGGGTGGCTTCACCCCCCCGTGGCTACGATCGCTCTGATTGGCTGTTGAAAGTGAAACTGCCAATCAGAGCGATTTGTAATATTTCACCTATTATAACGGGTGAAATATTACAATCCAGCCATGGCCGATGCTGCAATATCATCGGCCATGGCTGGAAATACTAATGTGCCCCCACCCCACCCCACCGATCGCCCCCCCAGCCCCCCGATCTGTCCGGTACACTGCTCCGGCTCCCCTCTGTCCTGTGCTCCGCTCCCCCCCGTGCTCCAAAGTGCATTTTGATCACTGAGATATAATCTATCTCAGTGATCAAAATAAAAAAAATAATAAATGACCCCCCCCCCTTTGTCACCCCCATAGGTAGGGACAATAAAAAAATAAAGAATTTTTTTTTTCCACTAATGTTAGAATAGGGTTAGGGTTAGGGGTAGGGTTAGGGGTAGGGTTAGGGTTAGGGGTAGGGTTAGGGGTAGGGGTAGGGGGGTAGGGTTAGGGGTAGGGTTAGGGCTAGGGTTAGGGGTAGGGGTAGGGTTAAAGGGTAGGGTTTCGGTATGTGCACAAGTATTCTGGTCCTCTGCGGATTTTTCCGCTGCGGATTTGATAAATCCGCAGTGCTAAACCGCTGCGGATTTATGGCGGATTTACCGCGTTTTTTCTGCGCATTTCACTGCGGTTTTACAACTGCGATTTTCTATTTGAGCAGTTGTAAAACCGCTGCGGAATCCGCACAAAGAAGTGACATGCTGCGGAATGTAAACCGCTGCGTTTCCGTGCAGTTTTTCCGCAGCATGTGTACAGCGATTTTTGTTTCCCATAGGTTTACATTGAACTGTAAACTCATGGGAAACTGCTGCGGATCCGCAGCGTTTTCCGCAGCGTGTGCACATACCTTTAGAATTAGGCTATGTGCACACGGTGTGGATTTGGCTGCGGATCCGCAGCGGATTGGCCGCTGCGGATTCGCAGCAGTGTTCCATCAGGTTTACAGTACCATGTAAACATATGGAAACCAAATCCGCTGTGCCCATGGTGCAGAAAATACCGCGCGGAAACGCTGCGTTGTATTTTCCGCAGCATGTCAATTCTTTGTGCGGATTCCGCAGCGTTTTACACCTGTTCCTCAATAGGAATCCGCAGGTGAAATCCGCACAAAAAACACAGGAAATCCGCGGAAAATCCGCAGGTAAAACGCAGTGCCTTTTACCCGCGGATTTTTCAAAAATGATGCTAAAAAATCTCACACAAAACCGCAACGTGGGCACATAGCCTTAGGGTTAGGGTTGGAATTAGGGTTGTGGTTAGGGGTGTGTTGTGGTTAGGGTTGTGATTAGGGTTATGGCTACAGTTGGGATTAGGGTTAGGGGTGTGGGGGGGTTAGTGTTGGAGTTAGAATTGAGGGGTTACCACTGTTTAGGCACATCAGGGGTCTCCAAACGCAACATGGCGCCACCATTGATTCCAGCCAATCTCGTATTCAAAAAGTCAAATGGTGCTCCCTCAATTCCGAGCCCTGACGTGTGCCCAAACAGTGGTTTACCCCCACATATGGGGTACCAGCATACTCAGGATAAACTGCGCAACAATTACTGGGGTCCAATTTCTCCTGTTACCCTTGTGAAAATAAAAAAATGCTTGCTAAAACATCATTTTTGAGGAAAGAAAAATGATTTATTATTTTCACGGCTCTACGTTGTAAACGTCTGTGAAGCACTTGGGGGTTCAAAGTGCTCACCACATATCTAGATAAGTTCCTTGGGGGGTCTAGTTTCTAAAATGGGGTCACTTGTGGGGGGGTATCTACTGTTTAGGCACACCAGGGGCTCTGCAAACGCAACGTGACGCCCGCAGACCATTCCATCAAAGTCTGCATTTCAAAAGTCACTACTTCCCTTCTGAGCCCCGACGTGTGCCCAAACAGTGGTTTACCTCCACACATGGGGTATCAGCGTACTCAGGAGAATCTGAACAACAACTTTTGGGGTCCAATTTCTCCTGTAACCCTTGGGAAAATAAAAAATTCTGGGCTAAATAATTATTTTTGAGGAAAGAAAACGTATTTATTATTTTCACGGCTCTGCATTATAAACTTCTATGAAGCACTTGGGGGTTCATAGTGCTCACCACACATCTAGATAAGTTCCTTTCGGGGTCTAGTTTCCAAAATGGGGTCACTTGTGGGGGGTTTCTACTGTTTAGTCACATCAGGGGCTCTGCAAACGCAACGTGACGCCCGCAGAGCATTCCATCAAAGTCTGCATTTCAAAACGTCACTACTTCACTTCCGAGCCCCGGCATGTGCCCAAACAGTGGTTTACCCCCACATATGGGGTATCACCGTACTCAGGAGAAACTGGAAAACAAATATTGGGGTCAAATCTCTCCTGTTACCCTTGGGAAAATTAAAAAATTCTGGGCTAAATAATTATTTTTGAGGAAAGAAAACGTATTTATTATTTTCACGGCTCTACATTATAAACTTCTGTGAAGCACTTGGGGGTTCAAAGTGCTCACCACACATCTAGATTAGTTCCTTTGGTGGACGAGTTTCCAAAATGGGGTCATTTCTGGGGGATTTCCAATGTTTAGGCACACAGGGGCTCTCCAAACGTGACATGGTGTCCGCTAATGATTGGAGCTAATTTTCCATTTAAAAAGCCAAATGGCGTGCCTTCCCTTCCGAGCCCTGCCGTGCGCCCAAACAGTGGTTTACCCCCACATATGGGGTATCAGCGTACTCAGGACAAACTGGACAACAACATTTGGGGTCCAATTTCTCCTATTACCCTTGGCAAAATAGGAAATTCCAGGCTAAAAAATCATTTTTGAGGAAAGAAAAATTATTTTTATTTTCATGGCTCTGCCTTATAAACTTCTGTGAAGCACCTGGGGGTTTAAAGTGCTCAATATGCATCTAGATAAGTTCCTTGGGGGGTCTAGTTTCCAAAATGGGGTCACTTGTGGGGGAGCTCCAATGTTTAGGCACACAGGGGCTCTCCAAACGCGACATGGTGTCCGCTAACAATTGGAGCTAATTTTCCATTCAAAAAGTCAAATGGCGCGCCTTCCCTTCCGAGCCCTGCCGAGTGCTCAAACAGTGGTTTACCCCCACATATGAGGTATCGGCGTACTCGGGAGAAATTGCCCAACAAATTTTATGATCCATTTTATCCTATTGCCCATGCGATAATGAAAAAATTGAGGCGAAAAGAATTTTTTTGTGAAAAAAAAGTACTTTTTCATTTTTACAGATCAATTTGTGAAGCACCTGAGGGTTTAAAGTGCTCACTAGGCATCTAAATAAGTTCCTTGGGGGGTCTAGTTTCCAAAATGGGGTCACTTGTTGGGGAGCGCCAATGTTTAGGCACACAGGAGCTTTCCAAACGCGACATGGTGTCCGCTAACGATGGAGATAATTTTTCATTCAAAAAATCAAATGGCGCTCCTTCCCTTCCGAGCCTTACCATGTGCCCAAACAGTGGTTTACCCCCACATATGAGGTATCAGTGTACTCAGGAGAAATTGCCCAACAAATTTTAGGATCCATTTTATCCTGTTGCCCATGTGAAAATGAAAAAATTGAGGCTAAAAGAATTTTTTTGTGAAAAAAAAGTACTTTTTCATTTTTACGGATCAATTTGTGAAGCACGTGGGGGTTCAAAGTGCTCACTATGCATCTAGATAAGTTCCCTGGGGCGTTTAGCTTCCAAAATGGGGTCACTTGTGGGGGAGCTCCAATTTTTAGGCACAAGGGGGCTCTCCAAACGTGACATGGTGTACGCTAAAGGGTGGAGCCAATTTTTGATTCAAAAAGTCAAATGGCGCTCCTTCCCTTCCAAGCCCTGCCGTGCGCCCAAATAGTGGTTTACCCCCACATATGAGGTATCAGCGTACTCAGGACAAATTGGACAACAACTTTCGTGGTTCAGTTTCTCCTTTTACCATTGGGAAAATAAAAAAATTTTTGCTAAAAGATAATTTTTGTGACTAAAAAGTTAAATGTTCATTTTTTCCTTCCATGTTGCTTCTGCTGCTGTGAAGCACCTGAAGGGTTAATAAACTTCTGGAATGTGGTTTTGAGTACCTTGAGGGGTGCAGTTTTTAGAATGGTGTCACTTTTGGGTATTTTCAGTCATATAGACCCCTCAAACTGACTTCAAATGTGAGGTGGTCCCTAAAAAAATGGTTTTGTAAATTTCGTTGTAAAAATGAGAAATCGCTGGTCAAATTTTAACCCTTATAACTTCCTAGCAAAAAAAAATTTTGTTTCCAAAATTGTGCTGATGTAAAGTAAACATGTGGGAAATGTTATTTATTAACTATTTTGTGTCACATAACTCTTTGGTTTAACAGAATAAAAATTCAAAATGTGAAAATTGCGAAAGTTTCAAAATTTTTGCCAAATTTCTGTTTTTATCACAAATAAACGCATAATTTATTGACCTAAATTTACCACTAACATGAAGCCCAATATGTCACGAAAAAACAATCTCAGAACCGCTAGGATCCGTTGAAGCGTTCCTGAGTTATTACCTCGGCAAGGTCTTTAAGGTCAAAATAGGCTGGGTCATGAAGGGGTTAATTACACAAATTAGAGAAGCATCACATGATTTTTCGAACAGTGCCAATACTTTTGTCCACCCCCTTTTTTATGTTTGGTGTGGAATTATATCCAATTTGGCTTTAGGTTAGTGGGAACCCACTCCGGATTTTTTTTAAATTATTTATTTACAGCGCAGGAGTGGCTGGTGAATACTCCCATCCGCCGATCCTGCTCTCGCTGTTATTAGGGGCAGCAGGTGTTGGATGATGGGAGCAGTTGTCCCATCAACTGACACCAGTGACCAGAGTTAAACTTTGTACCTCCGATCACAGCTGAGTGCTCCCGCTGTCTTTTCACAGCGTGGTAACAGCGGTTCTCTTACTGGCGGGGATGGTTTCACCACCAATCAGAAGCGGTATTTGCCGCACTGTCATGCACATGACAGCGCAGCAAACACTGGATGTTCGGACCCCCATTCAAGTGAATGGGGTCTAGGTTCAGGTTTGGGTCTGGGTACTGCTCTGGTAACCGAACCCAAACTTTTTGTAACTGTTTGGCCGAACTCGACGACCCAAAACATCCAGGTGTCCGCCCATCTCTATTAAAGATTTGTCTGAGAGCCAGATCCAGCCATCAAAAGAGCCACAACTCGACCCTGCTGTACAGTAATGGCCCATTCTGGGACAATGAAAAAAAAAGTTAAGAAAAATTATTAAAGTGTAAAAATATTTTTCTTTTAAATCCCCAAATAAAGAACAAAAAGAAACATATTATTCCAATAAATACTTTTATTTATGTAAATAAAAAAATAAAAGTACACATATTTGGCATCGCTGCGTCTGTAATGACCCGACCAATAAAACTGTATCACTAGTTAACCACTTCAGTGAACACTGTAATAAAAAAAAAATGAGGAAAAAAACAATACTTTAACATCATACTGCCAAACAAAGAGTGCAATAAAATGCAATAAAAAAGGTGAATGTAAATCAAAATGGTACCACTGAAAACGTCATCTTGTCCCACAAAAAGCAAGCCACCATACAGCTCCATCAGCAGAAAAATAAAAAAATTATGTCTCTCAGATTAAAGCAATGCAAAATTAATTATTTTTCTATAAAATAGTTTTTATGGTGTAAAAGCGCCAAAACATAAACAAAAGATATAAATTGGGTATCTTGGGTATTGATATAATCGTACTGACCAGAAGAATAAAGCTGCCTTATCAATTTTACCTCACGTGAAACGCTAGAAAAAAAAATCCTGAATTGCTGGTTTGTGTTCATTTTACCTCCCAAAAATTCAAATGGAAAGTGGTCAAAAACTATCTTGTGTCTAAAAATTGTACCAATAAAAACGCCAACTCGTCCTGCAGAAAACAAGCCATCACATGACTCTGTAGACCGAAATATGAAAAAATTATAGCTCTCAAAATATGGTGAGGCAAAAACTAGTTTTTACAATAAGGCTGCCATCACACTAGCAGTATTTGGTCAGTATTTTACATCAGTATTTGTAAGCCAAAACCAGGAGTGGGTGATAAATGCAGAAGTGGTGCACATGTTTCAAATATACTTTTCCTCTAATTGTTCCACTCCTGGTTTTGGCTTACAAATACTGATGTAAAATACTGACCAAATACTGCGATGTGTGATGGCAGCCTAAAAAGCATCTTTTATTGTGTGACAATGTAAGTGGGTTACCTTCTCTGCTCCGTGCCTGGAACCACTTAGCTGTGCAGCAGGTTTTGCTGGGGCAGACTTAGAGGCCGGGACAGGAAGGAAGCCAGGCTGAGAGAGAAAAGAGGCGCGCTTTCCAGGGCTAGAGCAGCGTGCACAGCAGGGAGAGCAGAGTGTGCAGCAGAGAGAGCAGCAGATATAGCGGACAGAACAGCACACAGCTGCACTCCGGGGAGGAGAGAGAGAGAGCTCCCGGTCAGAGGACTGAGACAGGAAGATTGTCCAGAAAGACTGCATCTTGTGAGTACGTGAAAGTGGACTCTGCTGTGACTGGAGAGGTGCAACCTGACGCTCATGCAAAGACATTGACCCGTGCAAAGACATTGACCCGTGCAGAGACAGTGGCCCCTAGCACCCACGGCATTACTGCAGAGCCCCTTATTCCTGTTGGGAGACCCAATAATAGACTGAGCATCGTTCTCCCGAGATAGGCTGCACTGTTGAGGCAGAAGACTCAGAGCACAGGGGATCCCGTTTGCCTAGCATCCCTTCTACTCACCACAGTAACCCCTCAAACCCCAGGTTGCGTATTCCCAGAGACTACACAGCTCACGGATAACAGAGGAACGACAAGTGCCGCTATTACCGGCGCCTACGTTGGAGAAGACGACCCTACAAGCCCTCAGTCCTCATCAGACTGATAAGTGTTTTTCCCAAGAACTTCCGTTTACTTCTGTTATACTGCTTCCCATATATTTTGCATTGTTATTTCTGCAGTTTATATTCTACTGTTTTCTCCCTGCGAGGAGAATATCGCCCCTGTTAATAAACCTCCCTCAACAGTTGCTCTGTCTGTTCCATGGTGACATAGTCTACCCTGCACTCTATTACAACAGCAGCCAAACATAAAAACCCAATATAAATCTGGTAACACTGTAATCGCACCGACCCAAAGAATAAAATCGTCTAATCACTTATACCACTCAAGGAACTGCGTAAAAAATAAATAAAACCAATTCTTCACCTGCTGTTGATTTTTCCATTCTGTCTGCCAAAGATCGCAGTTAAGCTCGGGGCACATTTATCCCATACTCTGCACTGAGCGCTTACACAGGGGTAAAATTCCATATACTGAGGCAGATACAGGCACTGTGGACACCGTAGGACCTGTGATCCGGCGGTGTCCGTCTTTTTAGGTGAACATAAAAGTGCGGTCAACCACAATTTTGTGCACTTCTGAAAAGGACACCGCTGAATGGAGGACAGAAGGAGCCCAGAGTAACTTTGCTGCCTCATTATAGTGAGTGGATCCCTCGGGGGTTTCATCTGAATCACGTCACTCGCAGAGTTAGATGGAAACATCAAAGTAAGTGCTCATAGTACAGCGCTAGATAAATATGATCCCAAACGTAAAATGTTCCCATAAAAAGCTCCAATTCAATCCACAAAAAATGCAAGTCCCCACTCAGGTCTGTCATTTGTTAACGGAAATATAGGGGGCTTTAACTTTCCTGGTAGCACAAAGGCTCTGGATAATCAAATTGGCTCCTTGTCCCTCAATAGAAATTCAGCAAATTCTCAAATCCAAATGCCCACCTCTCCTATCTGAGCTTCAGTGTGTCTAAACCACATATAGTGGCCACATGTTTGGCATTTATCTAGTTATTAGAGCTCGCCTAATTTACAGATGCATGACTTCAGAAGCATGACCTAGGCAATACAACGTATTAGCAGTTTTGCAATTTTCACTCAGCAACATCCACTGCTGCTTGTTACTGGAAAACACCCATTGATTCAAAATCATCACTACACCAGTAGATAATTTCCCAAAAGTGTAAAATTTCCAAAATGGGGTCATTTGAGGGTGATTCTGCTTTTCTACCACTTAGAGGCTCTGTATGTGGAGTCTGCAAACTATTTTAGGAAAATCTGTGCTCCAGGAGGTAAATTAGTGCTCTGTCCCTCCCAAGTCTCTCCGTATGGCGACGCAGTAACGTACGGTAAGATATGGGGTATTTCGACATTCAGCAGAAATTGTGGGATAACATTTTGGTGCCATTTTTACCCACTTCCCAGTATGAAAATGTAAAATTTGGGGCTAACAAAAAATTTTGGTGGTAAAAATTGTATTTTTTCTTTTCACTGCCCAATTCTATAAAATTCACACCTGTGGTGTCAAAATGATCACTACACCCTTAGATGAATTCATTCAGATGGTTAGTTTGTAAAATGGGGTCACTTATTGGGGGTTCTGCGGTGCAGGCACCTCTGGTGTTTTGCCAATGTGACATGGCACCCTCAAACTAGTGCATGTTTGAGGGTCCCATGTCACATTGTAATATGGGCTATGTACTGCACTGTAATATGGGGCTACTTCCCTTCTGAGCATTGCACTGTGCCTCAGAAGTAGTTTTTGACCACATATGAGGTATTAATGAACTCAGGAGAAATTGCACAACAAATTGTTGGGTATATTTTCTCCTGTTACTCTTGCAAAAATACAAAATTTGGGGCTAAAAACATTTTTGTTGGAAAAATGTGATTTTTTTTTTTTATTTTTATAGCACATCGTTATAAACTTCTGTGAAGCACCTGGGGTTTCAAAGTGCTCATTACACATCTAGATAACTTCCCTGGGTCTAGTTTCCAAAATGGTGTTATTTGTGGGGTGTTTCCACTGTTTAGGCACATCAGGGGCTCTCGAAATGCAACATGGCATCCACTAATTATTCCAACAAATTTTACATTCAAAAAGTCAAATAGCACTCCTACTCTTCCAAGCCCTGTCGTGTGCCCAAACAGTGGTTTTCACCAACATATGGGGTATCAGCATGCTCAGGAGAAATTGCAGCAATTTCTCCAGTTACCCTTATGAAAATAAAAAAAAAATTAGGTCTAAAGGAAAAATTTTGTGAAGAAAAGTTACATTTTTATTTTTTCCTTCCAAATTCTATTAATTCCTGTGTAGCACCTGAAGTGTTAATAAACTTCTTGAATGTGGTTTTGAGTAACTTGAGGGGTGCAGCTTTTAGAACAGTGTCACTTTTGGGTATTTTCTGTCATATTGGCCCTTCAAAGTCATCTCAAATTCGAGATGGTTCCTAAAACAATGGTTTTGCAAATTTTGTTGAAAAAATGAGAAATTACTGATCAACTTATAACCCTCTCCTTGTCTTCCTGCCGCGGCTCCTGCGCAGGCGTACTTTGTCTGCCCTGTTGAGGGCAGAGCAAAGTACTGTAGTGCACAGGCACTGGGCCTCTCTGACCTTTCCCGGCGCCTGCACACTGCAGTACTTTGCTTTGCCCTCAACAGAACAGAAAGTACACCTACGCAGGAGCCGCGGCATGAAGAAAAGAAGAGGGCGACATCGTATGAATATTGGAGGCGCCGGACCTGGACCGCGATGCCAATCGGACCGGACCGCACTGGGACAGCCCCTGTGTGAGTATAATATAACCTATTTTTCTTATCTTTCAGGATACAGTGGGGGCTTATCTACAGTATTACATAATGCTGTAGATAAGCCCCTGATGCCTGTGGCCTTAGTTTATAGGCCAATTGTGGGGTGACAGATTGTTAGGGGTCGAGTTCCCGCTTCTGCACAGGGGGAATCTCGGGCCGTTTCTGCTGCGGTCTCCCATTCTTCTCCTGCCGCAGTGAAACCTGCTCAGCAGAGACATCGGTCCTTGCGTCTTGCTCAGTCTCACTCTGTGCTTAGGCTTGCTGTTGCTTCTCCAGCTTTTGCCATTAAAGCCAGTGCTGGGCAGCACCGAGTGGACGCTTTTGAGACTAAGTCCTGCTTTTTCCCATCTGAGCATGCCCAGTGTGAGATCTCCCGTTGGAGATCGAGGGTCACATGCTCAGATGCTGCAGCGGTTCCCATTGGTCCTCCTGGAGGGTCCTGAAAGGGCTAACTTCTATGGAAGCTGCCCATTGGTCCTTTATTGGAAGGTCCTGAACGTACTGCAGCTATATAAGCTTTGCATGACCGCACAGCCATGCGCTAGTGTACATTTGTATACGTGTGTTTGTTGTGAGTGCAAGTTGTTCATTAAATACCCCTACCCTATTGTATGACTGTTCGCGTAAGGTGTATGGCTGCTATCTAGCGCCCGACTAACCACTCAACATGTCACACACGAATCAGCATCTATTGCTGTGACCGCCAGTGCGGCGCCACGTGCCAGTAGTGTGCTTCTTGACCTACGTCTGGGTGCTTAGTGGTGTCTGCCAGCACGGCACAGTTCGCACTTCGGTGCTCTAACTATCAGTTACCTAACACACCCAGTTGCGGTGTTGTGCGCAAGTAGTCTGAACGGACTTCAACCCTGAGTCTTGGGATTGAGTTTGCTGACTCCTTGCTTGCACTCTTTAGTGCGGTATTGCGGACCTGTGGCTTTACAGGGTTCGCTTTCACCGCTCTGCTTTCCGACCGCTGGGCTTACACAGGGCAGAGAAGCAGAGCGCCGAGGGACAGACAGCGGAAGGTAAGTATGTAGTGTTTGTTTTTTTTTTACTTTTACGCTGGTAACCAGGGTAAACATCGGGTTACTAAGCGCGGCCCTGCGCTTAGTAACCCGATGTTTACCCTGGTTACCGGCATCGTTGGTCGCTGGAGAGCGGTCTGTGTGACAGCTCTCCAGCGACCAAACAGCGACGCTGCAGTGATCCGGATCGTTGTCGGTATCGCTGCAGCGTCGCTCAGTGTGACGGTACCTTTATTCAGGCATTTTTCCATAGGATTGGGTGAAGGTGAAAGGAGGTTATCTCTCATTGTTAGAGTGTTCAAATAGCATTGTTTGTCCTTCTGTATTTGCAGAACATCAAGCTGCATGGACTAATATAATAGGTAGTCAGCAGGCATTCACCAAATTAACAATCATTGATTGTTCAATTATCCTGTGCCTTTGTTCCCAAAGATAGCAGAACAATAAGCTGTAGGGGCGGATACAATAGATAAAGAGCAGACATTCAACAAATCAGCAAACATCAGTTCAATCTACAACATTCAGACTCATATGAACAATAGCTCATGTCCCTGGGCTTACTGAAATGATATGTCTGGCATAAATAAGAAGAATTGCTAAAGGTACCTTCACACTGACCAACTTCACAATGATATCGCTAGTGATCCGTGACGTTGCAGCGCCCTGGATAGCGATATCGTTGTGTTTGACACGCAGCAGCGATCTGGATCCTGCTGTGACATCGTTGGTCAGAGCAGAAAGTCCAGAACTTTAGTTCGTCGCTGGATCTCCCGCAGACATCGCTGAATTGGCGTGTGTGACGCCGATTCAGCGATGTCTTCACTGGTAACCAGGGTAAACATAGGGTTACTAAGCGCAGGGCCGTGCTTAGTAACCCGATGCTTACCCTGGTTACCATTGTAAATGTAAAAAAAAACAAACACTACATACTTACATTCCGGTGTCTGTCGCGTCCCTCGGCGTTCTGCTTCCCTGCACTGTCAGCGCCGGCCAGCCGTAAAGCAGATTACAGCGGTGACGTCACCACTGTGCTTTACGGCCAGCTGGCGTTCACAGTCAGTGCAGGAAAGCACAGCGACGGGGGACAGACACCGGAATGTAAGTATGTAGTGTTTGGTTTTTTTTACATTAGCACTGGTAACCAGGGTAAACATCGGGTTACTAAGCGCGGCCCTGCGCTTAGTAACCTGATGTTTACCCTGGTTACCAGGGGACTTCGCACAGTTGGTCGCTGGAGAGCTGTCTGTGTGACAGCTCTCCAGCAACCACACAGCGACGCTGCAGCAATTGGGATCATTGTCTAGATTGCTGCAGCGTCGCTAAATGTGACGGTACCTTTAGTCCTCACATCAACTCTTGTCCTAATCTCCTATTTTGCAGCCAAAACACAGGTTGTAGGCCAGACACAAAAGTGATTTCTCTGCATATGTAGCAAAAATTATTCGTTTTGTTAATGCAATAACGAAACATCTCTGAAAAAACATATAGAAACATGTCAGTATGTTAAAAACTAAGCTAAGAAATCCTAAAATTGTATACTTTACACCGCTAGCATTTATAAATGTAGGTGATGCAACTGTAATTAGGATTAAGTCATCTGAGCTGATTTAGCGTTTTTTGATTGGTCACCCTAAGATCATAGAATTCTAAAGGCTCAATAGACTAAATAGATCATGTAATAAACTAACTACTAATAATGCAATTATGATGAAATAAATAAAGATGTAATTTTTCTATAAGCCTGGATTAAAGGTGTCATAAGTAATTACAACCTCATTTGAATCTGGAAAATTAGAGCCAATCAGCAAATTTTAGCACCATACTCGTTTTCAGCACCAAAAAATTAGTTAAGTCCACCTGTTTTCATATCTGAACCAATTTGACTGTAGAACAGATGCAAATAGGATGCAAATGATCTCCCCCTAGCCTATAGTAGTTTCCCATCCCATAACTCTTTATCAAGGATCCACCAAAGGTCTCATAAAGTGTTCCTTCCAGATTGATGTCAAGGACCTCAACATGTCTGTATGGAGTTTTCATTGACCATGTTTGTTTTTGTTACTTTACATCCAGATGGAACACAGAATTGTCAGTCTCACATTCTAAGATGAGTACATAATGGAAAGCCTGAGAAATTACCAGTATATGTGAGAAAATCACTCACATACTGGAAAATAATTTGTGCAGGCCAACCTAGTTGTTTCTGTTTAATTATCTGTTACACTGGAAATTTGCAATGAAGATTGCTTACTTTGGTAATTTTTGAATTTAGTTACAAGGTTGCAATTTGTTACTTCTCGTATCATACAATGTTGGGCACCTGTTGATCTAGATTTCCTGCAATTATTGTACATGGGGCTGTTATCCCTGGCTCACTTGTCAATATAGTGAAGGTCAGAGGATTTTGGTATGGGCATCCATTGGTGAGAGCACTGCTGTGCCTTGCAATTGCTGTAACCGGAGGACAGGAAGCACAGAATAAATCCAAGATTCAATAAACTGTGTTAATGAAGCATCTGTTCATCATGTATATTGTATATCAGGTTTCACACTATGCCAAATTCACAGTTATTTCCTCATGTGCATTATGTTTGTCATCATTGGCTATAATACATTTTAAAAAATGACCCTGTCAATAGCGCTAACACTGGAATGCTATCTATTTCATGCCTTATTATCTAATTTGCCAACCTTTGCAATAACTGTCAATATATGTAAGTCCAGCCACTTGTTCATTCCACGCTAGTCTTAAAATCTACTGCTAAAGCTGCATTATAATATAGGATTATATCAGTGCTGTCAAGTGAAATACTAAGCTTTTGACCTTCACAGGCAGGAGGAATATATAGTTTCCATGTGATTTAATTGTCAGTCAACATACGGACATCAGTATCCGAGAAAAATGAGATGAAGAAATTATTGTAAATATTTCATAAACTCAAAGAGAACGTTTAGAGGGAATCTGTCAGCCTGTCCATACTGTGCTATTTAAAAATCTATGGCTATAGACAGGATGGAATAGCTAGAAGTTCTCTGGATGGAGATTGGAGGGATGAGTGTGTCATTTCTTAACTTAGGCTAGGGTCACACCAGTATATTTTCCCTCATTCGAGAGGATTGAGACAATTATACAAATTAAGCTCTGATTAAACTCTAGATAAGGACATTCTGTCACTCTGTGAAAATCTGAGTGCACTTAAATATCATCTGAGTGCAGTCCAATTTTTCCCATGTACTCATTGACTTGCATGGGAGAGAACGATACAATGATTGGATCCAACTCTGGCATGTAGCAATTTTATTTTTCAGACCGTCTCTGTCTGAATAAAAAATCAGATATATGCACTGAGCCATAGAATAACATTGGCCCAAGTGCGATCTGATATTTAGTCGAATCACACTCGGACTGAAAATATGGTAATGTGCAAGAGCACTTAGGCTGGTTTCACACTTGCATTTTGATCTGCAGGGTTTTAAACGCAAACGCATTTAAACGCATTTGGTGCAAAAACGCGTTTAAACGCGTTTAAACGCAGCGTTTTTTAGGCGCATGCGTTTTTGCATGTTTTAACGCAAACGCGGCGTTTTGACGCGTTTACAAGCGTTTATTCCTGCGTTTGCGTTTTTGAAACACATGATGAGAAGTGTGTGACAACTGCCAATCAAAATCAACTTTAAAACCCACTATAAACAGAAATACCTAGGGTTAGGGTAAGGATCCCTAGGGATCCTAACCCTAACCCTAACCCTAACCCTAAAACACATACTCTAACCCTAACCCTAACCCTAAAACACAAACTCTAACCCTAACCCTAAAACACAAACTTTAACCCTAACCCTAACGCAAACTCTAACCCTAACCCAAACTCTAACAAACTCTAACACAAACTCTAACCCTAACCCTAACCCTAAAACACAAACTCTAACCCTAACCCTAAAACCCAAACTCTAACCCTAACCCTAACCCAAACGTTAGGGTTAGAGTTTGTGTTTTAGGGTGAGGGTTAGGGTTAGAGTTTGTGTTAGAGTTTGTTAGAGTTTGTGTTAGGGTTAGGGTTATAACCCTAACACAAACTCTAACAAACTCTAACACAAACTCTAACCCTAACCCTAACCCTAAAACACAAACTCTAACCCTAACCCAAACTCTAACCCTAACACAAACTCTAACAAACTCTAACACAAACTCTAACCCTAACCCTAACCCTAAAACACAAACTCTAACCCTAACCCAAACTCTAACCCTAACACAAACTCTAACACAAACTCTAACCCTAACCATAACCCTAACCCTAAAACACAAACTCTAACCCTAACCCTAAAACACAAACTCTAACCCTGACCCTAACCCAAACGCTAACCCTAACCCTAACACAAACTCTAACAAACTCTAACACAAACTCTAACTCTAACCCTAACCCTAAAACACAAACTCTAACCCTAACCCAAACTCTAACCCTAACCCTAACACAAACTCTAACACAAACTCTAACCCTAACCCTAACCCTAGAACACAAACTCTAACCCTAAAACACAAACTCTAACCCTAACCCTAACCCAAACGCTAACCCTAACACAAACTCTAACAAACTCTAACACAAACTCTAACCCTAACCCTAACCCTAAAACACAAACTCTAACCCTAACCCAAACTCTAACCCTAACCCTTACACAAACTCTAACAAACTCTAACACAAACTCTAACCCTAACCCTAAAACACAAACTTTAACCCTAAAACACAAACTCTAACCCTAACCCAAACTCTAACCCTAACCCTTACACAAACTCTAACAAACTCTAACACAAACTCTAACCCTAACCCTAACCCTAAAACACAAACTCTAACCCAAACCCAAACTCTAACCCTAACACAAACTCTAACAAACTCTAACACAAACTCTAACCCTAACCCTAACCCTAAAACACAAACTCTAACCCTAACCCAAACTCTAACCCTAACCCTAAAACACAAACTCTAACCCTAACCCTAAAACACAAACTCTAACCCTGACCCTAACCCAAACGCTAACCCTAACCCTAACACAAACTCTAACCCTAACCCTAAAACACAAACTCTAACTCTAACCCTAACCCTAAAACACAAACTCTAACCCTAACACAAACTCTAACACAAACTCTAACCCTAACCCTAACCCTAGAACACAAACTCTAACCCTAAAACACAAACTCTAACCCTAACCCTAACCCAAACGCTAACCCTAACACAAACTCTAACAAACTCTAACACAAACTCTAACCCTAACCCTAACCCTAAAACACAAACTCTAACCCTAACCCAAACTCTAACCCTAACCCTTACACAAACTCTAACAAACTCTAACACAAACTCTAACCCTAACCCTAAAACACAAACTTTAACCCTAACCCTAATGCAAACTCTAACCCTAACCCTAACCCAAACTCTAACAAACTCTAACACAAACTCTAACCCTAACCCTAAAACACAAGCTCTAACCCTAACCCTAAAACACAAACTCTAACCCTAACCCTAACCCAAACGTTAGGGTTAGAGTTTGTGTTTTAGGGTGAGGGTTAGGATTAGAGTTTGTGTTAGAGTTTGTTAGAGTTTGTGTTAGGGTTAGGGTTATAACCCTAACACAAACTCTAACAAACTCTAACACAAACTCTAACCCTAACCATAACCCTAACCCTAAAACACAAACTCTAACCCTAACCCTAAAACACAAACTCTAACCCTGACCCTAACCCAAACTCTAACCCTAACCCTAACACAAACTCTAACAAACTCTAACACAAACTCTAACTCTAACCCTAACCCTAAAACACAAACTCTAACCCTAACCGTAACCCTAACCCAAACTCTAACCCTAACCCTAACACAAACTCTAACACAAACCCTAACACAAACCCTAACCCTAACTTTAACACAAATTCTAACACAAACCCTAACACAAACTCTAACCCTAACCCTAACACAAGCCCTAACCCAAACTGTAACCCAAATTCTAACACAAACTCTAACACAAACCCTAACACAAACCCTAACCCTAACACAAACTCTAGCACAAACTCCAACACAAACCCTAACCTTAACCCTAACCCTAACACAAACTCTAACACAAACTCCAACACACACCCTAACACAAACCCTAACCCAAACTCTAACCCTAACCCTAGCCCTAACACTAACCCTAGGGATCCTAACCCTAACCCTAGGGATCCTAACCCTAACCCTTAGGGTTTGTGTTAGGGTTTGTGTTAGAGTTTGGGTTAGAGTTTGGGTTAGAGTTTGGGTTAGAGTTTGGGTTAGAGTTTGGGTTAGGGTTTGGGTTAGGGTTTGTGTTAGAGTTTGTGTTAGAGTTTGTGTTAGGGTTTGTGTTAGGGTTTGTGTTAGAGTTTGGGTTAGAGTTTGGGTTAGAGTTTGGGTTAGAGTTTGGGTTAGAGTTTGGGTTAGGGTTTGGGTTAGGGTTTGTGTTAGAGTTTGTGTTAGAGTTTGTGTTAGGGTTTGTGTTAGGGTTAGGGTTTGTGTTAGAGTTTGTGTTAGGGTTTGGGTTAGGGTTAGGGTTTGTGTTAGGGTTTGGGTTTGTGTTAGGGTTTGTGTTAGAGTTGTGTTAGAGTTTGTGTTAGAGTTTGGGTTAGGGTTAGGGTTTGTGTTAGAGTTTGTGTTAGGGTTTGGGTTAGGGTTAGGGTTTGTGTTAGGGTTTGTGTTAGGGTTTGTGTTAGAGTTGTGTTAGAGTTTGTGTTAGAGTTTGGGTTAGGGTTAGGGTTTGTGTTAGGGTTAGAGTTTGAGTTAGAGTTTGGGTTAGAGTTTGGGTTAGAGTTTGTGTTAGGGTTTGTGTTAGGGTTTGTGTTAGAGTTGTGTTAGAGTTTGTGTTAGAGTTTGGGTCAGGGTTAGGGTTTGTGTTAGGGTTAGAGTTTGAGTTAGAGTTTGGGTTAGAGTTTGGGTTAGAGTTTGTGTTAGGGTTTGTGTTAGGGTTTGTGTTAGGGTTTGTGTTAGGGTTTGTGTTAGGGTTTGTGTTAGGGTTTGTGTTAGGGTTTGTGTTAGAGTTTGGGTTAGAGTTTGGGTTAGGGTTAGGGTTTGTGTTAGGGTTTGGGATAGAGTTTGGGTTAGGGTTTGTGTTAGAGTTAGGGTTTGTGTTAGGGTTTGGGTTAGAGTTTGGGTTAGGGTTTGTGTTAGGGTTAGGGTTAGAGTTTGGGTTAGGGTTAGGGTGTTTTCTTGTGTTTTTCTATAAAAACGCATGCAAACGCATGTGCTTAAAAACGCATGCGTTTACATAGACATCAATACTTTTTTTGCCGCGAAAAAACGCATGCGTTTTTTGCAGCAAAAAAACGCCGCAAAAATTACTACATGTTGCATTTCTGCAACACAACGCATGCAGAGAAAAACGCATGCGTTGCAAAAATGCATCAAAACGCATGCAAAAAACACATGCGTTTTTAATGTTAAATATAGGGAAAAAAACGCATGCGTTTTTTTGCATTTTTTACCGCAAAAACGCAAAAAAAAAAAAACGCAAATGTGAAACCAACCTTAGGGGAAAGGAAAGTAAATAATATTGTGGTGGTTTTGAACTCCTTAACGACCACTGATAAGCATGAAAACTGTGGTCTTGTTACCTCGTTGCCATTTTAAAACGGCGATCGAGAATAAGGGTATAGCACCCTCCCCTGTCGGAAATTCTCTGAGGTTTCAGCTAGCTGGGGTAGCTGAGACCCTGGAGAACATGAACATGGCCAGTTTTTCTGGTAAAAGAAATTGGTTTTGGCAAGTGGCTACTGGCAGGTACTAATGGCCGAAAAAAATTGAGCCAAGACGGCGTTTGTCTTACTAATGGGGCTCTATGAATTCAACCGGATGCCCTTCGGGCTAATTAATGCTCCAGGAACCTTCCAACGCCTGATGGAACATTGCTTAGGCGATCTGAATTTTGAATTGGTCCTGATATACCTTCATGACATCGTGGTGTTCGGAACCTCATTTGAAAACCATCTTGAGAAGTTATGTCAAGATCTCCGGTGGTTCAGTCGCTACAGCCTGAAAATAAAACCAAAAAAGTCAACTGTTCCAGAGCCAGATTGAGTACTTGGGCCACGGATGGGGAGCTACCTGCGGCCAGTAAGGTTAAGGCTGTACAGGAGTGGCCGCCTCCCCATAACCTGCAAGAGGTGCGGGCCTTCTGGGGCTTAGCGGGGTACTATTAGCGATTTGTGCCTAAATTCTCACAAGTGGTGGGTTCCCTGAATTAAGAGGGACAGCACTGGGTCCTCAAAACCGCCCCATTCAATGGGGCCCCAGCAGAAAAAGGCATTTGATGAAGTGAAAACCGCCCTAATGAGTGCCCCATTGTTGGTGTAAGCCCGGTTTGACTTCCCTTTTCTGTTGTACACAGATGGTAGCCTTCATGGGTTGGGGGCGGTACTAGCACAGGTGCAGGATGACCTATGGCAGCAGGTCTTTAAAGGGAACCTGTCACCTGAATTTGGCGGGACCATTTTTTGGTCATATGGACGGAGTTTTCAGGTGTTTGATTCACCCTTTCCTTACTTGCTGTCTGCATGCTGGCCGCAATATTGGATTGAAGTTCATTCTCTGTCATCCGTAGTACACGCCTGCACAAGGCAAGATTGCAGAGTCGGTGGCTGAGGCCATGTATCGACATTTCCTCCAATTGTTCGGGTGTCCGCAGAGAATACACTCGAATCAGGGGGCATGCTTCCAGGGGACGCTGTTGAAAGAGTTGTACCAGCTGTATGGTCTTGAATAGTGTTGAGCATTCCGATACCGCAAGTATCGGGTATCGGCCGATATTTGCGGTATCGGAATTCCGATACTGAATTCCGATACTTCCCGCGTATCGGATACCGGAATCGGAAGTTCCCAGAATTCAAATTGAACGCAGCAGCCAATGAGGAATGAATGAAAGTGTGGGCACATCCTGTTTAGCATGGTGGGCATGTAAGTACTGGCAAGGCTTGGATTGGCTGCTGAAATGATGTCACTCTGCACTATAAAAAAGCGCTGCCGCCATTTTGCGCTCACTCTGCTGTGATTTCAGTTAGGGACAGGACGCTGTGTTCTAACTGAGGGCCAGTTGAGCTTGCTAATTGCTTTATTTTCCTTTCCAAAGGCTAATTTAGCAAAACGCTGTGTGTTCTTCACTGTTCACCTTGCTCTTGCCTTGCAGCGCTGTTTTAACAGCGTTCTGCAAGGTCTCTGTGTGTGTGTGTGTGTGCAGCTCACTCTGTAGTCTGTGTGCAGCCATATACCCGGTTGTATTCAGCTCAGGGGGGGTTCACACTGCCTCACACAGTTGTTCTTTTTTGCTCTTAGTGCAGCCTGCTGCACATTTTTTCTCAAATTTCCTATTAGTGTTTTTCCACCAGTCTCCAGCTCTATTGTGGAAAAACACTACATAGGATAACCTAGAGGGGGGTTTTTGGGCCTTGCAGCGCCGTTTACGGCTGTCTGCACGGTCTCCGTGTGAGCCCAGCTCGCCCTGTAGTCTGTGTGCAGCCATAGCCGGTTGGATTCAGCTCAGGGTTCGTTACTGGCTCATACCTTGAGAAAAATTTTCCTTTTTTTCAAATAGTGCAGCCTGTTTAAAATTTGAAAAAAAAAATTCCTATTAGTGTCTTTCCACTCGTATCCAGCTAAATAGTGGAAAAACACTATATAGGATAACCTAGAGGAGGGTTTTTTGGCCTTGCAGCGCCGTTTACGGCTGTCTGCACGGTCTCCGTGTGAGCCCAGCTCGCCCTGTAGTCTGTGTGCAGCCATAGCCGGTTGGATTCAGCTCAGGGTTCGTTACTGGCTCATACCTTGAGAAAAATTTTCCTTTTTTTCAAATAGTGCAGCCTGTTTAAAATTTGAAAAAAAAAAAATTCCTATTAGTGTCTTTCCACCAGTCTCCAGCTCAATTGTGGAAAAACACTACATAGGATAACCTAGAGGGTTTTTTTGGGGCCTTGCAGCGCCGTTTACGGCTGTCTGCACGGTCTCTGTGTGAGCGCAGCTCGCCCTGTAGTCTGTGTGCAGCCATAGCCGGTTGGATTCAGCTCAGGGTGCGTTACTGCCTCATACCTTGAAAAACAATTTCCTTTTTTTCAAATAGTGCAGCCAGTTTAAAATTTGAAAAAAAAAATTCCTATTAGTGTCTTTCCACTTGTATCCAGCTAAATAGTGGAAAAACACTATATAGGATAACCTAGAGGAGGGTTTCTTGGCCTTGCAGCGCCGTTTACGGCTGTCTGCACGGTCTCCGTGTGATTTAAACTAGCTCTGTAGCCCGATCTGCACCAAAAAAAAGGTTAAGTTCACCAAACACAACTTACACTTGTGTAGGCCACATTTGAAAAATAATAAAGTTTAGTCCACAATTTACAACATTAGTGTTTCTTACACCTGTTAGGAGGAGCATTACAGGAATAAGCACACTAAGGCCTTAGTACTTTTCTGCTTATCTTTATCTGTCAACCAAGATGAAGAGGGCAGGGAGTAAGGCACGTGGGCGTGGGCGCGGAGCAGGGAGAGGAGCAGGGAGAGGACGTGGTGATTCTGTGCCTGCTGCGGGCGCCGGTGACTCGTCGTCACTCAGTTTCAGCAGGGAACAGTCCTTCATGCGCAGCTTTGTCGGAGAGCGCCGTGCACCGCTGCTGCGTGAAGACCAAATTGAAGCCGTTGTCGGGTGGATGGCAGCTAACGCCTCGGCATCGACTTCAGTTAGTGCCACATCCTCTCAGGCACAGAGCACTGGAGAGCAGCCATCTGTCTCTTCACCACCTGCCAAATTGGCCAGGCAGTCAGAGAGCCCAGGACAGGAGCCGTCTCTACTTCTGTTCTCTGAATCTCTTGGCTTGGAAACAGGGGGCCAGCCAAGCAGCATTGGAGAAATGGAAGAAGAGGCAGTGTGCAGTGATGCCCAACACCTTTTTCTCTCTGACTCTGAAGAGGCAGGTGGGCCAGTGCCTCCGGTGACCACAGCGCAGTACGCATCTGATGATGAAACTCAGGTGCCGCTTTCTCGTGCGTACTGTGCTGCTGAGACTACCCAGGAGGAGCAGTTGGTGGCAGAGGGTAGTGGAGATGATGAGGTCCTTGACCCATCGTGGCGTGAGGAACAGGAAGGTGGTGGGAGCAGCTCAGAGGAAGAGCTTCCTCTTACGGGCCAAAGAGGGAGAGGGAGGGGGAAGACTGCGGAGCCTGTAGCCTCCACTTTGGCACCCGTTAGGAGCCTGTCTCTTTCCAAAGCCAAAAAGGGCGCTCCCAAGACTTGCAGTGCCTGGTCCTTTTTTGACACAGTTGCAGATGACATTTGTTTTGTCAAATGCAAGCTGTGTCATCATAAAGTAAAAAGAGGGAAAAATGTCAGCAACCTCAATACCACAAATATGTGGAAACATGTGCGGACCAGGCACGCGGTGGAGTTACAGAAACACACTGAAGATGTAGGCCAACCAACAGCGGCAGCTACCACCTCTTCAGCTCGTGTTGCCTCTTCCTCCAGCTCACGCACAGCTGGTTTGGCTTCCTCCCAGAGACCTTGTGTAATTCCACCCACAGCACCACCTTCCCAGTCATCCTCACACTCCCAGTCTACTCTACAGCCATCGGTAGTACAGGCATGGGAGAAAAGGCGGGCATTCTCGGCCAACCACCCCCGAGCACAGGCTCTGAATGCAGGCATTGCCAAACTGTTGTCCCTGGAAATGCTCTCGTTCAGGCTGGTGGAGACTGACAGCTTCCGTGACTTGATGGCATTGGCAGTCCCACAGTACAAGGTGCCCAGCCGCTTTTACTTCAGCAGGCAGGCTGTCCCTGCCCTGCACAGGCATGTTGAGGCAAACATAAAACATGCGCTACTGAACGCCGTCAGTAGCAAGGTCCACCTCACCACCGATGCGTGGACCAGTCAGCATGGACAGGGGCGATATGTTTCCCTCACTGCCCATTGGGTTAATGTTGTTGAGCCAGGTACAGATCGTGCGAGTGGCGCAGGACGTGTCCTGCCCACTCCAAGGATTGCAGGAATCCAGTCTGTACGCATCGACTCCTCCTCTTACACCAGTTCCTCTGATTCCTCTCTGCAGGATCCGTCACAGTCCACCCCCACATGGACCCGTGAACGTTTACCTATGACCGACATGAGCACAGCCGTGGCCAAACGTCAGCAGGCCGTCTTGAAACTAGTTTCATTGGGGCATCGAAGCCACACAGCGCAGGAGCTCTGGAATGCCATAAAGCAGGAGAGCGATGTGTGGTTACTGCCAGCGAATCTCCAGCCAGGCATGGTAGTGTGTGACAATGGCCGAAATCTGGTGGCAGCTTTGGCCCTTGGCAACCTCACTCACATCCCATGTCTGGCACATGTGCTCAATTTGGTTGTGCAGAGTTTTCTGAGGGACTATCCGGATCTTGATGCCCTGCTGCACAAGGTCCGCCTAGAGTGTGCTCACTTGCGGCGTTCCAGCTTGGCCAGATCCCGCATTGCTGCTCTGCAGCGCCGATTCCGCCTTCCGGAACACCGCATCATATGTGACCTACCTACCCGGTGGAATTCCACGTTACATATGTTGGAGCGGTTGTGTGAGCAGCAGCAAGCAGTTATGGAGTACCAGCTGCATCAGGCGCAAAGAAGTCGCAGTCAGCGCCGATCAGACTTCACAACCACAGAGTGGGCCACTATGAAGGACGTCTGCCAGGTTTTGCGTCCTTTTGATTATTCCACGCGGATGGCAAGTGCAGATGATGCACTAGTCAGCATGACTGTCCCCCTTATCTGCCTGCTTCAGCAAACTTTGCAAGGGTTAAGGGTTGATGTGGTGGAAGAGGTGGAGGATGAGGAGTCACCTTTTCCATCAGCTTCTGGAGAGTCAGCGCCACGTGGTTCCTCACAAAGGGGTACGCAGGGGCCAATTTGTGAGGAGGATGAGGAGGAGTCAATGGAGGAGGAAGAGCTCCGTCCAGAGGAGGGAGCGACACAATTGTCCAGTGGTCAGTGTGTACAGCGAGGGTGGGGTGATGACGAGCGGGCAGAGATCATGTCTCAAGCAGGGGACAGCGTTTCTGGGCCGGTTGGCACTCTGCAGCACATGGTGGATTTCATGCTGCAGTGCCTGAGAAACGACCGCCGCATCGACCACATTCTCAACATGCCTGATTATTGGGTGTTCACCCTCCTCGATCCTCGCTACCGGGACAACGTCCAAAACCTCATCCCTGCGTTGACCCGGGAGCGTAAATTGCGGGAGTACCACGACACACTGGTGAATTCCATCATCTTCTCCTGTCCAACTGAGAGGAGTGCTGCTAGTGCTTTACAAAGCAGCTCAGTGCGTCGAGGCAGTGGGGGAGGCTCTGCCCAAAGAGGGAGCAGAAGCAGTGCCTCTGCCCAAGGCAAGCCCAGTATGGCACAACTCTGGCACACTTTTGTGTGCCCGCCCCAAATGTCTACACCATCACCGGCGGCTCCAGTCAGCAGGAGGCAACGGTTCCGTCAGATGGTGACAGACTACATGGCTTGCCCTCTTACTGTACTCCCAGACGGCTCTTCCCCGTTCAAGTTTTGGGTCTCTAAGCTGGATACATGGCCAGAGCTAAGCCAGTATGCATTGGAGGTGCTGGCTTGCCCTGCGGCTAGTGTCTTATCGGAACGTGTCTTTAGTGCCGCAGGTGGTGTACTAACAGACCGTCGCATGCGACTATCCTCCGATAACGTTGACCGGCTTACTTTCCTGAAAATGAACCAGGCCTGGATCTCGCAGGAATTTGCCACTCCTCTGCCTGATTAAGTAATTGGGTGTCATCCAGGTCTCCTGCTGTGTTCATCTTTCTACCACCTGAACTGCTATTCCTGGGCTCCAACACCGCCAGTTGCGGCTCAGAAGTGCAGGCTGCACAGTAAAAACATACGACCCAGTGTTATTGGGTTTCAGTAACGTCAGCTGATCCCCAGCTGTGTAGCCGGCAATGTGTCCTGCGACCGCCACGCTGGCACAACAACCTAAATGTAAGGGAACCTGTCCCCCCCCCCCCCCCGTCGTTTGTTACTGAAAGAGCCATCTTGTGCAGCAGTAATGCTGCGCAAGGAAAAGGTAGCTCTTTTTTTTTAGCTCTTTGCACACGCAGAACTTAACACTTATAAAATGTGTTCACTGATACCGTTATACCGTCCCGGAGCTGGGACTTTCCTTCGTAATGTGACGCAGCACAGCCGTCATTCCTACCCCCTTGGTGCCATGCGCTGCCTCCTCAGCGTTGTTTTAAGCTGTCACGGAGCCTGCGCTGTTCTGTTATCCCTTGGGCATGCCCTATTTGCGCTGCCTGTCTTCTGACATAATTTGGTGTCAGGCTGGCTGCGCCTGTGCGGCCGCGGTGCCCGAGATCCCGCCTCGCAGTGTCTTCTGATTGAGTCACACTGCGGGCCTGGGATCCATGGGCATGCGCAGTGCATATCTTCCCCTCGGGCTCTCGCTCATTTCCCTCCGCCTTCTTTAGACTGTGCGCCGTCAGCTGATCCCTAGCATGCCACGGCCGTGACACCGCACAGTCTGAAGAAGAGGGAAGGAGGGGAGTGAGAGTCGAGGTTATGCACTGTGCATGCCCATGGTTCCAAGGCCCGCAGTGGGATTACGTTAGATGAGACTGCGAGGTGGGATCTGGAGCAGCGTGGACGCACAGGCACTGACAGCCTGACACCAAATTATGTCAGAAGACAGGCAGCGCTAATTGGGCATGGCCAAGGGCTAACAGAACAGCGCAGGCTCCGTGACAGCTTAAAACAACGCTGAGGAGGCAGCGCACGGCATCAAGGGGATAGGAATGACAGCTGTGCTGTGTCCCATTACGAAGGAAATTCGCACCTCCGGAACGGTTTAACGGTATAAAGGGACACATTTTTAGTGTTTACTTCGGTGTTTGCAAGGAGCATAATTAAAAGAGCAACCTTTTCCTTTTGCATCCTTAGTGCTGCACAACATGGCTCTTTCAGCTACAAACGTCTTGGGGGGGGGGGTTAAAGGTTTCCTTTCAACTTGCTCCAATCAGGCTTCGGCCTACACTCTGTTCCTCTGCTCCTCCTGCTGTCCCTGGGCTCTAACACCGCCAGTTGGTGCCTGGAAGTGCTGTGTGCACAGTCAACAGTCGCTCCTCTGTTATTGGGGTTCAGTAACGTCAGCTGATCCCCAGCTGTGTGTGCGGCAATACCTCCAATCTGCTCCTCCTGCTGTCCCTGGGCTCTAACACCGCCAGTTGGTGCCTGGAAGTGCTGTGTGCACAGTCAACAGTCGCTCCTCTGTTATTGGGGTTCAGTAACGTCAGCTGATCCCCAGCTGTGTGTGCGGCAATACCTCCAATCTGCTCCTCCTGCTGTCCCTGGGCTCTAACACCGCCAGTTGGTGCCTGGAAGTGCTGTGTGCACAGTCAACAGTCGCTCCTCTGTTATTGGGGTTCAGTAACGTCAGCTGATCCCCAGCTGTGTATCCGGCAACGTGTCATGCGACCGCCACGCTGGCACAACTAAAATGTAAGGGGACCTGTCCCCCCCCCCCTAGGCGTTTGTTACTGAAAGAGCCACCATGTGCAGCACTAATACTGCACAAGGGAAAGGTCGCTCTTGAAATTATGCTCCTTGCAAACGCTGAACTACACACTCATGTAATGTGTCCCCTCACACCGTCCAACCGTCCCGGAGGTGGGACTTTCCTTTGTAATGTGACGCAGCACAGCCGTCATTGCTACCCCCTTGGCACCGTGCGCTGCCTCCTTAGCGTTGTTTGATTCCGTCATGGACCCTGCGCTGTTATGTTATCCCTTGGCCATGCACAGTTTGCGCTGCCCGTCCTCTGACATCATTTGTTGTCGTCCTGGCTGCGCCTGTGCGTCCACGCTGCCCGAAATCACACCTCGCAGTGTCGTCTAATGTGATCCCACAGTGGGCCTGGTATCCATGGCCATGCGCAGTGCATATACTAGCCTCTCACTCCCCTTCTTCACGCTTCTTCAGACTAGGCGGCGTCAGCTGATCCCTAATAGCATGCCACGGCCGTGACGCCGCACAGTCTGAAGAAGCAGGAAGGAGGTGAGTGAGAGGCGATGATATGCACTGCGCATGCCCATGGATCCCTGGCCCGCAGTGGGACTACATTAGATGACACTGCAAGGTTGGATCTCGGGCAGCTTGGACGCACAGGCACTGCCAGCCTGACACCTACATGATGTCAGAAGACGGGCACCGCTAACTGTGCATGGCCAAGGGATAACATTACAGTGCGGGCTCCGTGACAGAACCAAACAACGTTGAGGAGGTGGTGCCCGGCACCAAGGGGGTTGGAATGACGGCTGTGCTGTGTCACATTACAAAGGAAAGTCCCACTTCCGGGATGGTTTGACGGTGTGAGGGGACACATTATATGAGTGTGTACTTCAGCGTTTGCAAGGAGCATAATTTTCGGAGCCACCATTTTCCATGTGCAGTATTACTGCTGTACAAGATGGCTCTTTCAGCAACAAATGCCTGGGGGGGGGGTTAAAGGTTCCCTTTCAACTTGCTCCACTACAGGCTTCGGCCTACACTCTGCTCCTCTTTGATTCCCTGGGTTTCAACACTGTCAGTTGCCACCTGGAAGTGTTGTCTACACAGAAAAAAACACTAGGTGATGTGTCAGTGGGGTTCAGCACCGCCAGCTGTTCCCCTGCTGTGTAGTCGGCAACGTGTCCAGCACAAGCCACGCTGGCACAACAGAACAAAAGCTGCCACCAGTGCAGGCTTCGGCCTACACTCTGCTCCTCTCCTCCTCCTGCTGACCCTGGGCTCAAACACCGCTAGTTTTTGCCCGGAAGTGCTAGCTGCACAGAGAAAAACACCAGCCAATGTGTTAGTGGGGTTCAGCAACGCCAGCTGTTCCCCTGCTGTGTAGCCGGCAACGTGACCTGCAAACGCCATGCAGGCACAGGAACTGAAATTAAAAGGGAACCTGGCCCCACCCCCCCAGGTGTTTCTATGTATAACAGCCACCTAGTACAGCAGTACTGCTGCATTTGTACAAGGTGGCTGACTTTTTCTCCTTGCCCACGTGGAACTCAACACGTACAAAATGTGTCTCATTGAGACCATTCCACTGTCCCTGAGGTGTGACTTTCCTTTGTAATGATACGCAGCACCCCCCTTGGTAGCGTTTCCCGTCTTTTGTCATCATGGTTAGCTGGCTGCGCCTGTGCATCCGCCCTGCTAGAAACAACGCCCCTCGTTGTCATATTTATTTTGTCAGCGAGGGTGTGGTTTATGGGCACGAGCAGTGCATATGTTCGCCTGTCTACTCTTAACTCATCTCCTTCCGCCTTCTTCAGACTGTGCGGCCTCCTGGCCGTGGTAGGCGATAAGGGATCAGCTGAGGCCGCCCAGTCTGGAGCAGGTGTAAGGACATGTGTAAGCGGCAAACCTATTTACTGCACAAGGCCACGAATCCCAGCCACGCAGTGTGATTTTTTGAAAACACACTGTGGGTCTGGGATTCATGTCCATCGCTAACCGCAACGGCCGACATGAAATGAGGTCAGAAGACAGGAAGCGCTCACAGCGCATGGCCAAGGGATCACAATAGCGCAGACTCCTGTACAGCAAATAACAACGCTCAGGAATCTGCGCCCAGTACCTAGGTGCAAATTTTGACACCTGTGCTGCGTCTCGTTAAAAAGACAAGTCACGCCTCCACAACTGTTTGACAGTATAATGGGCTAAATAGTGTACGTGTTTTAGTCAGCGTGTGCAAGGAGCAAAACAAATAGAGCAACCTTTTACTTGTGCAGCATTAATGCTGCACAAGGTGTGGCTCTTGTACCTTGCAACACCTGAGGGGGGGTTAAAGGTAACCTTTGAAATTGGTTCAACTAGGCTTCGGCCTACACTCTGCTCCTCTACTCCTCCTGCTGACCCTGGGCTCAAACACCGCTAGTTTTTGCCCGGAAATGCTAGCTGCACAGAGAAAAACACCAGCCAATGTGTTAGTGGGGTTCAGCACCGCCAGCTGTTCCCCTGCTGTGTAGTCGGCAACGTGTCCAGCACAAGCCACGTTGGCACAACAGAACAAAAGCTGCCACCAGTGCAGGCTTCGGCCTACACTTTGCTCCTCTCCTCCTCCTGCTGACCCTGGGCTCAAACAACGCCAGTTTCTGCCCGGACATGCTAGCTGCACAGAGAAAAACACCAGCCAATGTGTTAGTGGGGTTCAGCACCGCCTGCTGTTCCCCCGCTGTGTAGCCGGCATCGTGTCCAGCACAAGCCACGCTGGCACAACCGACCAAAAGCTGCCACCAGTGCAGGCTTCGGCCTACACTTTGCTCCTCTCCTCCTCCTCCTGCTGACCCTGGGCTCTAACACCGCTAGTTTTTGCCCGGACATGCAATCTGCACAGAGAAAAACACCAGTCAATGTGTCAGTGGGGTTCAGCAACGCCAGCTGTTCCCCTGCTGTGTAGCTTGCAACGTGACCTGCAAACGCCACGCAGGCACATGAACTGAAATTGAAGGGAGCCTGCCCCCCACCCACAGGTGTTTCTATGTATATCAGCCACCTTGTACAGCAGTACTGCTGCATTTGTACAAGGTGGCTGACTTTTTCTCCTTGCCCACGTGGAACTCAACACGTACAAAATGTGTCTCATTAGAGACCATTACAATGTCCCTGAGGTGTGACTTTCCTTTGTAATGACACGCAGCACCACCCTTGTTAGCGCTGCCCGTCTTTTGACATCATTGGTTAGCTGGCTGCGCCTGTGCATCTCCCCTGCTCGAAACAACGGCCCTCGGTGTCTTATTTTTTTGGACAGCGAGGGTGTGATTGATGGGCATGTGCAGTGCATATGTTTGCCTGTGTTCACTCATCTCCTTCCGCCTTCTTCAGACTGGGTGTCCTCATGGCCGCGGCAGGCGATAAGGGATCAGATGAGGCCGCCCAGTCTGAAGCAGGTGTAAGGACATGTGTGAGCGGCAAACATATTTAGTGCACCAGGGCACGAATCCCAGCACCGCAGTGTGATTTTTTAAAAACACACTGTGGGTCTGGGATTCATGTCCATCGCTAACCGCAACGGCCGACATGAAATGAGGTCAGAAGACAGGAAGCGCTCACAGCGCATGGCCAAGGGATCACAATAGCGCAGACTCCTGTACAGCAAATAACAACGCTCAGGAATCTGCGCCCAGTACCTAGGTGCAAATTTTGACACCTGTGCTGCGTCTCGTTAAAAAGACAAGTCACGCCTCCACAACTGTTTGACAGTATAATGGGCTAAATAGTGTACGTGTTTTAGTCAGCGTGTGCAAGGAGCAAAACAAATAGAGCAACCTTTTACTTGTGCAGCATTAATGCTGCACAAGGTGTGGCTCTTGTACCTTGCAACACCTGAGGGGGGGTTAAAGGTAACCTTTGAAATTGGTTCAACTAGGCTTCGGCCTACACTCTGCTCCTCTACTCCTCCTGCTGACCCTGGGCTCAAACACCGCTAGTTTTTGCCCGGAAATGCTAGCTGCACAGAGAAAAACACCAGCCAATGTGTTAGTGGGGTTCAGCACCGCCAGCTGTTCCCCTGCTGTGTAGTCGGCAACGTGTCCAGCACAAGCCACGCTGGCACAACAGAACAAAAGCTGCCACCAGTGCAGGCTTCGGCCTACACTTTGCTCCTCTCCTCCTCCTGCTGACCCTGGGCTCAAACAACGCCAGTTTCTGCCCGGACATGCTAGCTGCACAGAGAAAAACACCAGCCAATGTGTTAGTGGGGTTCAGCACCGCCAGCTGTTCCCCCGCTGTGTAGCCGGCATCGTGTCCAGCACAAGCCACGCTGGCACAACCGACCAAAAGCTGCCACCAGTGCAGGCTTCGGCCTACACTTTGCTCCTCTCCTCCTCCTCCTGCTGACCCTGGGCTCTAACACCGCTAGTTTTTGCCCGGACATGCAATCTGCACAGAGAAAAACACCAGTCAATGTGTCAGTGGGGTTCAGCAACGCCAGCTGTTCCCCTGCTGTGTAGCTTGCAACGTGACCTGCAAACGCCACGCAGGCACATGAACTGAAATTGAAGGGAGCCTGCCCCCCACCCCCCCAGGTGTTTCTATGTATAACAGCCACCTTGTACAGCAGTACTGCTGCATTTGTACAAGGTGGCTGACTTTTTCTCCTTGCACACGTGGAACTCAACAAGTACAAAATGTGTCTCATTACAGACCATTACAATGTCCCTGAGGTGTGACTTTCCTTTTTAATGACACGCAGCACCCCCATTGTTAGCGCTGCCCATCTCCTGACATCATTGGTTGGCTGGCTGTGCCTGTGCGTCCCCCCTGCCCGACACAACGCCCCCCGTTGTCTCATATATTTTGACTGCGAGGGTGTGATTGATGGGCACGAGCAGTGCATATGTTCCCCTGTTTTCACTCCCCTCCTTCCGCCTTCTTCTGACTGTGCGGCCTCATGGCCGCGGCATGCGATAAGGGATCAGCTGAGGCCGCCCAGTCTGAAGCAGGTGTAAGGACATGTGTGAGCGGTGAACATATTTACTGCACAAGGCCACGAATCCCAGCACCGCAGTGTGACTTTAGGAAAAGCCACTGTGGGTCTGGGATTTATGGCCATCGTTAACCGCACCGGCCAACATGAAATGAGGTCATGAGACGGCCTGCACTAACAGGGTATTGCCAAGGGATAACACAAGAGCGCAGTTTCCTGTACTGCAAATAACAACGGTAAGGAATCTGCGCACAACACCTAGGTGTAAATTTGTACACCTGTGCTGCGTCTCCTTAAAAAGACTAGTAGTCACGCCTCCACTACTGTTTGACAGTATAATGGGCTAAATAGTGTACGTGTTTAATTCAGCGTGTGCAAGGAGCAAAATTAAATAGAGCAACCTTTGACTTGTGCATCAATAATGCTGTTCAAGGTGTGGCTCTTGTACCTTGCAACACCTGAGGGGGGGGTTAAAGGTAACCTTTGAAATTGGTTCAACTAGGCTTTGGCCAACACTCTGCTCCTCTACTCCTCCTGCTGACCCTGGGCTCAAACACCGCTAGTTTTTGCCCGGAAATGCTAGCTGCACAGAGAAAAACACCAGCCAATGTGTTAGTGGGGTTCAGCACCGCCAGCTGTTCCCCTGCTGTGTAGTCGGCAACGTGTCCAGCACAAGCCACGCTGGCACAACAGAACAAAAGCTGCCACCAGTGCAGGCTTCGGCCTACACTTTGCTCCTCTCCTCCTCCTGCTGACCCTGGGCTCAAACACCGCTAGTTTTTGCCCGGAAATGCTAGCTGCACAGAGAAAAACACCAGCCAATGTGTTAGTGGGGTTCAGCACCGCCAGCTGTTCCCCTGCTGTGTAGCTTGCAACGTTTCCTGCAAACGCCACGCAGGAACATGAACTGAAATTGAAGGGAGCCTGCCCCCCACCCCCCCAGGTGTTTCTATGTATAACAGCCACCTTGTACAGCAGTACTGCTGCATTTGTACAAGGTGGCTGACTTTTTCTCCTTGCACACGTGGAACTCAACAAGTACAAAATGTGTCTCATTACAGACCATTACAATGTCCCTGAGGTGTGACTTTCCTTTTTAATGACACGCAGCACCCCCATTGTTAGCGCTGCCCGTCTCCTGACATCATTGGTTGGCTGGCTGTGCCTGTGCGTCCCCCCTGCCCGACACAACGCCCCCCGTTGTCTCATATATTTTGACTGCGAGGGTGTGATTGATGGGCACGAGCAGTGCATATGTTCCCCTGTTTTCACTCCCCTCCTTCCGCCTTCTTCTGACTGTGCGGCCTCATGGCCGCGGCATGCGATAAGGGATCAGCTGAGGCCGCCCAGTCTGAAGCAGGTGTAAGGACATGTGTGAGCGGTGAACATATTTACTGCACAAGGCCACGAATCCCAGCACCGCAGTGTGACTTTAGGAAAAGCCACTGTGGGTCTGGGATTTATGGCCATCGTTAACCGCACCGGCCAACATGAAATGAGGTCATGAGACGGCCTGCACTAACAGGGTATTGCCAAGGGATAACACAAGAGCGCAGTTTCCTGTACTGCAAATAACAACGGTAAGGAATCTGCGCACAGCACCTAGGTGTAAATTTGTACACCTGTGCTGCGTCTCCTTAAAAAGACTAGTAGTCACGCCTCCACTACTGTTTGACAGTATAATGGGCTAAATAGTGTACGTGTTTAATTCAGCGTGTGCAAGGAGCAAAATTAAATAGAGCAACCTTTGACTTGTGCATCATTAATGCTGTTCAAGGTGTGGCTCTTGTACCTTGCAACACCTGAGGGGGGGGTTAAAGGTAACCTTTGAAATTGGTTCAACTAGGCTTCGGCCTACACTCTGCTCCTCTACTCCTCCTGCTGACCCTGGGCTCAAACACCGCTAGTTTTTGCCCGGAAATGCTAGCTGCACAGAGAAAAACACCAGCCAATGTGTTAGTGGGGTTCAGCACCGCCAGCTGTTCCCCCGCTGTGTAGCCGGCATCGTGTCCAGCACAAGCCACGCTGGCACAACCGACCAAAAGCTGCCACCAGTGCAGGCTTCGGCCTACACTTTGCTCCTCTCCTCCTCCTCCTGCTGACCCTGGGCTCTAACACCGCTAGTTTTTGCCCGGACATGCAATCTGCACAGAGAAAAACACCAGTCAATGTGTCAGTGGGGTTCAGCAACGCCAGCTGTTCCCCTGCTGTGTAGCTTGCAACGTGACCTGCAAACGCCACGCAGGCACATGAACTGAAATTGAAGGGAGCCTGCCCCCCACCCACAGGTGTTTCTATGTATAACAGCCACCTTGTACAGCAGTACTGCTGCATTTGTACAAGGTGGCTGACTTTTTCTCCTTGCCCACGTGGAACTCAACACGTACAAAATGTGTCTCATTAGAGACCATTACAATGTCCCTGAGGTGTGACTTTCCTTTGTAATGACACGCAGCACCACCCTTGTTAGCGCTGCCCGTCTTTTGACATCATTGGTTAGCTGGCTGCGCCTGTGCATCTCCCCTGCTCGAAACAACGCCCCACGGTGTCTTATTTTTTTGGACAGCGAGGGTGTGATTGATGGGCATGTGCAGTGGATATGTTTGCCTGTGTTCACTCATCTCCTTCCGCCTTCTTCAGACTGGGTGTCCTCATGGCCGCGGCAGGCGATAAGGGATCAGATGAGGCCGCCCAGTCTGAAGCAGGTGTAAGGACATGTGTGAGCGGCAAACATATTTAGTGCACCAGGGCACGAATCCCAGCACCGCAGTGTGATTTTTTAAAAACACACTGTGGGTCTGGGATTCATGTCTATCGCTAACCGCAACGGCCAACATGAAATGAGGTCATAAGACAGGAAGCGCTCACAGCGCATGGCCAAAGGATCACAAGAGCGCAGACTCCTGTACAGCAACTAACAACGCTCAGGAAGCTGCGCCCATGCAAAAAGGTGTTGTTTTCGACACCTGTGCTGCTTTTCTTTAAAAAGACAAGTCACGCCTCCACTACTGATTAACAGTATAATGGGCTAAATAGTCTACGTGTTGCATTCAGCTTGTGCAAGTAGAAAAATTAATAGAGCAACCTTTTACTTGTGCAGCATTAATGCTGCAGAAGGAGTGGCTCTTGTACTTTGTAACACCTGAGGGGGGGTTAAAGGTAACCTTTGAAATTGGTTCAACTAGGCTTCGGCCTACACTCTGCTCCTCTCCTCCTCCTGCTGACCCTGGGCTCTAACAACGCTAGTTTTTGCCCGGAAATGCTAGCTGCACAGAGAAAAACACCAGCCAATGTGTTAGTGGGGTTCAGCACCGCCAGCTGTTCCCCCGCTGTGTAGCCGGCATCGTGTCCAGCACAAGCCACGCTGGCACAACCGACCAAAAGCTGCCACCAGTGCAGGCTTCGGCCTACACTTTGCTCCTCTCCTCCTCCTCCTGCTGACCTTGGGCTCAAACACCGCTAGTTTTTGCCCGGAAATGCTAGCTGCACAGAGAAAAACACCAGCCAATGTGTTAGTGGGGTTCAGCACCGCCAGCTGTTCCCCTGCTGTGCAGCTTGCAACGTGACCTGCAAACGCCACGCAGGCACATGAACTGAAATTGAAGGGAGCCTGGCCCCCACCCCCAGGTGTTTCTATGTATAACAGCCACCTTGTACAGCAGTACTGCTGCATTTGTACAAGGTGGCTGATGTTTTCTCCATGCCCACGTGGAACTCAACACGTACAAAATGTGTCTCTTTGAGACCATTCCACTGTCCCTGAGGTGTGACTTTCCTTTCTAATGATGCGCAGCACCCCCCTTGGTAGCGCTTCCCGTCTTCTGACATCATTGGTTGGCTACTTGCGCCTGTTCGTCCGCCCTGCCTGAATAAAATGCTCCTCGTTGTCTTAATTATTTGGACTGCGAGGGTGTGATTGATGGGCACGAGCAGTGCATATCTTCGCCTGTCTTAACTCATCTCCTTCCGCCTTCTTCAGACTGTGCAGCCTCATGGCCGCGGCATGCGAGAAGGGATCAGCAGAGGCCGCCCAGTCTGAAGCAGGTGTAAGGACGTGTGTGAGCGGCCAAAATATTTACTGCTCAAGGCCACGAATCCCAGCACCGCAGTGTGGCTTTATGAAAAGACACTGTGGGTCTGGGATTTATGGCCATCGTTAACCGCACCGGCCAACATGAAATGATGTCATAAGATGGGCAGCGCTAACAGGGCATTGCCAAGGGATAACACAAGAGCGCAGACTCCTGTACAGCAAATAACAACGCTCAGGAAGCTGCGCCAAGCACCAAGGCGTTATTTTGGACACCTGTGCTGCGTCTCATCAAAAAACCAAGTCACGCATCCACTACAGTTTGACTGTAGAATGGGGTAAATTGTGTATGTCTTTCATTCAGCGTGTGCAAGTAGACAAATTAATAGAGCAACCTTTCACTTGTGCAGCATTAATACTGCACAAGGTGTGTCTCTTGTACTTTGTAACACCTGAGGGGGGGGTTAAAGGTTTCCTTTGAAATTGGTTCAACTAGGCTTCGGCCTACACTCTGCTCCTCTCCTCCTCCTCCTGCTTCAACACGGGCTCTAACATCGCTAGTTTTTGCCCGCAAGTGCTAGCTGCACAGATAAAAACACACGCCATTGTGTTAGTGGGGTTCAGCAACGCCAGCTGTTCCCCCAGTGTGTAGCCGGCAAAGTGTCCTGCAAACGCAACGCAGACACAAAGCTGCCTCCAGTGCAGGCTTCGGCCTACACTCATCTCCCCCTGCTTACCCTTTGCTCCAACACCGCTAGTTGGGGCTCTAGGAAGACAATCTTTAATAGGCAAGGCAACGCATCCGGGTTCCAGCACCGCCAGCTGGTTCTCGGCAGTGTTCTTGTCACAGGTACTCCCTCGTGCCAAGCCTGGTTTCAGCACCGTCAGCTGTTTCCGGGTTGTGTCAACTTCACTGAGACGCCTATGCTTGCCCCGTCGTGGGGCGGTCGAGTTAGCCAACTCCAGGGTGCCTCCAGTTTAGGAGCTTCCTATGTGGGCTGCGTGAACTGGTAGTCAAGGCTGGTTCTGTAGTGCCAGTAGGCCCAGCTCCCCCTGTAGGACTGTTGGGGTTCGGTAACTGCGGCTGCCTCGCGGCCTAGCTGTTCTCTCCTCTCCTGTGGGCCTTGGGGTCCACCACCTGGTTCCAGCACCGTCAGCTGGTTCCGGGCCGAGCCTTTGGCTTAGGTGCCTCCTCCTGGGTATCCGAGTTCCGCCAACGCCAGGCGGTCCTTGGTAGTGCTTTTAAGCGCGGGCACCTACAGCTTAGTAACCGGGTTCCAGCACCGTCAGCTGGTCCTCGGTCGTGCCATTGGCTCTTGCACACTGGGGCAATGCATCCGGGTTCCAGCACCGCCAGCTGGTTCTCGGCAGTGTTCTTGTCACAGGTACTCCCTCGTGCCAAGCCTGGTTTCAGCACCGTCAGCTGTTTCCGGGTTGTGTCAACTTCACTGAGACGCCTATGCTTGCCCCGTCGTGGGGCGGTCGAGTTAGCCAACTCCAGGGTGCCTCCAGTTTAGGAGCTTCCTATGTGGGCTGCGTGAACTGGTAGTCAAGGCTGGTTCTGTAGTGCCAGTAGGCCCAGCTCCCCCTGTAGGACTGTTGGGGTTCGGTAACTGCGGCTGCCTCGCGGCCTAGCTGTTCTCTCCTCTCCTGTGGGCCTTCGGGTCCACCACCTGGTTCCAGCACCGTCAGCTGTTTCCGGGCCGAGCCTTTGGCTTAGGTGCCTCCTCCTGGGTATCCGAGTTCCGCCAACGCCAGGCGGTCCTTGGTAGTGCTTTTAAGCGCGGGCACCTACAGCTTAGTAACCGGGTTCCAGCACCGTCAGCTGGTCCTCGGTCGTGCCATTGGCTCTTGCACACTGGGGCAACGCATCCGGGTTCCAGCACCGCCAGCTGGTTCTCGGCAGTGTTCTTGTCACAGGTACTCCCTCGTGCCAAGCCTGGTTTCAGCACCGTCAGCTGTTTCCGGGTTGTGTCAACTTCACTGAGACGCCTATGCTTGCCCCGTCGTGGGGCGGTCGAGTTAGCCAACTCCAGGGTGCCTCCAGTTTAGGAGCTTCCTATGTGGGCTGCGTGAACTGGTAGTCAAGGCTGGTTCTGTAGTGCCAGTAGGCCCAGCTCCCCCTGTAGGACTGTTGGGGTTCGGTAACTGCGGCTGCCTCGCGGTCTAGCTGTTCTCTCCTCTCCTGTGGGCCTTCGGGTCCACCACCTGGTTCCAGCACCGTCAGCTGGTTCCGGGCCGAGCCTTTGGCTTAGGTGCCTCCTCCTGGGTATCCGAGTTCCGCCAACGCCAGGCGGTCCTTGGTAGTGCTTTTAAGCGCGGGCACCTACAGCTTAGTAACCGGGTTCCAGCACCGTCAGCTGGTCCTCGGTCGTGCCATTGGCTCTTGCACACTGGGGCAACGCATCCGGGTTCCAGCACCGCCAGCTGGTTCTCGGCAGTGTTCTTGTCACAGGTACTCCCTCGTGCCAAGCCTGGTTTCAGCACCGTCAGCTGTTTCCGGGTTGTGTCAACTTCACTGAGACGCCTATGCTTGCCCCGTCGTGGGGCGGTCGAGTTAGCCAACTCCAGGGTGCCTCCAGTTTAGGAGCTTCCTATGTGGGCTGCGTGAACTGGTAGTCAAGGCTGGTTCTGTAGTGCCAGTAGGCCCAGCTCCCCCTGTAGGACTGTTGGGGTTCGGTAACTGCGGCTGCCTCGCGGCCTAGCTGTTCTCTCCTCTCCTGTGGGCCTTCGGGTCCACCACCTGGTTCCAGCACCGTCAGCTGGTTCTCGGCAGTGTCTTTTGCTCTTGTACCTTCTGCTCCCCATCCTGGTTCCAGTACCGTCAGCTGGTTCCGGGCAGAGCTTTTGGCTTAGGTGCCTCCTTCTGGGTATCCAAGTTCCACCAATGTCAGGTGGTCCTTGGTAGTGCTTTCAGGCACGGGTACCTCCTGCTTAGTAACCGGGTTCCAGTAACGTCAGCTGGTCCTTGGTAGTTCCATTGGCTCTTGGACATTCGGCTACCCATCCGGGTTCCAGTACCGTCAGCTGGTTCTCGGCAGTGTCTTTTGCTCTTGTACCTTCTGCTCCCCATCCTGGTTCCAGTAACGTCATCTGGTTCCGGGCAGAGCCTTTGGCTTAGGTGCCTCCTTCTGGGTATCCGAGTTCCGCCAACGTCAGGCGGTCCTTGGTAGTGCTTTTTAGCACGGGTACCTCCTGCTTAGTAACCGGGTTCCAGTAACGTCAGCTGGTCCTCGGTAGTTCCATAGGCTCTTGAACCTTCGGGTAGCCATCCGAGTTCCAGTTCCATCAGCTGGTTCTTGGCATTTTCTCAGCCTTCTTGTACCTTCTGCTACATTTCCAAGTTGAAGACCCTAACGTCGACAACCCGGAAGACCACCCCGATGACGACGACCCGGAAGACCACCCCGATGACGACGACGACGACGGCGGAGACGACGACGGCTGAGACGACGACGGCGGAGATGACGACACTGGAGACGAAGACCCTGGAGACGACAACATGGAAGACCGAGAAGCAGAAGAACAAGAGGCTGCAGAACAAAGAGCAGAAGAACATTAAGCATAAGACTTAATATCAGAGCAAAAGATATTATCTAAATTATATGCAGAAGAAGACTAAGCAGTGTATGGGGGTGAGTCCGTTCCTCCTCGTGGTGCCCCTGGATAAAGCCTGATGCTGCAGGCCAAACTGAACGCGGACAAATGTAACTTTTGTGACTGGCAGAACGGAAGGTGTAATCTTCCAACTTTTATAGATAACAACTACGGGAATGCCTGTCACAAATGAGAATATGATGAAGAAGTAGAATAGGAAGAATAATAACAGTGGAATAAAAAGAATATGTAGAATAGGAAGAATAATAATAGTTGAAGAAAATGAATATGAAGAATGTAATAAAAAAAAAAATAGGTAGAAGATGAAGAAGAAGATGAATAAGGTGAAGAAGTTGATGTCAAGGATGCTGATGATGATGAAGATGAAAGTGTGGGAAAAGAAAAAAAAAAAAAGAAAAAAAAGAAGGGGAAGGGCGTGGAATAGTGAAACATCAATATCTGACAAAATAAAAAAAATTTACATAGTCAATATCTTTTTCAATCCGAACGTCTTTAAAAAAAAAAAAAAAACATGCTATTCTATTTGATTGGACTAATCCTCATTGCCTTTAATGTCTCCGCCACCTCCCCCATACATCCTACATTATTCTTAGTTGTTTTCCTTCATGTAGAATGAACCTACAAGGAAAGAAAGGGTTTATTTTAATTCCGATATTTTGGTCCCATTGACTTGCATTGGGATCGGGTATCGGTATCGGCGATATCCGATATTTTTTGAATATCGGCCGATCCAAACCGATACCGATACTTTCCGATATCGGAAGGTATCGCTCAACACTAGTCTTGAACAGTCGAGAACAACGCCTTATCACACCCATAGCAATGGGGCATGTGAGCGCTTTAATCAGACCCCATTGCAGATATTGAGTACATTAGAGGGTAAACAGCAAGCTCGCTGGCCTGAGAATCTTCCTGAATTGATGTGGGCCTACAATAATAGAGTGCACAGCACTACTGACTCTTCACTACACATGTTGATGTTTGGGAGGCACAACAGAGACAATGAGGATTTAGGAATGTCGGATCCCTCCTCCAATCCTCCTCGGACAAATGGGTACAAGAGCACCGGCGGTGACTAAGGGTGGTGCATCAGGTGGTGGGAGATCATTTATGTCAGGTGGCTCATAGGGACATGCGACCCATGCAAGCAGACCTGCTTTTTCCGGGGGATAGAGTGTTGGTAAGAGCCAAATGATGGTCAGGGAAGCTGAGTGACTGGTAGGAGGCAACTCTGTATCTGATAAAAAAGTGGGTGAATCCTGAGATTCCAGTTTACGAGGTCAAGCCAGTGTGGACAGGGGGGCCAACCCGTAATCTTCACCGTATCATGCTACAACAGTGCTGGTTTGAAGATTCAGCCCACATTCCCACTGTGCCAGAGGCTGCATCTCAAGGGATGCGTACTCCTAGTGCTCTTGAATTTGATCATGTGCCTTCTCCCATGTCTGCTTACTTGCTCCCTGTGGTCAATCTGTCCCCATGTGAAGAGAGTGTTGAGAATGTGGTATGTCCTGCTGAGGAGGGAGAGTCAAGTCAGTTACTTGACCTGGAAGTTGTGTCACAGGGTGCCACACCTCAGGAGGAAGCAGCCTCATTTGCTCCCTCTGATGACCCCACGGAAGAGGCTCCTGCTCCCTCTGGGACTGAACCAGTTGGGGTGGGTCTCAGGAGAACTACTCGATCTACGGCAGGAATACCACTTCAGCACTATGCCCAAGATGATTTTGAGTGGGGGGTATGTCGGCGATGCCAACTTCTAGTGGGGTGGCATGTAAGAGGGTGAACTGTGATATCATCAGGAGAGCATTAAGACCCTGCAGCTGCACGTCGGAGCTGAGAGCAAAAGCCCAGGAAAGTGTGTGTGTGTGTGTGCTGGGGGATGGGGCACACCCGGCCAAGTGTCTGCTATATAGGACGCTGAGAGGTGATGCTGCTAGAAGCAGAGAGCCTGCCATGAGAGACGCACTGTGAGGCAGCTGATAAGAAGTGAGGAGTTTGGACTCTGTAAGGACTGTTTGCTGCCAGTATGTTTTGTGATCCACAAAAAAACAAAAAATAGTCAGCTCACCTGAATATCGGCTATTCCACATCTGTTCCTGCACAGAAAAGATGAGCACTCAGTCCACAGAAAAATACGATGAATCCAGCGGGAATGTAGTAAAATCAGTGAATTTATTTCTTCTTCTTCTTCAAAAAAGAGGGGTTATATCCTATGGTGCACCACTTGTAAATAAGTTATAATTTCTTAGAGCATTATGCACATATGGCAGCGTTCTTCCGACGTGTTTCGACTGATGTCTTAATCATGGTTTAATGATTAAGATGTCAGTCGAAACGCGTTGGAAGAACGCTGCCATACGTGCATAATGCTGTAAGAAATTATAACTTATTTACAAGTGGTGTACCATAGGATATAACCCCTCCTTTTTTAAAAAAAAAGAAGAAATAAATTCACTGATTTATTACATTTCTGCTGGATTCATCGTATTTTACAGGCAGGAGCTCTGCTATAATGCAGCTGTGCTCGTGCCTGTAAAACCCCGGGGAATGAAGGTAATGTAGGTCAATGTCCTCATATGAACTCGAGCCTGGGAACTTTTCTGAATATTTTCCCACGCTCGAGGTCATATGAGGACATCCAGCAGAGGGCGCATCACCGCGAATGAAGGTAACTATAGGTCATTGACCTAGTTTCCATTCATTCGCTGGGGTTTTACAGCCACGAGCACAGCTGCATTAGCAGAGCTCCTAGGTGTAAAATTATTTAACCCCTTCAGATGGATTTACAGCGTGGGACGTGACAGATCATCGGAAGGTGTGGGATATTGTTGTTTTTTTTATTTTTCCTTTGTTACAGAGCGAGGGTCTTCAGGTGGATTAAGAGTCTAAAAAATATTACAACAACCTGTGTCTTTATTTCATTAAAAGGCTTTGTAATAATGTGTGTGTTTTTTAACCATTTCATACAATTGGATTAATAATGGATAGGTGTCATAATTGACGCCTCTCCATTATTAATCTGGCTTAATGTCACCTTACAATAGCAAGGTGGCATTAACCCTTCATTACCCCATATACCACCGCTACACGGGAGTGGGAAGAGAGTGGCCAAGTGCCAGAATAGGAGCATCTTCCAGATGTGCCTTTTCTGGGGTGGCTGGGGGCAGATGTTTTTAGCCGGGGGGGTGGGCAATAACTGTGGACCCTCTCCAGGCTATTAATATCTGCCCTCAGTCACTGGCTTTACCACTATGGCGGAGAAAATTGCACGGGAGCCCACGCCAATTTTTTACGCGATTTAACCCTTAAATTTAATAGCTACAGCGCTCAAATTTTGCACATACACACTACTAACATTAGTAGTGTGGAATATGCAAAAAAAAGGGGGATATGGCATGGTTTACTGTATGTAAACCATGTCTCATATCATGTCGGGTTTAGGAAGGAGAAATGAAATGCCGGCAATTGAATTACCGGCTTTTCTGTTATATCGCGCTGAAGTAAATATAAATATATATATGTGTGTCTCAATGACATATATATATATATATATAAAATGAATCCCGACTTTGGAGCGAAGATCGCCGACCTCCGACCCGATCCCACAGTGGGATTGAGTCGGGTTTCACGAAACCCGACTTTGCAAAAAGTCGGCGACTTTTGAAATTGGCTGATCCGTTTCGCTCAACCCTAATGTACAGGTGACTTGAAATCTAGCTGTCCGCCGGTTTCTGCTGTGGGGCATGAAGTTACCCCCACAACCTCGGTCTTCCAGCTACCGGAATTCTGCCCTTCAGCGTGGAGGAAGCTCACTTTCAGCTTCCCTCTAGCTCTGTTAGGAGTCGAGTTTCCTCTGCTGCACAGGGGGAATCTCGATCTGTCTCCGCTGCGGTCTCCCATTCTCCTCCAGCCGCAGTGGAGTCTGCTCAGCAGGGACGTCGCTCCCAGTGTCTTGCTCGCTCTCACTCTGTACAGAGAGTTACTGCTGCTTCTTCAGCTACTGCCATTAAAGTCAGTGCTGGTCAGCGGCGAGCGGACTTCCCTGGGACTAAGTCCTTGTTTGCGCACACTGAGCATGCCCAGAGCAAGATCTCCCGTTGGAGATCGAGGGTCATGTGCTCTGGCTCTGCAGCGCATTCCATTGGTCCTCTTGGCAGGCCCTGGAAGGGCAAAGTTTCTGTGGCCACTTCCTGTTCTGCAATTATATAAACTGCGCATGACCGCACGGCCATGCGCTAGTGTACAATTGAATACGTGTGTTTGTTGTGAGTGCAAGTCGTTCATTAAATACCCCTACCCTATTGTATGACTGTTCGCGTATGGAGTATGGCTGCTATCTAGCGCCCGACAAATCACTCAACGTGTCACACACGTATCAGCATCTATTGCTGTGACCGCCAGTGCGGCGCCACGCGCCAGTAGTGCGCTTCCTGACCCAAGTCTGGGTGCTTAGTGGTGCCTGCCAGCACGGCACAGTTCGCACTTCGGTGCTCTAATTATAAGAGTTGCCTAACACACCCTGTTGCGGTGTTGTGTCAGCAAGTGGTCTAATCGGACTTCAATCCTAGTTGGGGTTAAGTTCGCTGACTGCTTGCTCGCCTTCTATGTGCGGTACCGCGATCCTTAGACGCAACAGGATCGCTTCCTTCACGTTGGGTGAAGTTTAACCCACGCGAGTATACTTATGAGTACCGCCATATAGTCCGTCATTACTCAGCAGCAGGTTCCATCTCTGCACGGTGGACCCCGGGCTACGAACGCACCGTACACTATCAGTCTTATTATTTGGTGTGTTCCGCTAGCCCTAACAAGCTCTTAACTCTCATTTGCTCCTTTTCCTCCTTCGCGCTCTCTACAGCTTGTTCTGTTCTTTTCTCTCCCTTCCAGGAGCTGCAGCACCTCATGTGGCTACACTGCCCCACTCTTTCCTCTCTCAGACTCTCTCACAGACTGACTGCTGTCCCTGCCTCTGGCAGACTCCTCTACTTTCCTTCCAGCCAGAATATATATAGGGGAGCCACCCACAACTGGATCAGAGCTCCCCCATCTGGCCAGGAGTAAGAACATGTTGCATGTTTGTGAATACCTGCTAAAGGGATCCTTTCTCGCTTCCAAGCATGGAATCACTCTCCTCATGAGGAAAGCAATGCCACTGTAACAACTGGTTAACTGGGGTGTTACACTTGATAGCTTTTTTTTGTTGGGAGAGACAATGTTTTTATTAATACCATTTTGGAATAGATGGGATGTTTTGATCATTTGTTATAGCTTTTTTTGTGGAATTGTAGCAGCAAGAATAAAGAACATTTGGCATTATTGAATTGTTTCTGTTTACAGTGTTTACTGATCGGGTTAATTGTTTTTATATTTTGATAGATTGTACTTTTCTGAATGTGGCAATACCAAATATGTGTATTTTTTACTTTTTAAATTAAAATGGGGTGATTTCAACTTTTAGGGTATGTGCGCACATTACAGATTTGCTGTTGACAAAATCTGCACGGATTCTTCTTCTCTTTGCAGAAAACACAGTTGAAAATCCAAGTGAATTTGATGCATTTTTTATGCAGATTTTATGTGGATTTTTCATGCATATTTGTATGCATTTTCAAAGTGGAAAATGAAGTTACAGGCTGATCCAACTTCAGTGGAAGCTCATCAAGAGAATGCCAAGAGTGTGCAAAGCAGTCATCAAAGCAAAAGGTGGCTACTTTGAAGAACCTAGAATATAAAATACATAATTTCAGTTGTTTCCCACTTTTTTGTTAAGTTTATAATTCCACATGTGTTAATTCATAGTTTTGATGCCTTCAGTGTGAATGTACAATTTTCATAGTCATGAAAATACAGAAAAATCTTTAAATGAGAAGGTGTGTCCAAACGTTTGGTTGGTACTGTACATACAGCTCTGGCAAAAATTAAGAGACCACTGAAATATTTTCAGTTTGTCTGATTTTTCTCTTTATAGGTATATTTTTGAGTAAAATATAAATTGTTCTTTTATTCTATAAACTACTGACAACATGTCTCCGAAGCTCCAAGCAATAAATTTTGTATTTATTTTCTGAAAATGAGAAATGGTCAAAATAACAAAAAATGCATTGCTTGCAGACCTCAAATAATGCCAAAAAAACAAGTTCATAATCATTTAGAAACAACAATACTATTGTTTTAACAAAACTCAATATTTTGTGGAATAACCATGCTTTCCACCAGTCTTTCACACTTCTTTTGGGTGACCTCATGCCCCTCCTTGTACAAAAATGTAAGCAGTTCTTCTTTGTTTGATGGCTTGTGACTATCCATCTTCCTCTTGATTACATTCCAGAGGTTTTCAATGGGGTTCAGGTCAGGAGATTGGGCTGTCATGACAGGGATTTGATGTGGTGGTCCTTCATTCACACATTGATTGACCTAGCTGTGTGGCATGGCGCATTATCCTGCTGGAAAAAACTGTCCTCAGAGTTGAGGAACATTGCCTGAGCAGAAAGGAATTAACTGTTTTTCCAGGATAACCTTGTATGCGGCTTGATTCATATGTCGTTCGCAAAGATTAACCTGCCCAATTCCAGCCTTGTTGAAGCATCCCCAGATCATCACCAATCCTCCACCAAATTTCACAGCGGGTGGAAGACACTGTGGCTTGTATGCCTCTCCAGGTCTCCGTCTAACGATTAGATGACCAGGTGTTGGGCAAAGCTGAAAATTAGACTCCTCAGAGATTACCTTACTCTCCTTTGCTTCTCCTTGATGAAAGTTTTTTTCTAGCTGTACATGACTTGAGACCGGCCTCTAGGAGCCTGTTATGAACTGTTCTTGCCGTGCAATTCACCCCAGCTGCCATTTGCCATTCCTTTTGTAGGTCACTTGCTGTCATCCTTAGGTTGCTGAGTGACATTCGAACAAGATGACGGTGATCCCAGTCAGTGGAGAGTCATTTTCGCCCTCTGCCGGTCTGTAGCTTTGTTGTCCCCAATGTCTGCTGCTTGACCTTGTGGTAATAGACTGCCATCTTAGAAATTTTAAGGATGGAGGGAACATGACGCTCACTGTGTCCCTCTGCTAGTAAAGCCAGAATTGAGCCCTTCTTTTCCTCACTCAAGACTCTACTTTTCAACTCCTTTGGCATGGTTCAAAGTTAGTTTTTCATTCATATTTCTTTTGGGATATTACTAGCACTTGTTTTGTCATCCAGCTTGTCCTACTGCAAAAGGATTGTGAACACCACAGCAGTGTTTTTTATACTTGCCTTCATTAAATAAGATTTGGTTCAGGTGATCACCCAATCAGAAGCACATTAAGTAGAATGAGGTGTACTCTGGTTGGAATTCAAATGACACTGGAATGGAATGGCTGTCAGACATGTACAGAAGCTGATTCTTATAAAACTGTGCAGTGGTCTCTTCATTTTTGCCAGATCTGTATATATACAAGACAGACCAAAAGTTTGCAAGTATCAAATATTAATAGTAAAGCCGCACCCTATAATGGCAATGTCTCTATGGACAGCAGAGTGCACGTCCTCACCAGGGGATCCATCCCAGTAGGTAAATCCAGAAGCACATGAAGAGAAGGACAGCACCACAGCAATTGTGAAAAAACAGCTCCAGTATTTATTCTGCCATCTGACCAAAAGTTTGGACACACCTTCTCATTTAACCCCTTTACCCCCAAGGGTGGTTTGCACTTTATGGACCGGGCCAATTTTTACAATTCTGACCACTGTCCATTTATGAGGTTATAACTATGGAACGCTTCAACGGATCCCAGTGATTCTGACACTGTTTTCTCAAGACATATTGTACTTCATGATATTGGTAACATTTCTTTGATATTACCTGCGTTTATTTGTGAAAAAAACGGAAATTTGGCAAAAATTTTGAAAATTTCACAATTTTCCAACTTTGAATTTGTATGCAATTAAATCACAGAGATAAGTCACACAAAATACTTAATAAGTAACATTTCCCACATGTCTACTTTACATCAGCACAATTTTGGAACCAAAATTTTTTTTTATTAGGGAGTTATAAGGGTTAAAAGTTGACCAGCAATTTCTCATTTTTACAACACCATTTTTTTTTAGGGACCACATCTCATTTGAAGTCATTTTGAGGGGTCTATATGATAGAAAATACCCAAGTGTGACACCATTCTAAAAACTGCACCCCTCAAGGTGCTCAAAACCACATTCAAGAAGTTTATTAACCCTTCAGGTGTTTCACAGGAATTTTTGGAATGTTTAAATAAAAATGAACATTTAACTTTTTTTCACAAAAAATTTACCTCAGCTCCAATTTGTTTTATTTTACCAAGGGTAACAGGAGAAAATGGACCCCAAAAGTTTTTGTACAATTTGTCCTGAGTACGCCGATACCCCACATGTGGGGGTAAACCACTGTTTGGGCGCATGACAGAGCTCGGAAGCGAAGGAGCGCCATTTGACTTTTCAATGCAAAATTGACTGGAATTGAGATGGGACGCCATGTTGCGTTTGGAGAGCCAGTGATGTGCCTAAACATTGAAACCCCCCACAAGTGACACCATTTTGGAAAGTAGACCCCATAAGGAACTCATCTAGAGGTGTGGTGAGCACTTTGACCCACCAAGTGCTTCACAGAAGTCTATAATGCAGAACCGTAAAAATAAAAAAACGTTTTTTGCACAAAAATTATGTTTTCGCCCCCAATTTTTTATTTTTCCAAGGGTAAGAGAAGAAATTGGACCACAAAAGTTGTTGTACAATTTGTCCTGAGTATGCTGATACCCCATATGTGGGGTTAAACCACTGTTTGTGTACATGGAAGAGCTCGGAAGGGAAGGAGCGCCGTTTGACTTTTCAATGCAAAATTGACAGGAATTGAGATGGGACACCATGTTGCATTTGGAGAGCCACTGATGTGCCTAAACATTGAAACCCCCCTCAAGTGACACCATTTTGGAAAGTAGACCCCCTGAGGAACTTATATAGATGTGTGGTGAGCACTTTGACCCACCAAGGGATACACAGAAGTTTATAATGCAGAGCCGTAAAAATAAAACAAACATTGTTTCCCACAAAATTTATTTTTTAGCCCCCAGTTTTGTATTTTCCCGAGGGTAACAGGAGAAATTGGAACCCAAAAGTTGTTGTCCAATTTGTCCTGAGTGCGCTGATACCCCATATGTGGGGGGAAACACCGTTTGGGCACATAGGGGGGCTCGGAAGGGAAGGAGCGCCATTTGGAATGCAGACTTAGATGGAATGGTCTGCAGGCGTCACATTGCATTTGCAGAGCCCCTAATGTACCTAAACAGTAGAAACTCCCCACAAGTGACACCATTTTGGAAAGTAGACCCCCTAAGGAACTCATCTAGATGTGATGTGAGAGCTTTGAACCCCCAAGTGTTTCACTACAGTTTATAACGCAGAGCCGCGCAAATAAAAAATATTTTTTTCCACAAAAATTATTTTTTAGCCCACAGTTTTGTATTTTTCCAAGGGTAACAGGAGAAATTGAACCCTAAATATTGTTGTCCAATTTGTCCTGAGTACGCTGATACCCGATATGTGGGGGGGAACCACTGTTTGAGCGCATGGCAGAGCTCGGAAGGGAAGGAGCATCATTTGGAATGCAGACTTAGATGGATTGGCCTGCAGGCGTCACATTGCGTTTGCAGTGCCCAATATGTACCTAAGCAGTAGAAACCCCCCACAAGTGACCCCATATTGGAAACTAGACCCCCAAAGGAACTTATCTAGATGTGTTGTGAGAACTTTGAACCCCCAAGTGTTTCAATACAGTTTATAACGCAGAGCCATTAAAATAAAAATAAAAATTTCCCCCAAAAATTATTTTTTAGCCCCTAGTTTTGTATTTTCCCAAGGGTAACAGGAGAAATTGGACCCCAAAAGTTGTTGTCCAATTTGTCCTGAGTACGCTGATACCCCATATGTTGGGGTAAACCCCTGTTTGGGCACACGGGAGAGCTCGGAAGGGAAGGAGCACTGTTTTACTTTTTCAATGCAGAATTGGCTGGAATTGAGATCGGACGCCATGTCGCGTTTGGAGAGCCCCTGATGTGCCTAAACAGTGGAAACCCCCCAATTATAACTGAAACCCTAATCCAAACACACCCCTAACCCTAACTCAGACACACGCCTAACCCTAATCCCAACCCTATTCCCAACTGTAAATGTAATCCAAACCCTAACCCTAACTTTAGCCCCAACCCTAACTTTAGCCCCAACCCTAACTGTAGCATTAACCCTAGCCCTAACCCTAACCCTAGCCCTAACCCTAGCCCCAACCCTAACCCTAGCACTAACCCTAACCCTAATGGGAAAGTGGAAATAAATACATTTTTTAAATTTTTTAATTTTTCCCTAACTAAGGGGGTGATGAAGGGGGGTTTGATTTACTTTTATAGCGGGTTTTTTAGCGGATTTTTATGATTGGCAGGCGTCACACACTAAAAGACGCTTTTTATTGCAAAAAATATTTTTTGCGTTACCACATTTTGAGAGCTATAATTTTTTTTTTAATATTTTGGTCCACAGAGTCATGTGAGGTCTTGTTTTTTGCGGAACGAGTTGACGTTTTTATTGGTAACATTTTCGGGCACGTGAAATTTTTTGATCGCTTTTTATTCTGATTTTTGTGAGGCAGAATGACCAAAAACCAGCTATTCGTGAATTTTTTTTGGGAGGAGGCATTTATACCGTTCCGCGTTTGGTAAAATTGATAAAGCAGTTTTATTCTTTGGGTCAGTACGATTACAGCGATACCTCATTTATATCATTTTTTTTATGTTTTGGCGCTTTTATACGATAAAAACTATTTTATAGAAAAAATAATTATTTTTGCATCGCTTTATTCTGAGGACTATAACTTTTTTTTTTTTTGCTGATGATGCTGTATGGCAGTTCGTTTTTTTGCAGGACAAGATGACGCTTTCAGTGGTACCATGGTTATTTATATCTGTCTTTTTAATCACGTGTTATTCCACTTTATGTTCGGCAGTATGTTAATAAAGCGTTGTTTTTTTGCCTCGTTTTTTTTTTTCTTACGGTGTTTACTGAAGGGGTTAACTAGTGGGACAGTTTTATAGGTTGGGTCATTACGGACGCAGTGATACTAAATATGTGTACTTTTATTGTTTGTTTTTTTTATTTAGATAAAGAAATGAATTTATGGGAATAATATATATATATTTTTTTCATTATTTAGGAATTTTTTTTTTTTTTTACACGTGTGGAAAAATTTTTTTTAACATTTTTACTTTGTCCCGGGGGAAACATTACAAATCGGTGATCTGACAGTTTGCACAGCACTCGGTCAGATCACCGATCTGACTTAGAGCAGTGCAGGGTTACCAAGCGCCTGCTCTGAGCAGGCTCTGTGAAGCCACCTCCCTCCCTGAAGGACCCGGATGCCGCGGCCATCTTGGATCTGGGCCTGGAGCAGGGAGGGAGGTAAGGAGACCCTCGCAGCAACGTAATCACATCGCGTTGCTGCGGGGGACTCAGGGAAGCTCGCAGGGAGCCCCCTCCCTGTGCGATGCTTCCCTATACCGCCGGCACACCACGATCATGTTTGATCGCGGTGTGCTGGGGGTTAGTGTGCCGGAGGCGGTCCGTGACCGCTCCTGGCACATAGTGCCGGATGTCAGCTGCGATAGGCAGCTGACACTCAGCCGCGATCGGCTGTGCTCCCCCCGTGAGCGCGGCCGATCGCGCTGGATGTACTATTCCATCTTTGGGAAGTAGGGCCCACCCTGTTGTGAGTTCTGTTTTTGGGCTCCCTCTGGTGGTTACTGATGGTACTGGGTGATTTGTGTTCTGCTGTCTCTGGTGTCCACCTGTTCTATTAGGATTTGGGAGTTTCCTATTTAACCGGGCTTTCTTGTCATTTCCCCGCCGGCTATCAAGGTTATCAGAGTGTTTTGTTACCTCAGCTTCTGGCTTCAGTAATCTTCAGGACAAGCTAAGTTTTTGATTTTCTTGTTCCACGTTTTGATTTATTTTTGTCTTGTCCAGCTTGCATATAATTGTTTCTTTGCTGCTGGTTGCTCTAGCGGGCTGTAATTGCTCCTCATGTTCCATGAGTTGGAACATGAGTTCAAGTAATTACAGGATGGTTTTTTGAAGGGTTTTTTGCTGACCGCGCAGTTTACTTTTGTATCCTCTGCTATCTAGTTTTAGCGGGCCTCATTTTGCTGAATCTGATTTCATACTGTGTATGTGCCTTCCTCTCATTTCACCGTCATTATATGTGGGGGGCTGCTATTTCTGTGGGGTATTTCTCTGGAGGCAAGAGAGGTCTGTGTTTCTTCTAATAGGGGAAGTTAGATCTTTGGCTGGTGCGAGACGTCTAGGATCAACGTATGCACGTTCCCCGGCTATTGTTATTTGTGTGTTCAGGTTTAGGGTCGCGGTCAGCTCAGGTTCCATCACCCTAGAGCTCGTTGGTGCTTGTCCTTTTGTGATTCCCTGCCATTGGAATCATGACAGTATAGCCGGCCCAAAATGTTTGGGCTGAAGTAGGAGGAAAAGTAGTCTGAGGAAGTTTTTTTTTTTTTTTTTTCTCCTCTGAGGTTGCTGCCTAGCCCTAATTGCAGCCTGGCTGATTTTTTTTTTTTTCCTCCTCTTAATCCTTGAATGGCTCTGACCTTAGCTGTTTATCATGGACGTCCAGAGTTTAGCTTCCAGCTTGAATAATCTTGCTGCTAAGGTTCAAAATATACAAGATTTTGTTGTACATGCTCCTATGTCTGAACCTAGAATTCCTATTCCAGAGTTCTTTGCTGGAGATAGATCTAGTTTTCTGAATTTTAGGAACAATTGCAAGCTGTTCCTTTCTTTGAAATCTCGCTCTTCTGGAGACCCTGCTCAGCAGGTTAAGATTATTATATCTTTCCTGCGGGGTGACCCTCAAAATTGGGCATTTGCATTGGCACCAGGGGATCCTGCGTTGCTTAATGTGGATGCGTTTTTTCTGGCATTGGGTTTGCTCTATGAGGAACCTAACCAAGAGATTCAGGCTGAAAAAGCTTTATTTGCTCTCTCTCAGGGGCAAGATGAAGCAGAAATATATTGTCAAAAAATTCGGAAATGGTCAGTGCTTACTCAGTGGAATGAGTGCGCCCTGGCTGCAAAGTTCAGAGATGGCCTTTCTGAGGCCATTAAAGATGTTATGGTGGGGTTCCCTGCGCCTACGGGTCTGAATGAGTCTATGACTATGGCTATTCAGATTGATCGGCGTTTACGGGAGCGCAAACCTGTGCACCATTTGGCGGTGTCTTCTGAACAGGCACTTGAGACAATGCAATGTGATAGAGTTCAGTCTAGAAGTGAACGGCAAAACTATAGGCGGAAAAATGGGTTGTGCTTTTATTGTGGTGATTCAGCTCATGTTATATCAGCATGCTCTAAACGCACAAAAAAGGTTGATAAGTCTGTTGCCATTAGTACGTTACAGTCTAAGTTCATTCTGTCTGTGACTCTGATTTGCTCATTATCATCCATTTCCGTCGATGCCTATGTAGATTCAGGCGCTGCCCTGAGTCTTATGGATTGGTCATTTGCCAAGCGATGTGGGTTTAGTCTTGAGCCTCTGGAAGTCCCTATTCCTTTGAAGGGAATTGACTCTACACCTTTAGCTATGAATAAACCTCAGTACTGGACACAAGTGACCATGCGTATGACTCCCGTTCATCAGGAGGTGATTCGCTTCCTGGTGTTGTATAATTTACATGATGTTCTAGTACTTGGTCTGCCATGGTTACAAACTCATAATCCAGTCCTTGACTGGAAAACAATGTCTGTGTTAAGCTGGGGATGTCAGGGGGTTCATGATGATGCACCTCCGATTTCTATCGCTTCATCTACTCCTTCTGAGGTTCCTGTATTTTTGTCGGATTATCGGGATGTTTTTGAGGAGCCTAAGCTCAGTTCGCTTCCTCCTCACAGGGATTGCGATTGTGCTATAGATTTAATTCCTGGTAGTAAATTTCCTAAAGGTCGTTTGTTCAATCTGTCAGTGCCAGAGCATACTGCTATGCGGGATTATGTTAAGGAGTCCTTGGAAAAGGGACATATCCGTCCATCTTCGTCCCCTTTGGGAGCAGGTTTTTTTTTCGTGGCCAAGAAAGATGGGTCCTTGAGACCTTGTATAGATTATCGTCTTTTGAATAAGATTACCGTAAAATATCAGTATCCTTTGCCTTTGTTGACTGATTTGTTTGCTCGCATTAAGGGGGCTAAATGGTTCACTAAGATTGATCTTCGGGGTGCGTATAATCTTATACGAATAAAGCAAGGTGATGAGTGGAAAACCGCATTTAATACGCCTGAGGGCCATTTTGAGTATTTGGTAATGCCTTTCGGACTTTCTAATGCTCCTTCAGTCTTCCAGTCCTTTATGCACGATATTTTCCGTGAATATCTGGATAAATTTATGATTGTGTATTTGGATGATATTTTGGTTTTTTCTGATGACTGGGAGTCTCATGTTCAGCAGGTCAGGAAGGTGTTTCAGGTCCTGCGGGCTAATTCCTTGTTTGTAAAGGGCTCAAAGTGTCTCTTTGGAGTCCAGAAGATTTCTTTCTTGGGGTATATTTTTTCCCCTTCTACTATTGAGATGGATCCCGTCAAGGTTCGGGCTATTTGTGACTGGACGCAGCCTGCATCTCTTAAGAGTTTGCAGAAGTTCTTGGGCTTTGCTAATTTCTATCGTCGTTTTATAACTAATTTTTCTAGTGTTGTTAAGCCTTTGACGGATTTGACTAAGAAGGGTGCTGATGTTGCTGATTGGTCTCCTGCGGCTGTGGAGGCCTTTCAGGAACTTAAACGCCTGTTTTCTTCTGCTCCTGTGTTGCGTCAGCCTGATGTTTCGCTTCCTTTCCAAGTTGAGGTTGATGCTTCTGAGATTGGAGCGGGGGCGGTTTTGTCACAGAGAAGCTCCGATTGCTCGGTGATGAAGCCATGTGCGTTCTTTTCTAGAAAATTTTCGCCCGCTGAGCGGAATTATGATGTGGGTAATCGGGAACTTTTGGCCATGAAGTGGGCATTTGAGGAGTGGCGTCATTGGCTGGAGGGTGCTAGACATCGTGTGGTGGTCTTGACTGATCACAAAAATCTGATTTACCTTGAGTCTGCCAGGCGTCTGAATCCTAGACAGGTTTTTCTCTCGTTTCAATTTTGTGGTTTCATACCTGCCAGGTTCAAAGAATGTGAAGGCAGATGCTCTTTCTAGGAGTTTTGTGCCTGACTCCCCTGGAAATTCTGAGCCCACTGGTATCCTTAGGGATGGGGTGATTTTGTCGGCCGTCTTCCCAGACTTGCGACGTGCTTTGCAGGAGTTTCAGGTGGGTAAACCTGATCGTTGTCCGCCTGAGAGACTGTTTGTTCCGGATAGCTGGACCAGTAGAGTCATCTCTGAGGTCCATTCTTCTGCGTTGGCAGGTCATCCTGGAATATTTGGTACTAGAGACTTGGTGGCCAGGTCTTTTTGGTGGCCTTCCTTGTCTAGGGATGTGCGTTCTTTTGTGCAGTCTTGTGAGGTTTGTGCTCGGGCTAAGCCTTGCTGTTCTCGAGCCAGTGGATTGTTGTCACCTTTGCCTATCCCGAAGAGGCCTTGGACGCACATTTCCATGGACTTTATTTCGGATCTCCCTGTCTCTCAAAAAATGTCCGTCATCTGGGTTGTGTGACCGCTTTTCTAAAATGGTTCATCTTGTACCCTTGCCTAAGTTGCCTTCCTCCTCTGAGTTGGTCCCTCTGTTTTTCCAGAACGTGGTTCGTTTGCATGGGATTCCGGAGAACATCGTTTCTGACAGGGGATCCCAGTTTGTGTCTAGATTTTGGCGGACGTTCTGTGCTAAGATGGGCATTGATTTGTCCTTTTCGTCTGCATTCCACCCTCAGACGAATGGCCAGACGGAGCGAACTAATCAGACCTTGGAAACTTATTTGAGGTGTTTTGTTTCTGCTGATCAGGATGACTGGGTTACCTTTTTGCCGCTGGCCGAGTTTGCCCTTAATAATCGGGCTAGTTCTGCTACCTTGGTTTCTCCTTTCTTTTGTAATTCGGGGTTTCATCCTCGTTTTTCCTCTGGTCAGGTGGAGCCTTCTGATTGTCCTGGAGTGGACATGGTGGTGGATAGGTTGCATCAGATTTGGAGTCATGTGGTGGACAATTTGAAGTTGTCCCAGGAGAAGGCTCAGCAGTTTGCTAATCGCCGTCGCCGCGTGGGTCCTCGACTTCGTGTTGGGGACTTGGTGTGGTTGTCTTCTCGTTTTGTTCCTATGAAGGTCTCTTCTCCTAAGTTCAAGCCTCGGTTCATCGGTCCTTATAGGATCTTGGAAATTCTTAACCCTGTGTCGTTTCGTTTGGATCTCCTGGCATCGTTTGCTATTCATAATGTGTTCCATCGGTCGTTGTTGCGGAGGTATGAGGTACCTGTTGTTCCTTCGCCTGAGCCTCCTGCTCCGGTGCTGGTGGAGGGAGAATTGGAGTATGTTGTGGAGAAGATCTTGGATTCTCGTGTTTCCAGACGGAAACTCCAATATTTGGTCAAGTGGAAGGGTTATGGTCAGGAGGATAATTCTTGGGTGGTTGCCTCTGATGTTCATGCTGATGATTTGGTCCGCGCTTTTCATAGGGCTCATCCTGGTCGCCCTGGTGGTTCTCGTGAGGGTTCGGTGACCCCTCCTCAAGGGGGGGGGTACTGTTGTGAGTTCTGTTTTTGGGCTCCCTCTGGTGGTTACTGATGGTACTGGGTGATTTGTGTTCTGCTGTCTCTGGTGTCCACCTGTTCTATTAGGATTTGGGAGTTTCCTATTTAACCGGGCTTTCTTGTCATTTCCCCGCCGGCTATCAAGGTTATCAGAGTGTTTTGTTACCTCAGCTTCTGGCTTCAGTAATCTTCAGGACAAGCTAAGTTTTTGATTTTCTTGTTCCATGTTTTGATTTATTTTTGTCTTGTCCAGCTTGCATATAATTGTTTCTTTGCTGCTGGTTGCTCTAGCGGGCTGTAATTGCTCCTCATGTTCCATGAGTTGGAACATGAGTTCAAGTAATTACAGGATGGTTTTTTGAAGGGTTTTTTGCTGACCGCGCAGTTTACTTTTGTATCCTCTGCTATCTAGTTTTAGCGGGCCTCATTTTGCTGAATCTGATTTCATACTGTGTATGTGCCTTCCTCTCATTTCACCGTCATTATATGTGGGGGGCTGCTATTTCTGTGGGGTATTTCTCTGGAGGCAAGAGAGGTCTGTGTTTCTTCTAATAGGGGAAGTTAGATCTTCGGCTGGTGCGAGATGTCTAGGATCAACGTAGGCACGTTCCCCGGCTATTGTTATTTGTGTGTTCAGGTTTAGGGTCGCGGTCAGCTCAGGTTCCATCACCCTAGAGCTCGTTGCGCTTGTCCTTTTGTGATTCCCTGCCATTGGAATCATGACACCACCCCACATGGATGGAATAGTACGTCCAATGGTAGAAAGGGGTTAAAGATTTTTCTGTATTTTCATGACTATGAAAATTGTAAATTCACACTGAAGGCATCAAAACTATGAATTAACACATGTTGAATTATATACTTAACAAAAAATTGTGAAACACCTGAAATTATGTCTTATATTCTAGGTTCTTCAAAGTAGCCACCTTTTGCATTGATGACTGCTTTGCACACTCTTTGCATTCTCTTGATGAGCTTCAAGAGGTAGTCACCAGGAATGGTCTTCCAACAAACATGAAGGAGTTCCCAGAGGTGCTTAGCACTTGTTGGCCCTTTTGCCTTCACTCTGCAGTCAAGCTCACCCCAAACCATTTCGATTGGGTTTAGGTCTGGTGACTGTGGAGGCTAGGTCATCTGGTGTAGCACCCCATCACTCTCCTTCTTGGTCAAATAGCCCTTACACAGCCTGGAGGTGTGTTTGGGGTCATTGTCCTGTTGAAAAATAAATGATGGTCCAACTAAACGCAAACCAGATGGAATAGCATGATGCTGTGGTAGCCATGCTGGTTCAGTATGCCTTCAATTTTGAATAAATCCCAAACAGTATCACCAGCAAAGCACCCCCACACCATCACACCTCCTCCTCCATGCTTCACAGTGGGAACCAGGCATGTAGAGTCCATCCGTTCACCTTTTCTGCGTCGCACAAAGACACGGTGGTTGGAAACAAAGATCTCAAATTTGGACTCATCAGACCAAAGCACAGATTTCCACTGGTCTAATGTCCATTCCTTGTGTTCTTTAGCCCAAACAAGTCTCTTCTGCTTGTTGCCTGTCTTTAGCAGTGGTTTCCTAGCAGCTATTTTACCATGAAGGCCTGCTGCACAAAGTCTTCTCTTAACAGTTGTTGTAGAGATGTGTCTGCTACTAGATTTCTGTGTGGCATTGACCTGGTCTCTAATCTGAGCTGCTGTTAACCTGCGATTTCAGAGGCTGGTGACTCGGATAAACTTATCTTCAGAAGCAGAGGTGACTCATGGTCTTCCTTTCCTGGGGCGGTCCTCATGTGAGCCAGTTTTTTTGTACCGCTTGATGGTTTTTGCCACTGCACTTGGGGACACTTTCCAAGTTTTCCCAATTTTTCGGACTGACTGACCTTCATTTCTTTAAGTAATCATGGCCACTCATTTTTCTTTACTTAGCTGCTTTTTTCTTGCCATAATACAAATTCTAACAGTCTTTTCAGTAGGACTATCAGCTGTGTATCCACCAGACTTCTGGTCAACACAACTGATGGTCCCAACCCCATTTATTAGGCAAGAAATCCCACTTATTAAACCTGACAGGGCATACCTGTGAAGTGAAAACTATTCCCAGTGACAATCTCTTGAAGCTCATCAAGAGAATGCCAAGAGTGTGCAAAGTAGTCATCAAAGCAAAAGGTGGCTACTTTGAAGAACCTGGAATATAAGACATAATTTCAGTTGTTTCACACTTTTTTGTTAAGTATAGAATTCCACATGTGTTAATTCATAGTTTTGATGCCTTCAGTGTGAATTTACAATTTTCATAGTCATGAAAATACAGAAAAATCTTTAAATGAGAAGGTGTGTCCAAACTTTTGGTCTGTACTGTATATATATAATACCAAGCCGGAGGTTTAGTAATGAGCAGGTGTCACCCAGATACCCTCATTAATAAAATGGTACATAAAGAGTTAACTAAAGAGACACACACACACACAAAATTTTCGTGAAACACAATATCTGTTTAATTTTCAAAAACTTTATAAGGGTATGTTCCCACCATCAGTAAATGCTCTGGGTTGGATGCTGCATACTTCCGCAACGTCCAACTCGCAGCTGCCAGATGTTACAGCATACTGGATAGGATTTGAAGAAATCCCATCTCCACTGTGCATGCAACGGCACCCGCGGCTTGCCTGCATAGACGGACATGCAGCGCATCTTTCCAGACTACAGAATGTCAATTCATCTTGCGGAGATTCTCCATCTCCGCAAGATAAACATCCCCATACAATCTATTGAGCACGGTGATTCCATACAGTTCAATGAACACATGTGGAATCACCTGCTATCAAAAGCCAGCAGTACTTTGGATGGAGTGGACATGTGCTGCATCCAAAGCGCTGCAGGTTCCTGACCATGGGAACATAATCTAAAAGAAAATTGCAAGTGATGCCACGTTATTTTCTTAACCAGCAGAGGGAAAGCTGACGGCTGAGGTCTGATGCTAATATTCTGGGAAGGAGCCAATAGCCATAAATGTTCCCACGCTATTAATATCATCTCACAGATGTTTGCTTAGCCTTTACTGATAGTTTACAGGGGAACCCCAGAAAAAATTAACATGGGTCCCCTTATAATATCAAACCAGCAAAGGCTAGGCAGACAGCTGCAGGCTGATATTAATAGACTGGGAAGGGGTCATGTTTTTTTGCACCCCCTAGGCTAAAAAATCAGCTCTCAGCCACCCGAGAAATGGCGCATCTTATAGATGCACCAGTTCTGGCACCTAGCCTCGCTCTTCCCATTTGCCCTGTAATGGTGGCAAGTGGGGTTCATATGTGTGGGGTTTATGTCACCTTTGTATTGTCAGGTGACATCAAGCCCACAGATTAGTAATGGAGAAGCGTTTATAAAGCACCTATCCATTACTAATCCTATAGTTGTATGGTAAATAAAGACACGGCCAGAAGAAAGTCCTTTATTAATCTTATTTAACCATACTTACGGCATTGCCTAATCCCCGACTCTCTCGATCTCCTGCAACAAAAATAAATACCCTGTTTTTTACATCTTTTACTAGCACTTGCGGATTACTGCAACATTTTTTCAAACTGAGTGTTTTTGGTTTTACTATTCTCTTTTGTGTCTTCAGGTTTCTTGGTGGTGTGTGAACATGATCATACAGACTTGTTCACTGTGCAAGTAGCCCATGTGTTCCTGTTTCCATAATTGTTCTCTTGTGTCTACAAGACTGGGGAGTTCCACCACTCCTCTTGGGCTATCTGCACAAAAGCTGTTCTACCCTGTATGCACACATGGATTTTTCCTCTCTGAACCCTGTTCACACAGGTTATATACAGATGATCAGGTTTTTAATACATCAGATAGGGATTGCATACATTAGTTAGGACTGCTCTGATAAGGGTATACCGTGAAGATTGGTAGAGCAGCTTAGTATACATTTTTTGCAAAAAACGTATCAACCAAATACCCTGTTTTTTACATCTTTTACTAGCACTTGCGGATTACTGCAACATTTTTTCAAACTGAGTGTTTTTGGTTTTACTATTCTCTTTTGTGTCTTCAGGTTTCTTGGTGGTGTGTGAACATGATCATACAGACTTGTTCACTGTGCAAGTAGCCCATGTGTTCCTGTTTCCATAATTGTTCTCTTGTGTCTACAAGACTGGGGAGTTCCACCACTCCTCTTGGGCTATCTGCACAAAAGCTGTTCTACCCTGTATGCACACATGGATTTTTCCTCTCTGAACCCTGTTCACACAGGTTATATACAGATGATCAGGTTTTTAATACATCAGATAGGGATTGCATACATTAGTTAGGACTGCTCTGATAAGGGTATACCGTGAAGATTGGTAGAGCAGCTTAGTATACATTTTTTGCAAAAAACGTATCAACCAAATACCCTGTTTTTTACATCTTTTACTAGCACTTGCGGATTACTGCAACATTTTTTCAAACTGAGTGTTTTTGGTTTTACTATTCTCTTTTGTGTCTTCAGGTTTCTTGGTGGTGTGTGAACATGATCATACAGACTTGTTCACTGTGCAAGTAGCCCATGTGTTCCTGTTTCCATAATTGTTCTCTTGTGTCTACAAGACTGGGGAGTTCCACCACTCCTCTTGGGCTATCTGCACAAAAGCTGTTCTACCCTGTATGCACACATGGATTTTTCCTCTCTGAACCCTGTTCACACAGGTTATATACAGATGATCAGGTTTTTAATACATCAGATAGGGATTGCATACATTAGTTAGGACTGCTCTGATAAGGGTATACCGTGAAGATTGGTAGAGCAGCTTAGTATACATTTTTTGCAAAAAACGTATCAACCAAATACCCTGTTTTTTACATCTTTTACTAGCACTTGCGGATTACTGCAACATTTTTTCAAACTGAGTGTTTTTGGTTTTACTATTCTCTTTTGTGTCTTCAGGTTTCTTGGTGGTGTGTGAACATGATCATACAGACTTGTTCACTGTGCAAGTAGCCCATGTGTTCCTGTTTCCATAATTGTTCTCTTGTGTCTACAAGACTGGGGAGTTCCACCACTCCTCTTGGGCTATCTGCACAAAAGCTGTTCTACCCTGTATGCACACATGGATTTTTCCTCTCTGAACCCTGTTCACACAGGTTATATACAGATGATCAGGTTTTTAATACATCAGATAGGGATTGCATACATTAGTTAGGACTGCTCTGATAAGGGTATACCGTGAAGATTGGTAGAGCAGCTTAGTATACATTTTTTGCAAAAAACGTATCAACCAAATACCCTGTTTTTTACATCTTTTACTAGCACTTGCGGATTACTGCAACATTTTTTCAAACTGAGTGTTTTTGGTTTTACTATTCTCTTTTGTGTCTTCAGGTTTCTTGGTGGTGTGTGAACATGATCATACAGACTTGTTCACTGTGCAAGTAGCCCATGTGTTCCTGTTTCCATAATTGTTCTCTTGTGTCTACAAGACTGGGGAGTTCCACCACTCCTCTTGGGCTATCTGCACAAAAGCTGTTCTACCCTGTATGCACACATGGATTTTTCCTCTCTGAACCCTGTTCACACAGGTTATATACAGATGATCAGGTTTTTAATACATCAGATAGGGATTGCATACATTAGTTAGGACTGCTCTGATAAGGGTATACCGTGAAGATTGGTAGAGCAGCTTAGTATACATTTTTTGCAAAAAACGTATCAACCAAATACCCTGTTTTTTACATCTTTTACTAGCACTTGCGGATTACTGCAACATTTTTTCAAACTGAGTGTTTTTGGTTTTACTATTCTCTTTTGTGTCTTCAGGTTTCTTGGTGGTGTGTGAACATGATCATACAGACTTGTTCACTGTGCAAGTAGCCCATGTGTTCCTGTTTGTATATATATAATACCAAGCCGGAGGTTTAGTAATGAGCAGGTGTCAACCAGATACCCTCATTAATAAAATGGTACATAAAGAGTTAACTAAAGAGACACACACACACACAAAATTTTCGTGAAACACAATATCTGTTTAATTTTCAAAAACTTTATAAGGGTATGTTCCCACCATCAGTAAATGCTCTGGGTTGGATGCTGCATACTTCCGCAACGTCCAACTCGCAGCTGCCAGATGTTACAGCATACTGGATAGGATTTGAAGAAATCCCATCTCCACTGTGCATGCAACGGCACCCGCGGCTTGCCTGCATAGACGGACATGCAGCGCATCTTTCCAGACTACAGAATGTCAATTCATCTTGCGGAGATTCTCCATCTCCGCAAGATAAACATCCCCATACAATCTATTGAGCACGGTGATTCCATACAGTTCAATGAACACATGTGGAATCACCTGCTATCAAAAGCCAGCAGTATTTTGGATGGAGTGGACATGTGCTGCATCCAAAGCGCTGCAGGTTCCTGACCATGGGAACATAATCTAAAAGAAAATTGCAAGTGATGCCACGTTATTTTCTTAACCAGCAGAGGGAAAGCTGACGGCTGAGGTCTGATGCTAATATTCTGGGAAGGAGCCAATAGCCATAAATGTTCCCACGCTATTAATATCATCTCACAGATGTTTGCTTAGCCTTTACTGATAGTTTACAGGGGAAAAATTAACATGGGTCCCCTTATAATATCAAACCAGCAAAGGCTAGGCAGACAGCTGCAGGCTGATATTAATAGACTGGGAAGGGGTCATGTTTTTTTGCACCCCCTAGGCTAAAAAATCAGCTCTCAGCCACCCGAGAAATGGCGCATCTTATAGATGCACCAGTTCTGGCACCTAGCCTCGCTCTTCCCATTTGCCCTGTAATGGTGGCAAGTGGGGTTCATATGTGTGGGGTTTATGTCACCTTTGTATTGTCAGGTGACATCAAGCCCACAGATTAGTAATGGAGAAGCGTTTATAAAGCACCTATCCATTACTAATCCTATAGTTGTATGGTAAATAAAGACACGGCCAGAAGAAAGTCCTTTATTAATCTTATTTAACCATACTTACGGCATTGCCTAATCCCCGACTCTCTCGATCTCCTGCAACAAAAATAAAATAGTAAACAGAAATACTCCCTGTCTGCCATAGTCCATTTAATAACGAGTGTCCCACTCCGATATCCCATGTAGAACAATCACATCAGGAGATGTGATTGCTCTGCACAGTCTCCAGTGATGAGAATTTTCTCATGCAGCGGTGCCGCAAGTGACAGCACAAACTCTGGTGAACTCTCTCACGTCGGCGTAGTGATACACTACGTGAGGAACACCTCCTGTCAGTGTATCACCGGAGCCATGTAGAGCCGTCCCATCTGCCGAAGTGACTGTTCTACACGTGAGATCGTCGTGGGACACGCGATATTAAATGGACTATGGCAGAAAGCTAAATATATGGTGTTTTATTATTTTCTTTTTGTTGCAGGAGATCGAGGGCAACGGGGAATTAGGTGTTTGGTGAGTATGAATGTTGTATGTGATTATGTAAATATGTTTTTTTTTTACACTTGAACACAGGCTCCGGATGATGGGACTACATAGTAACATAGTAACATAGTTATTAAGGTTGAAGGAAGACTTTAAGTCCATCTAGTTCAACCCATAGCCTAACCTACATGCCCTAACATGTTGATCCAGAGGAAGGCAAAAAAAACCCATGTGGCAAATAGTAAGCTCCACTTTGGGGAAAAAAATTCCTTCCCGACTCCACATACGGCAATCAGACTAGTTCCCTGGATCAACGCCCCATCAAGGAATCTAGTATTTATACCCTGCAACATTATACTTTTCAAGAAAGGTATCCAATCCCCTCTTAAATTTAAGTAATGAATCACTCATTGTCTGAGGTCTATGATTAAAAAGATCATCAGAAAGGTCTTTGTACTGTCCCCTCATATATTTATACATTAAAATAAGATCACCCCTTAGTCTTTGCTTTTCCAAACTAAATAGCCCCAAGGGTAATAACCTATCTTGGTATTGCAGACCCGCCAGTCCTCTAACAACCTTGGTCGCTCTTCTCTGCACCCGCTCTAGTTCAGCTATGTCTTTTTTATACACCAGAGACCAGAACTGTGCATAGTATTCTAAGTGTGGTCGAACTTGTGACTTGTATGGAGGTAAAATTATGTTCTCCTCATGAGCATCTATGCCTCTTTTAATGCATCCCATTATTTTATTTGCCTTTGTAGCAGCTGCCTGACACTGGCCACTGAACATGAGTTTTTCATCCACCCTTCCACCTAGGTCTTTTTCATTGACCGTTTTGCCCAGAGTTTTAGAATTAAGCGCATAGTTATACATATTATTATTTCTCCCCAAGTGCATGACCTTACATTTATCCCCATTATAATAATAATCTTTATTTTTATATAGCACTAACATATTCCGCAGCGCTTTACAGGTTGCACACATTATCATCACTGTTCCCGTTGGGGCTTACAATCTAGGTTCCTTATCAGTATGTCTTTGGAATGTGGGAGGAAACCGGAGTACCCGGAGGAAACCCACGCAAACACGGAGGGAACATACAAACTCTTTGCAGATGTTTTCCTTGGTGGGGTTTGAACCCAGGACTCCAGCGTTGCAATGCTGCTGTTCTAATCACTGCGCCACTGTGCTGCTCTGATGCTCATTTGCCATTTATCAGCCCAAGCTTCTAGTTTACATAAATCATCCTGTAATATAAAATTGTCCTCCTCTGTATTGATTACCCTGCAGAGTTTAGTGTCATCTGCAAATATTGAAATTCTGCTCTGAATGCCCCCTACAAGGTCATTAATAAATATGTTTAAAAGAAGAGGGCCCAATACTGACCCCTGTGGTACCCCACTGCTAACCGCGACCCAGTCCAAGTGTGCTCCATTAATAACCACCCTTTGTTTCCTATCCCTGAGCCAGCTCTTAACCCACTTACACATATTTTCCCCTATTCCCATTATTCTCATTTTATGTATCAACCTTTTGCGTGGCACCATATCAAAAGCTTTTGAAAAGTCCATATACACTACGTCCACTGGGTTCCCTTGGTTCAGTCCGGAACTTACCTCTTCATGGAAGCTGATCAGATTAGTCTGACATGAATGGTCCCTAGTAAACCCGTGCTGATACTGGGTCATGAGATTATTCCTCTTCAGATACTCCAGTATAGCATCCCTTAGAATGCCCTCCAGTATTTTACCCACAATGGAGGTTAAGGTTACTGGCCTATAATTACCAAGTTCAGTTTTTGTCCTCTTTTTGAATATTGGCGCCACATTTGCTATACGCCAGTCCTGTGGTACAGACCCTGTTATTATGGAGTCTTTAAAAATTAAAAATAATGGTCTATCAATGACTGTACTTAATTCCTGCAGTATTCGGGGGTGTATCCCATCCGGGCCCAGAGATTTGTCAGTTTTAGTGATTTTTAGACGCCAACGTACTTCCTGCTGGGTTAAGCAGGTGACATTTAATGGGGGATTTTTATCACTAGTCATTTTGTCTGCCATTGGATTTTCTTGTGTAAATACTGATGAAAAAAAGTCATTTAGCATATTGGTTTTTCCTCATCCTCATCCACCATTTCACCCAGACTATTTTTAAGAGGGCCAACACTATCATTTTTTAGTTTCTTACTATTCACGTGGTTAAAGAATATTTTGGGATTATTTTTTTTTCTCTGGCAATGGGTCTCTCTGTCTCAATCTTTGCTGCCTTGATTTGCTTTTTACAGAATTTATTTAATTTTCTGTATTTATTTAATGCCTCATCACTACCTACTTCCTTTAATTCTCTAAATGCTTTCTTTTTGTCACTTATTGCGCCCCTTACAGCTCTATTTAGCCTATTTCTAGTATGCTTATTCCCACACGGTATATACTGTGCACAGGTCCTATCTATGCTAATAAATGTCTCCCATTTTCTTTGTATATTTTTATGTCTCAGGATATCGTCCCAGTTAATTGCACCAACATCCTCTCTCATCCGTTGGAAATTTGCCCTCCTGAAGTTTAGTGTCCTTGTATCCCCTCTACTACACATCTTATTAAAGGATACATGAAAACTTATTATTTTGTGATCCACTAATCCCCAAGTGACCCCCAACTCTTATATTTGATATGCGGTCTGGCCTGTTGGTTAATACTAGATCTAGCAGTGCCCCCCTTCTTGTTCGGTCCTGAACCAGTTGTGATAGGTAATTGTCTCTCATAGTTTTTCCAAAAACCGATAACCTTTGCTGGAACTGCAGGTTTCTGTTCCCCAATCTATTTCAGGGTAGTTGAAGTCCCCCATAATAATGACTTCCAATTGAGTCGCAGCTTCATCTATTTGCTTTACGAGGATATTATCCATTGCTTCCATTATTTTTGGAGATTTATAACAAACCCCTATCAGTAATTTATTATTTTTTCCCCCTCCCCTTATCTCCACCCACAGGGACTCTACATTTTCATTAGATTCACCTATATTTTCACCCGGATGGGTTTTAAGGACGATTTTACATATAGACACACCCCTCCCCCTCGCCTATCCATTCGGTCATTTCTGAACAGACTATAACCCTGCAAGTTAACAGCCCAGTCATGGCTCTCATCCAGCCACGTTTCAGATATCCCCACCATGTCATAATTATGCTCCAATAACATTAATTCTAATTCGTCCATTTTGTTGGCGAGGCTTCTGGCATTAGTATACATACACTTTATGTATCTCTCTGCACCTCTATTCTTTCTTAAATTATTAACTGTTCTAACCCCACCCCCCATGCCACCGCCACCCCCATCTTCCTTATTTGTGCCCAGGTCTCCATCTGCATTATCTTCCCCTAATATAAAATGAATACCCTCCCCCCCAATCCCTAGTTTAAACACTCCTCCAACCTTCTAGCCATTTTCTCCCCCAACACAGCTGCACCCTCCCCATTGAGGTGCAGCCCGTCCCTAGCATAGAGCCTGTAGCCAACTGAGAAGTCAGCCCAGTTCTGCAGGAACCCAAACCCCTCCTTCCTATACCAATTCTTGAGCCACTTATTAACCTCCCTAATCTCCCGTTGCCTTTCTGGCGTGGTACGTGGTCCTTGCTTTCAGCTTGCAGCCTAATCCCCTGAAATCATCTTTAAGGACCTTCCACCTACCTCTAACTTTGTCATTTCTGCCAATGTGCACCATGACCGCTGGATCCTCACCAGCCCCTCCCAGTAATCTGTCAACCCGATCAGCGATGTGTCGGACTCGAGCACCACATAGGCAGCACACTGTTCGACGATCCCTGTCTTTGTGACAGATTGCCCTATCTGTTCCCCTAATAATTGAGTCCCCCACTACCAGCACCTGTCTGGCCTGCCCTGCTCTCCTATTTCCCTCCTTACTGGAGCAGTCACTCCTCTGGCTTTCAGAGGACATGCCTTGCTGCAGCAGTGCTACCCCTGTACTGGCACCCCCCTCATCTGCCAACTTAGCAAACTTATTGGGGTGTGCCAGATCAGGACTAGCCTCCCTGGCACTCTTCCCTTTACCCGGCCTTCTAACTGTCACCCAGCTTGCTACTTCACTGTCCTGCAGCTCTTTCCTACCATCCCCCACCTCATCTATCCCATTGAGCGTCTGCTCAGTGAGCAGAAGACTCCTTTCCATGTTGTCAATGGATCTCAGTGTTGCCAGCTGCACATTTAGATCCAGAATCTGGGCTTCCAAATGCACAACGTACTCACATCTCGCACAGCAGTATGCACCCTCGACCAGCTGATCAAGGACTGCACATGTGGCAAGATGTGCACTGGATGGCATTAACAATAGTGGAGCACATTTCCTAATGGGGATTGCACCAGACAGAACCGTAAAATAAAAAAAACAAAAAAAACAAATGCAAAGTATTAATAAGATACAGACAGCAATTCAGTAATTCCTCCCTTGGAAACTCCCTGAATCCAAAGTCACTGAATCACAAGTCACACTTACCGCCGTTCACACTTATGCTCAGGTCACACTCAGCTCGTTCACACTCGCTAAGCTGAAGATTTAAAGATTTTTTTTTCTTTTTCCCCTCAGCTGCAATCCACCTTGCTGTTCAATGCACTTCCAAAAAGGATTTGAGCCCCAAAACCAATCATCGGCTCATGCTGTCACTGTTGTATGTGACAGCAGACATAGTCGGATGGGAGCAGTATTCCTATCAGACAATGCTTGGCTACACACACAGACACCTGCAGACAAACACACAGACCCGAAAACAGCCGTGGATACACCCACAGACACCCTCACACACACAGAGATACATGCAGATGGAGCGCCCCCAGACACAGGGCCACGAGTTCTCGGTACCGGGCCTCTCTGGTTCGGTTCTGAGGCTGTCACGGTGGCTAGACCCGGTCCGCGACCCTGCTAAGGGGCGTCCAATAAAGGTGATGCAGTCTGTCAGGGGTTCGTGACGCCACCTGTGGTGTTCGGTCAGGGTGACCGACGCTACTGTGGGGTCCGCTGGGGTGATGGAATGGCAGCTAGATGGTATACCTTCCCACAGGTGAAGTATGTCCCCAGGGCTTCCCAGTAAGGTAGATGGTGATGGTGTGAGGTGCAGGCAATAACGAGGACACAAGGTTGCAGTCTCTTTACCTCTTTACTGAAGACTTCAGGATCCTCAATCCAGAGCACGTTTAACAGGGCTATCAGAGACAGGCCGGTCCGATGGGCACTTCCAGAGTTTCCCTCGCAGATGGAAATCGTTGCCCACCACTAGCGCCTGTGTGTTGTAGTCCTACCCTGCTGAGCATTCGGAATAGTCCTCACAACTGCTGTTCTCATTCGTCGTTCTCTACAGCTCTCTCTCTCTTTAGTTCCAGATGTTGCTAGTATCTCGTCCCCCAGTATGTTTTGGCTAGGACGCACCCGTATGACGGGAAGGCCTGAAGGTCTTCCGGGACCCTAGAAACGCCCCTCTCCCACTGTTGCCCCCTATGTCTTCTTAGGAAATTTAAGGTAGACAGCCAACCTATAATTAACTGTCCTGCGGAGTTTGAAGTAAGGCCTAAAGTCAGTTACTTAAATAAATAGGGCAGCACACTGCAGCGCCAAAACATGCAAACTTGAAAAAACGAAATTTGAACTGCATTACTGCACTAGAAATATGAAAAATGAGAGCTTTTAGCGCACAAAAATGGCCAATTTTATGTGTACCTCGTAGCCACGTTAAGGCATCTCTCTTATACGAGGTCCTACGTTTGACCTACCTCACTGAGAATAAACGTCTCCATCTGAATGGGTACATGTAAAAACCTCTTCTTGGACTCAAATTCTCTCTCTATGTGGAGGGGTATTGGACCTACTATAATTAAAACACCTGAAGCTAGGAGGCGGGGAGTGCACGATCAGAAGGCTAGAGAATACATTTCAAAACCTGACCTGCACATCCAAACATAGACTGAGTGTGAACAGGTGCTGAACCCAGAGTCGCCAACTCGTATATAGTTAAATAAATAGGGCAGCACACTGCAGCGCCAAAACATGCAAACTTGAAAAAACGAAATTTGAACTGCATTACTGCACTAGAAATATGAAAAATGAGAGCTTTTAGCGCACAAAAATGGCCAATTTTATGTGTACCTCGTAGCCACGTTAAGGCATCTCTCTTATACGAGGTCCTACGTTTGACCTACCTCACTGAGAATAAACGTCTCCATCTGAATGGGTACATGTAAAAACCTCTTCTTGGACTCAAATTCTCTCTCTATGTGGAGGGGTATTGGACCTACTATAATTAAAACACCTGAAGCTAGGAGGCGGGGAGTGCACGATCAGAAGGCTAGAGAATACATTTCAAAACCTGACCTGCACATCCAAACATAGACTGAGTGTGAACAGGTGCTGAACCCAGAGTCGCCAACTCGTATATAGTTAAATAAATAGGGCAGCACACTGCAGCGCCAAAACATGCAAACTTGAAAAAACGAAATTTGAACTGCATTACTGCACTAGAAATATGAAAAATGAGAGCTTTTAGCGCACAAAAATGGCCAATTTTATGTGTACCTCGTAGCCACGTTAAGGCATCTCTCTTATACGAGGTCCTACGTTTGACCTACCTCACTGAGAATAAACGTCTCCATCTGAATGGGTACATGTAAAAACCTCTTCTTGGACTCAAATTCTCTCTCTATGTGGAGGGGTATTGGACCTACTATAATTAAAACACCTGAAGCTAGGAGGCGGGGAGTGCACGATCAGAAGGCTAGAGAATACATTTCAAAACCTGACCTGCACATCCAAACACAGACTGAGTGTGAACAGGTGCTGAACCCAGAGTCGCCAACTCGTATATAGTTAAATAAATAGGGCAGCACACTGCAGCGCCAAAACATGCAAACTTGAAAAAACGAAATTTGAACTGCATTACTGCACTAGAAATATGAAAAATGAGAGCTTTTAGCGCACAAAAATGGCCAATTTTATGTGTACCTCGTAGCCACGTTAAGGCATCTCTCTTATACGAGGTCCTACGTTTGACCTACCTCACTGAGAATAAACGTCTCCATCTGAATGGGTACATGTAAAAACCTCTTCTTGGACTCAAATTCTCTCTCTATGTGGAGGGGTATTGGACCTACTATAATTAAAACACCTGAAGCTAGGAGGCGGGGAGTGCACGATCAGAAGGCTAGAGAATACATTTCAAAACCTGACCTGCACATCCAAACATAGACTGAGTGTGAACAGGTGCTGAACCCAGAGTCGCCAACTCGTATATAGTTAAATAAATAGGGCAGCACACTGCAGCGCCAAAACATGCAAACTTGAAAAAACGAAATTTGAACTGCATTACTGCACTAGAAATATGAAAAATGAGAGCTTTTAGCGCACAAAAATGGCCAATTTTATGTGTACCTCGTAGCCACGTTAAGGCATCTCTCTTATACGAGGTCCTACGTTTGACCTACCTCACTGAGAATAAACGTCTCCATCTGAATGGGTACATGTAAAAACCTCTTCTTGGACTCAAATTCTCTCTCTATGTGGAGAGGTATTGGACCTACTATAATTAAAACACCTGAAGCTAGGAGGCGGGGAGTGCACGATCAGAAGGCTAGAGAATCCATTTCAAAACCTGACCTGCACATCCAAACATAGACTGAGTGTGAACAGGTGCTGAACCCAGAGTCGCCAACTCGTATATAGTTAAATAAATAGGGCAGCACACTGCAGCGCCAAAACATGCAAACTTGAAAAAACGAAATTTGAACTGCATTACTGCACTAGAAATATGAAAATGAGAGCTTTTAGCGCACAAAAATGGCCAATTTTATGTGTACCTCGTAGCCACGTTAAGGCATCTCTCTTATACGAGGTCCTACGTTTGACCTACCTCACTGAGAATAAACGTCTCCATCTGAATGGGTACATGTAAAAACCTCTTCTTGGACTCAAATTCTCTCTCTATGTGGAGGGGTATTGGACCTACTATAATTAAAACACCTGAAGCTAGGAGGCGGGGAGTGCACGATCAGAAGGCTAGAGAATACATTTCAAAACCTGACCTGCACATCCAAACATAGACTGAGTGTGAACAGGTGCTGAACCCAGAGTCGCCAACTCGTATATAGTTAAATAAATAGGGCAGCACACTGCAGCGCCAAAACATGCAAACTTGAAAAAACGAAATTTGAACTGCATTACTGCACTAGAAATATGAAAAATGAGAGCTTTTAGCGCACAAAAATGGCCAATTTTATGTGTACCTCGTAGCCACGTTAAGGCATCTCTCTTATACGAGGTCCTACGTTTGACCTACCTCACTGAGAATAAACGTCTCCATCTGAATGGGTACATGTAAAAACCTCTTCTTGGACTCAAATTCTCTCTCTATGTTCACACTCAGTCTATGTTTGGATGTGCAGGTCAGGTTTTGAAATGTATTCTCTAGCCTTCTGATCGTGCACTCCCCGCCTCCTAGCTTCAGGTGTTTTAATTATAGTAGGTCCAATACCCCTCCACATAGAGAGAGAATTTGAGTCCAAGAAGAGGTTTTTACATGTACCCATTCAGATGGAGACGTTTATTCTCAGTGAGGTAGGTCAAACGTAGGACCTCGTATAAGAGAGATGCCTTAACGTGGCTACGAGGTACACATAAAATTGGCCATTTTTGTGCGCTAAAAGCTCTCATTTTTCATATTTCTAGTGCAGTAATGCAGTTCAAATTTAGTTTTTTCAAGTTTGCATGTTTTGGCGCTGCAGTGTGCTGCCCTATTTATTTAACTATATACGAGTTGGCGACTCTGGGTTCAGCACCTGTTCACACTCAGTCTATGTTTGGATGTGCAGGTCAGGTTTTGAAATGTATTCTCTAGCCTTCTGATCGTGCACTCCCCGCCTCCTAGCTTCAGGTGTTTTAATTATAGTAGGTCCAATACCCCTCCACATAGAGAGAGAATTTGAGTCCAAGAAGAGGTTTTTACATGTACCCATTCAGATGGAGACGTTTATTCTTAGTGAGGTAGGTCAAACGTAGGACCTCGTATAAGAGAGATGCCTTAACGTGGCTACGAGGTACACATAAAATTGGCCATTTTTGTGCGCTAAAAGCTCTCATTTTTCATATTTCTAGTGCAGTAATGCAGTTCAAATTTCGTTTTTTCAAGTTTGCATGTTTTGGCGCTGCAGTGTGCTGCCCTATTTATTTAACTATATACGAGTTGGCGACTCTGGGTTCAGCACCTGTTCACACTCAGTCTATGTTTGGATGTGCAGGTCAGGTTTTGAAATGTATTCTCTAGCCTTCTGATCGTGCACTCCCCGCCTCCTAGCTTCAGGTGTTTTAATTATAGTAGGTCCAATACCCCTCCACATAGAGAGAGAATTTGAGTCCAAGAAGAGGTTTTTACATGTACCCATTCAGATGGAGACGTTTATTCTCAGTGAGGTAGGTCAAACGTAGGACCTCGTATAAGAGAGATGCCTTAACGTGGCTACGAGGTACACATAAAATTGGCCATTTTTGTGCGCTAAAAGCTCTCATTTTTCATATTTCTAGTGCAGTAATGCAGTTCAAATTTCGTTTTTTCAAGTTTGCATGTTTTGGCGCTGCAGTGTGCTGCCCTATTTATTTAACTATATACGAGTTGGCGACTCTGGGTTCAGCACCTGTTCACACTCAGTCTATGTTTGGATGTGCAGGTCAGGTTTTGAAATGTATTCTCTAGCCTTCTGATCGTGCACTCCCCGCCTCCTAGCTTCAGGTGTTTTAATTATAGTAGGTCCAATACCCCTCCACATATAGAGAGAATTTGAGTCCAAGAAGAGGTTTTTACATGTACCCATTCAGATGGACACGTTTATTCTCAGTGAGGTAGGTCAAACGTAGGACCTCGTATAAGAGAGATGCCTTAACGTGGCTACGAGGTACACATAAAATTGGCCATTTTTGTGCGCTAAAAGCTCTCATTTTTCATATTTCTAGTGCAGTAATGCAGTTCAAATTTCGTTTTTTCAAGTTTGCATGTTTTGGCGCTGCAGTGTGCTGCCCTATTTATTTAACTATATACGAGTTGGCGACTCTGGGTTCAGCACCTGTTCACACTCAGTCTATGTTTGGATGTGCAGGTCAGGTTTTGAAATGTATTCTCTAGCCTTCTGATCGTGCACTCCCCGCCTCCTAGCTTCAGGTGTTTTAATTATAGTAGGTCCAATACCCCTCCACATAGAGAGAGAATTTGAGTCCAAGAAGAGGTTTTTACATGTACCCATTCAGATGGAGACGTTTATTCTCAGTGAGGTAGGTCAAACGTAGGACCTCGTATAAGAGAGATGCCTTAACGTGGCTACGAGGTACACATAAAATTGGCCATTTTTGTGCGCTAAAAGCTCTCATTTTTCATATTTCTAGTGCAGTAATGCAGTTCAAATTTCGTTTTTTCAAGTTTGCATGTTTTGGCGCTGCAGTGTGCTGCCCTATTTATTTAACTATATACGAGTTGGCGACTCTGGGTTCAGCACCTGTTCACACTCAGTCTATGTTTGGATGTGCAGGTCAGGTTTTGAAATGTATTCTCTAGCCTTCTGATCGTGCACTCCCCGCCTCCTAGCTTCAGGTGTTTTAATTATAGTAGGTCCAATACCCCTCCACATAGAGAGAGAATTTGAGTCCAAGAAGAGGTTTTTACATGTACCCATTCAGATGGAGACGTTTATTCTCAGTGAGGTAGGTCAAACGTAGGACCTCGTATAAGAGAGATGCCTTAACGTGGCTACGAGGTACACATAAAATTGGCCATTTTTGTGCGCTAAAAGCTCTCATTTTTCATATTTCTAGTGCAGTAATGCAGTTCAAATTTCGTTTTTTCAAGTTTGCATGTTTTGGCGCTGCAGTGTGCTGCCCTATTTATTTAACTATATACGAGTTGGCGACTCTGGGTTCAGCACCTGTTCACACTCAGTCTATGTTTGGATGTGCAGGTCAGGTTTTGAAATGTATTCTCTAGCCTTCTGATCGTGCACTCCCCGCCTCCTAGCTTCAGGTGTTTTAATTATAGTAGGTCCAATACCCCTCCACATAGAGAGAGAATTTGAGTCCAAGAAGAGGTTTTTACATGTACCCATTCAGATGGAGACGTTTATTCTCAGTGAGGTAGGTCAAACGTAGGACCTCGTATAAGAGAGATGCCTTAACGTGGCTACGAGGTACACATAAAATTGGCCATTTTTGTGCGCTAAAAGCTCTCATTTTTCATATTTCTAGTGCAGTAATGCAGTTCAAATTTCGTTTTTTCAAGTTTGCATGTTTTGGCGCTGCAGTGTGCTGCCCTATTTATTTAACTATATACGAGTTGGCGACTCTGGGTTCAGCACCTGTTCACACTCAGTCTATGTTTGGATGTGCAGGTCAGGTTTTGAAATAAAGTCAGTTACTGCCGCGGTGTTCCGGCCACTGGCTACGCGCCTCAGTAGGATGTTGCCTCGGTCTCACGGCACGACTCCTACTGGTACTCCTTTTTGCTTGATCTCGTTTACACTGTTCCACAATATCCTTCCCTTCTTGTCTCTTTCTTAGGATACCGCCGCAAGGAGGTGCAGGCGCGGCTCCGTTACGTTCTGCTCTGTTCGCTAGGCACCTGCCAGGTTCCCACGCCGGACAGGGACCCCCCTGTGTCTTCTTCCTGCAACACCCCCTGCCACGGGATGTTGCCTGAATCCAACCCAGTCAGCTTCTGACTAACTTCCTCTCCAGCCCCTAGTTTTACCAGTGTGAGGAGTGGCCCAATAAATAAAGCCCTTTTCTCCCCCTAGTGGCCGGAGTGTGAAGTGTAATGTGTGCTGGTGATACCTGGTCAGGAGAATTCCTTTAACGCCATCAGACGTACCATCACTCCCCTTAGTGGCAGAGTGTCATACTGCAACGACCAGGTCTCTGGGGCGCTGCACAGACACCCGCAGACAGACACACACAGACACCTACACAGACCCACACAGAGCCGCTCACATCCGCAGACACCCGCACACACACAGAGACACACACAGATACCCGCACACACACAGACACCTGCAGACAAACCTGCACATATTCTCCACTCACACATATTCTCCGCCCACACACATATTCTCCGCCCACACACATATTCTCTGCCCACACAGTCTTCCTCCTTCCTTTCTGCAACGTTTTTGGCATGCAAATCTGCAGCTAATCTGCAAACCTTTTTAAAACTGCGGTTTTGCTGCGGATTTGACTGACTCAATGGAAGTCAATGGGTGCAGAAATGCTGCAGATCCGCAAAAAGAATTGACATGCTTCAGAAAATAAAACTGTGAATCGGCGCTGAATTTTCCATAGCATGTGCACACCAATTCTGGATTCCCATTGACTGATATTGCTTGGGCAATACATTGCGGATTTGGTGCAATTCCATGCTGAAAAAACTCTGCTGATCCGCAACAAAATCCGCAACGTGTGCAAATGGCCTTGGTAATTTTTTTAAAGTAATTTTATACCTTTCACTAGTATAGTTAGCCTCCTTAGGGGACATGAAGATACGATCATGCGATCGCATGTGCTATTATATACAGTGATGCCACAGCATCACTGCATATAGCAGAAATCACTTTTGAAGCCCGGCCACAGGAAGAAGAACCCTAGCTGTCATGACAACCCATCGGCGATCTGCGATCACATCATGGGTGCCAATGGGTGAGAGAATGATGCATGCGCATGTTGGCTTGTGTTAAATGCCTCTGTCAGATATTGACAGAGGCATTTAACATGCGCCATACATGTAAGGCGGATGTCCTAAAGATGTTAAATAACTGGGGATCCCCTCCCCACTGTGTCACCCAATATCCTGTGGGCCCCCTCCCCCACTGTTTCACCATGTGTACAGGCTGGGGTGACACTCAAAAACTTACAATATGTAACATTGTTGCACACCATTATTCTTCTCTCAAAAAAGGAAAAGGATGGCATTGTTATATAGTGGGGTCTGTAGGGTGCCATTGGTATCACATAACAGATCCAGCGGAGCAGAAGCCACAGATCTTAAAAGAACCTTGTATCAGTTATTGGGGAATCCCTTGTAATCTATGAACAGAAAACATACTTGTTGAAACATCAGTCAGATAAAACATTTGTATTGAGATGTATTATTTCCAAATTAAGAGTTAATGAGCTTTAAAAAAATAATATTTGTTTCCCCCAGAGTCTGTGTCTTTACAATTGATTGCGTTATGATGTGGGGGTTTTAAAGCATCAAAGAAATTTTAAGAAAGATATGTAGCTGCCGGCAAAAAAGCTGTTTGTTTGGATCATTTTTCGCTGTTGTTAATTGCTAGAGGCTCGATGCCACAACTGATGCCAATTTTTCCTTTCCAAAGTTATTCTGACATCCGAAGCGTTGGAAATAGCTTTTTAATCTCAGTTGACGTTAATTGATTCCTGCTTAAAACTGCAAAATCTGGGCATGGATTAAAAAAAAATAAACACTGTATATTTCACTTTCATAAGCCTGCATGCCTGGCTAAAGGGACAGCACCAAGATAATTCACATGCAAATATGTAGAAGAAATTGTTCCTCACACTATGACACCATAGTGGTCCTTATTAGCAATTATCTACTACATCACTATATTTATGATCCTTATTTTATGACATTACACCTATTTTGTAACATTTATTTGTGCATTATTCTTCCTTAAGTTTTGAGGTCTTGGTGGTATTGAGACAGCTTCTGGATCTAGAAAGTCCAAGTATGCCTCTACCTACACAGTTAGCGGCTTGTGACAAGAAGCATTAACTATAGTCAGCCATTTTAATGCCTATTAAAGGGGTTGAAATAAAAGAAAAAGAAATAACTAAGGGAAATGTCATTACAAATATATTTCTAAGTACTGATAATTAGCTAATTAAATTTGTTTCATGTAAACAGGTAATCACTATAAAAAATAAAATTTACAAGTTTTTTTTTACACCAATAAAGGCTGTTCTACAATGTTAATACTACCGGTGCCTGTGAGCATGCAAAATAGAAAGCTCTGTTATAGTGATAAAATGAAAGCTAAGACTTGCACTGTCATGCTATCGCCCTATATCATAGCAGGTGCTCAACATTTATAAAGACAGAGTGGACAGCAGTCACAGCCTCTTTTTACTTAAAGGGGTTGTCCATTCCAAATCAATAAATCTGCAGTCACTCTGTGTGACTACAGACATATGAATCCCCTCAGCACATGCACTGTGTGCTATGGGGATTTGCCAGTTTCTGAGCTGGAAGCAGAGGGTATGTATGCGTCATTCATTCTCCCAGCTGAGCCTGTCCGGTGGACACAGGGTGGGCACAAATGTGAACAGAATATTCTTACCTAAGCATCCCTGGTATCTCCAGTATTAGGTGAGAAACACAGGCTGCAAATATCAAAAGACTGACCGTCACTAAGAATAGCCATCTCCATATATAACCAAAAAAATAAAGTTTCACTATGTAGCACCATAGCAAGCAAATATGAAATATATGAAATTTGAATTGCATTACTGTACTAGAAAATGTGAAAAAGTGTGAATACTTAGCACATAAATTGGCCAATTCAGGTATACCCGGCAGCCACGATAAGGTGATTCTCATTGCTGGGAACCTGCCTAATGTGAATCCTGCAAAGAAATTGAGGAAATTTTCCAGCTCTAATTAAAACTTATGTTTATCAATGTAAAAAAAACATAGATTAAAAAGTGATAAATCTCAAGACTAGCATCATGCGACAAAATCCGTCGGAGGTTGAAATCTGATGCAGGGAGGGGTATGCATCAAAAGAGGACATGAACTAATGCATTTTTAATGCAACACATGCATTCTTTGTCAAAGCTGCTGTGAACACCTGCTAGAGTGTATTATACTATGTGGAGAAATATGGAGAGTGCATTATACGATATGAAGGACTATGGGGAGTGTGTTATACTATATGAAGGACTATGGGGAGTGTATTATACTATGTAGAAGACTATGAGGAGTGTATTATACTATATGGAGGACTATGGGGAGTATATTATAGTATATGGAGGACTATGGGGCATATTATACTATGTGGAGGACTTTGCGGATGCATTTAACTAAGTGGAGGACTATGGGGTGCATTATACTAAACAAGCAAAATGCTGCCTATTTATCGAGTGATTGGATTGGTTATGTCAGAACAAATATCATTGGTCTCAGGAGCACATTGCCGGTGAAAACTTCAGATCTGCTGCTGATAACATAATACTGTATGGGGACAGATTGATCTACTAGTGATCGTTCTGTCCCATCATTGTTCCTCGGCCAGTGTAAAGAGGCCGGTAAGCAAGCGTTGAACGACTTCAATATTGTCGATCACACTCATTTAGCATCCTGAAATCAGCACATGTATATACAACCAAAATATTTCTGTGTGATGGTGCAATATGTGAGCATTCGGGGCCCCATTATAAACTTTTGCCCAGGACCCCACTTTGCCTAAAACCGGACCTCATCAGCTGAGAGCATATTTTCCAACTCAGGAAGGGAGGAGTCGAATTTTCTATTTCACTTGTTCACAGCCACATGGCTTTTTAACATTCTAGGACAAGTTTCTGAGTGTATCAAAATAGTGGCCATTTTAATTCTACAGTGATTACCTTTTGACTAAACAATTGTGATTTGCTTTTAAAAAGTATTTAGGAATTTACTTCTGGTTTCATTTCATTAATTATTTTCTTCTATTCCTGATGAACCCCTCTAAGGATTGTTTTTCATTATCTAATCACAGAAGTTGCTAAGAAATGTACGCAATTTCCTTCTGTGTTTTCTCTTCACTTTCTCCTTTCTCTGTGTCAATTTTGTTTCTACTCTGATAAGCAAATAAATCAAACTCATTCTTGTAGTTATTTTTATTAATTCCTATGCCTATGATTCTGCCTCAAACGACAAATATATTTTGGGGGCCAGCACTCCATAATCAGTAGAATTGAGGTGCAGAGATTCCAACATGAATAGGTGCGTATGAGATGAAGCACTATTTTATTTACTCAGTCACATATAGATGTCACGGTTTCATAAACCAATGTGAAGGGACCACTTTACTCCAGCCTCTTCACTATGCTAAACAAAGATAGCACCAGGAGTTAAACAACAACAGTCATGTAAGATAATAATAATAATAATCTTTTTATTTATATAGCGCCAACATATTCTGCAGCGCTTTACAATTTGCACACATTATCATAGCTGTCCCCGATGGGGCTCACAATCTTTATTCCCTATCAGTATGTCTTTAGAATGTGGGAGGAAACTGGAGAACCCGGAAGAAACCCAAACAAACACGGGGAGAGCATACAAACTACTTACAGATGTTATCCTTGGTGGGATTTGAACTCCAGCGCTAGAAGGCTGCATTGCTAACCACTGAGCCACCATGCTGCCCTGATAGATTGATATTACGAACAGGCTTATCAATGTAACATCTCAAAAATCTTTTTATTTATAAACATACAACTCTTAAATGTAAATGATGGAACTTTGAGTAGGTCACCAAAAAGACATCTTAAACAACAAACAATTGGGAACCATTTTTTTCTTCAATCCTTTACAATTTTCAATCAGAGGGTCAGTAAAAATGTATGTCATTATACTTATAACACCACACTACACTGTATAAGAATATAAAGACAAGATATGCTGATTAGCAAAGGCCAAAAACATTTTTTTTGCCATTACTGAGGTCCACAGAAAATGATATATTTTTTTTTAATGCACGTTAGGTCTGCAGACAGGTTCATATCACTGCCACAACATGACAATGTGGGATAAGGCAGGTTGTATCTCATTCAGCAACAGAATTATTTTTTTACATTTTTTAATGCATGATAGGTCTGCAAACAGGTTCATATCACCGCCACAACATGACAATGTAGGATACAGCAGACTGTTTCACATTTAGCAACAGAAAAAAATATAATGATAACTTCTTAAGTTTAATTATAACTTAAACCCTGTATACCTATGACTCTTGTACAATATTTGTGGTATGTCCTGATGAAGGGGTCACCTTAACCCTGAAACGTGTAAAATAAACCACATTAAAGCCTCTACAATTTTTGGAATTCTTCTTGCGGCAGCGCGGGGATGATCCTTTTTTACTACCAAAATGACAAGGTGGGATACAGCAGACTGCTTGACATTTAGCTAGTGAAAAAATATTATTTAGAATGCTATACTCGTGCATGGAGCACAATAGAAGCAGTGAACAATACACTTGTAGGACATGTGCCCTGCTGGCTTTGTCTGTGGACCTCAGTAATGGCAAAAAAAATGCTGGAAGGTAAATTTAACAGCCACACTGGACAGTAGCTAACTAAAGTTTCTGACTGATATACACCGCCTAGTTAACTAGCTAAAATCTTGCTGCTAACAGTGCCAGCCTCAGGAGCAGCCTCTCTGCACTGTTACTGCGTCAAAATGGTGCTAAAACAAGATGTCCGCTGTTTATATGAAGAGGGACATGTGACTTCAGCAGCCAATAACACAAACCATTGTGTTAGAACATTGTGGGTGTTTCTTGCGTCCCGATTGGCTAGCCGCAATGTGCAAACATAAAGTTAGGAAAAAATAAATAAAATTACTGTTTACAAACAGTAAATTTGAATATCAAATTTGGAATTTCATGTATTTTTTTCCTAAATGAGATTTATGTTGCGCCTTCATTTCTTCAGTTTAACATCTGATTAACCCCTCTGTGACCTTAGACGTACTATCCCGTCGAGGTGCCCTGGGCTTATCTGACCCTGGACGGGATAGTACGTCATAGCCGATCGGCCGCGCTCACGGGGGGAGCGCGGCCGATCGCGGCCGGGTGTCAGCTGCTTATCGCAGCTGACATCCGGCACTATGTGCCAGGAGCGGTCACGGACCGCCCCCGGCACATTAACCCCTGGCACACCGCGATCAAAGATGATCGCGATGTGCCGGCGGTACAGGGAAGCACCGCGCAGGGAGGGGGCTCCCTGCGGGCTTCCCTGAGCCCCCCGCAGCAACGCGATGTGATCGCGTTGCTGCGAGGGTCTCCTCACCTCCCTCCCTGCTCGAGCCCCGGATCCAAGATGGCCGCGGATCCGGGTCCTGCAGGGAGGGAGGTGGCTTCACAGAGCCTGCTCAGAGCAGGCACTGTGAAGCAGCCTGCACTCCTATCAGATCAGTGATCTGACAGAGTGCTGTGCAAACTGTCAGATCACTGATCTGTGATGTCCCCCCCTGGGACAAAGTAAAAAAGTAAAAAAAAAAATTTCCAAATGTGTAAAAAAAATAAAAAAAAATATTCCAAAATAATGAAAAAAAAAAAAAAATATTATTCCCATAAATACATTTCTTCATCTAAATAAAAAAAAAAAACCAATAAAAGTACACATATTTAGTATCGCCGCGTCCGTAACGGCCCGACCTATAAAACTGGCCCACTAGTTAACCCCTTCAGTAAACACCGTAAGAAAAAAAAAAAAAAAACGAGGCAAAAAACAACGCTTTATTATCATACCGCCGAACAAAAAGTGGAATAACACGCGATCAAAAGGACAGATATAAATAACCATGGTACCGCTGAAAGCGTCATATTGTCCCGCAAAAAAAGAGCCGCCATACAGCATCATCAGCAAAAAAATAAAAAAGTTATAGTCCTGAGAATAAAGCGATGCAAAAATAATTATTTTTTCTGTAAAATAGTTTTTATCGTATAAAAGCACCAAACCATAAAAAAATGATATAAATGAGGTATCGCTGTAATCGTACTGACCCGAAGAATAAAACTGATTTATCAATTTTACCAAACGCGGAACGGTATAAACGCCTCCCCCAATAGAAATTCATGAATAGCTGGCTTTTGGTCATTCTTCCTCACAAAAATCGGAATAAAAAGCGATAAAAAAATGTCACGTGCCCAAAAATGTTTTCAATAAAAACGTCAACTCGTCCCGCAAAAAACAAGACCTCACATGACTCTGTGGACCAAAATATGGAAAAATTATAGCTCTCAAAATGTGGTATTGCAAAAAATATTTTTTGCAATAAAAAGGGTCTTTCAGTGTGTGACGGCTGCCAATCATAAAAATCCGCTAAAAAACTCGCTATAAAAGTAAATCAAACCCCCCTTCATCACCCCCTTAGTTAGGGAAAAATAAAAAAAAATGTATTTATTTCCATTTTCCCATTAGGGCTAGGGTTAGGGCTAGGGTTAGGGCTAGGGCTAGGGTTAGGGCTAGGGTTAGGGCTAGGGTTAGGGCTAGGGTTAGGGTTAGGGCTAGGGTTAGGGCTAGGGTTAGGGCTAGGGTTAGGGCTAGGGTTAGGGCTAGGGCTAGGGTTAGGGCTAGGGTTAGGGTTAGGGCTAGGGTTAGGGCTAGGATTAGGGTTAGGGTTAGGGTTGGGGCTACAGTTAGGGTTGGGGCTAAAGTTAGGGTTAGGGTTTAGATTACATTTACAGTTGGGAATAGGGTTGGGATTAGGGTTAGGGGTGTGTCAGGGTTAGAGGTGTGGTTAGGGTTACCGTTGGAATTAGGGTTAGGGGTGTGTTTAGATTAGGGTTTCAGTTATAATTGGGGGGTTTCCACTGTTTCGGCACATCAGGGGCTCTCCAAACACGACATGGCGTCCGATCTCAATTCCAGCCAATTCTGCGTTGAAAAAGTAAAACAGTGCTCCTTCCCTTCCGAGCTCTCCTGTGTGCCCAAACAGGGGTTTACCCCAACATATGGGGTATCAGCGTACTCAGGACAAATTGGACAACAACTTTTGTGGACCAATTTCTCCTGTTACCCTTGGGAAAATACAAAACTGGGGGCTAAAAAATAATTTTTGTGGGAAAACAAAAAGATTTTTTATTTTCACGGCTCTGCGTTATAAACTGTAGTGAAACACTTGGGGGTTCAAAGTTCTCACAACACATCTAGATAAGTTCATTGAGGGGTCTAGTTTCCAATATGGGGTCACTTGTGGGGGGTTTCTACTGTTTAGGTACATTAGGGGCTCTGCAAACGCAATGTGACGCCTGCAGACCAATCCATCTAAGTCTGCATTCCAAATGATGCTCCTTCCCTTCCGAGCCCTCCCATGCGCCCAAACGGTGGTTCCCCCCCACATATCGGGTATCCGCGTACTCAGGACAAATTGGACAACAACATTTAGGGTCCAATTTCTCCTGCTAACCTTGGAAAAATACAAAACTGGGGGCTAAAATATAATTTTTGTGGAAAAAAAAATATTTTTTATTTGCATGGCTCTGCGTTATAAACTGTAGTGAAATACTTGGGGGTTCAAAGCTCTCACAACACATCAAGATGAGTTCCTTAGGGGGTCTACTTTCCAAAATGGTGTCACTTGTGGGGGGTTTCTACTGTTTAGGTACATTAGGGGCTCTGCAAACGCAATGTGACGCCTGCAGACCATTCCATCTAAGTCTGCATTCCAAATGGCGCTCCTTCCCTTCCGAACCCTCCCATGCGCCCAAACGGTGGTTCCCCCCCACATATGGGGTATCAGCGTACTCAGGACAAATTGGACAACAACTTTTGTGGTCCAATTTCTCCTCTTACCCTAGGGAAAATACAAAACTGGGGGCTAAAAAATAATTTTTGTGGGAAAAAAATTTTGTTTTATTTTTATGGCTCTGCATTATAAACTTCTGTGAAGCCCTTGGTGGGTCAAAGTGCTCACCACACATCCAGATAAGTTCCTTAGGGGGTCTACTTTCCAAAATGGTGTCACTTGTGGGGGGTTTCAATGTTTAGGCACATCAGTGGCTCTCCAAACGCAACATGGCGTCCCATCTCAATTCCTGTCAATTTTGCATTGAAAAGTCAAACGGCGCTCCTTCCCTTCCGAGCTCTCCCATGCGCCCAAACAGTGGTTTACTGCCACATATGGGGTATCAGCGTACTCGGGACAAATTGGACAACAACTTTTGAGGTCCAATTTCTTCTCTTACCCTTGGAAAAATAAAAAATTGGGGGCAAAAATATAATTTTTGTGAAAAAATATGATTTTTTATTTTTACGGTTCTGCATTATAAACTTCTGTGAAGCACTTGGTGGGTCAAAGTGCTCACCACACCTCTAGATAAGTTCCTTAGGGGGTCTACTTTCCAAAATGGTGTCACTTGTGGGGGGTTTCAATGTTTAGGCACATCAGTGGCTCTCCAAACGCAACATGGCGTCCCATCTCAATTCCTGTCAAGTTTGCATTGAAAAGTCAAATAGCGCTCCTTCCCTTCCGAGCTCTCCCATGCGCCCAAACAGTGGTTTACTGCCACATATGGGGTATCAGCGTACTCAGGACAAATTGGACAACAACTTTTTGGGTCCAATTTCTCCTGTTACCCTTGGTAAAATAAAACAAATTGGAGCTGAAGTAAATTTTTTGTGTAAAAAAGTTAAATGTTCATTTTTATTTAAACATTCCAAAAATTCCTATTAAACACCTGAAGGGTTAATAAACTTCTTGAATGTGGTTTTGAGCACCTTGAGGGGTGCAGTTTTTAGAATGGTGTCACACTTGGGCATTTTCTATCATATAGACCCCTCAAAATGACTTCAAATGAGACGTGGTCCCTAAAAAAAAATGGTGTTGTAAAAATGAGAAATTGCTGGTCAACTTTTAACCCTTATAACTCCCTAACAAAAAAAAAAATTGGTTCCAAAATTATGCTGATGTAAAGGAGACATGTGGGAAATGTTACTTATTAAGTATTTTGTGTGACATATCTCTGTGATTTAATTGCATAAAAATTCAAAGTTTGAAAATTGCGAAATTTTCAAAATTTTCGCCAAATTTCCGTTTTTTTCACAAATAAACGCAGGTACTATCAAAGAAATTTTACCACTATCATGAAGTACAATATGTCACGAGAAAACAATGTCAGAATCACCAGGATCCGTTGAAGCGTTTCGGAGTTATAACCTCATAAAGGGACAGTGGTCAGAATTGTAAAAATTGGCCTGGTCATTAACGTGCAAACCACCCTTGGGGGTAAAGGGGTTAAGGGTATACTCACACATGACTGGCTTGTTGCATGCGACTGAAAAATTCATTCCGTACATGTGATTGGAATTTATTTCTGCAGGATGAGTCTTAATTTTTTTCAAATTTCATTCAGATGAGTAGAACAGCTAAAACACTCAGAGAAATTTCTGTAACAAATTTGTAAATATATCATAAAAAGTGCAATATTCTAATTAGATTTAAAAAAAACGCAAAGTCTAATACGGTCTTGTCCAAGTAAAATAGTGAGGTCTTAATAGACTTTTGCTCACCTGATGGGAGTGTGTGTGACACAACCACTAATGAAGTGAAGATGTCAGTTGCTGCAATATCCACAAGTGTTTTTTGAAGAATATCAGGGTAGGTTTGCTTTTGATTTGCGCTGCTGATTTACAATGCAATCCAACAATTAGGATCTCAGGATAAAGTGGTTTATTGTCAATGCATTTCAGATTCATGTGACTCCTTCCTCAGGACAACCTTTGTACATGTAGTCTCCACAAGGAAGGAGTCAGATGGACTCTGAAATGGTACGCTAGTTTGGCACCCCAGGGTCCTGGTCGTCACAGTGGCATTACTTTCCCCTTGGGGAGAGTGGTGTCACGCTTGGAAGCGATGAACGATATCTTTCACCAGGTAAATCTCATATACAACACGTTCACACTCCAGGCCAGAAGGTGGAGCTCTGAACCCGGATTAAGGGGAACTTCCTTATATTCTGGCTGGAGGGAATGTTAATAGGCAGTCTGAGAGAGACAGTGAAAGAGGGCAGACGGACCTAGAGGGTCGGAAAGTCTGAAAAAGTCGTGTGGTCCGAGGAACCACAGCTCCTGGAGCAATGGAACAGAAAGCACAGACTGTTTGTAGAAGGAAAATAGGAGGGAGAAAGCAAAGGCAAGGAACACCAGGGAGCAGAGCTGAGAAGAGGCTACCTCCCTGGCTAGTGCAGATTCCATTACCCGGAAGACCGAGGCCGTGCTGAACTCTAAAGTGGCATAGCTGAAATCGGCAGGACAGCTGGATTGCAGATCACCTGTCCGCATTTATACCCAGGAGACACTGATAATTATAGGGCCCATGTCATCCAAGAGATCCTGTAAAAAGGCCCAGTTCACCTGTTATACGGGTTGTGCCCTATCCTTTAAGGGGGACAGAGAGAAACTGTGGGGACCCTAAGTGAAGCCTAAGGCAGTAAGGGACCACATCATCACCGCACTTGGAGGAAGGCTTTGATCTCCACCTGGTAAAGGAGACTCTGGAATCGCTTTTAAGGCGGCCGGACCCTGCCTGTCCCTGTTGTCTGGTGCCCTGGACTGCGGTTGCTTGAAGCTACAGTAAGCCAACTAAAGACTGCAAACCTGTGTCCTCGTTATTCGTCATACCATCCACCACACCATCGGTGCCTTACACCTGGGAAGCCCTGGGGACCCCACTTCACCTGTGAGAAGCATTACTATCTTGCTGCAACAACATCACCCCAGAGGACCCCTTTAAGCAGTGTCGGTCCCTACTGACCAAACACCACAGGTGGAGTCACAAACAGCAGACATTATTGGGCAGCACGGTGGCTCAGTGGATAGCACTGAAGCCTTGCAGCGCTGGAGTCCTGGGTTCTAATCCCACCTTGGACACCATCTGCAAGGTGTTTGTATGTTCTCCCTGTGTTTGCGTGGGTTTCCTCTGGGCACTCCAGTTTCCTCCCACATTCCAAAGACATACTGATAGGGAATTTAGATTGTGAGCCCCATCGGGGACAGTGATTATAATTTGTGCAAAACTGTAAAGCGCTACGGAATATGTTAGCGCTATATAAAAATAAAGATTATTAAAAAATAAAGATTATTATTATCAAATACCCGTAAAAGCTCTTTAATTGGACACCCAGGGCCACGGACCGGGTCGCAGCCACCGTGACATTCCCTTTAACACCGGACCCGGTACCGAGTACCCCACTGCCCTGCCGGGGCAGGTACTCCACTAGCTTGCAGCAGATGATTCACCAGTGGTTCTCAGCCTGGACAGTCGCATCTTGGCATCATCCAGGTTGAAAACTGTTTATACCCCAGATATGGATTACGGCATGGGACAGAATGATGAATAAATTAGGGATATTGTTGTTTTTTATTTTTGTTTTATTACAGGAGACAAGGGCTTCGTTGGAACTAAGCGTTAGGTGAGTATGACTGTGTTTGTTTTTAAATAAAAAAGTTAAAGTGTTTTGCTTTATTTCAAATAAAAGACTTTATTCTTGCTGTGTCTTTATTTAACGTATTACTATATGATTAGTAATGGATAGGTTTCCCTCTATTCTTGATAACCAGCCTTGCTGAAGCTGATAGCTGAGAGTTGCAGCTCCCAGCTGTGATTTTTGTCTGGGTAGTTATCATAAATACAGGAGAACCCACGCCATTTTTTTAAAATTACTTATTTACAGCGTAGGAGCTGGCTGATGGATACTCTCATCAGCCGCTCCTGCTCTCATTGTTATTAGTGGCAGCAGGCATCGACTGATGGGAGCAGTAGTCCCATTAGCTGACACCAGTGACCGGAGGTAAACTTTATACCTCCAATCACAGCTGCATGCTCACGCTGTATATTGACAGCATGGGAACCGCAGCTGTCTGACCGGCTGTGATGATTTCACCTCCGATCAGAAGCAAAGATTGCTGTGCACAACAACCACCCTGGTGAAGTCTGTGTTCGGTGTCCATGCTAGAAAAGTAGGTGTTTGGTTCGGATGCGGAACTTTACTGTTCGGGTTCTGCCATCTCTAATAAGAATGCATTTTCATGGTGACAAGCTCCCTTGTCAAGGGGAATCTATCACCAGGTTTTTGCTACCTCATCTGAGAGAAGCATAATGTAGGAAGAGACCCTGATTCCAATGATGTATCAATTAGTTTACAGAGTGTAGCAGTTGTGACACAATCAGAGATTTTAGATGCAGCATGCAGCAAGCAGCAGAACTGAGAAAGATAACCCTGTGCACGCCACAGCTTTCTGTGTACATTGTATAGTGAAAGTGCATTTTCTATAAGAGGTGAGAGCATGGTCAGACCACTTGGCACGAGGAAGTTAGACTGTGCAGTGATAATCTGCTGCCGATAAAACCTTCATTATGTAAACAACAGCACACAGCCTAATAAATGATATACCTCTGAAATCTGTGTCTTAGCCTCTACATTATGCTGTCCTCAGATTACACAACAAAAACCTGCTGTAAGATGGTCTCCAGACGAGTCCTTGAGGGGAGATATGTGTCATCATGGCTATTAGCTGTGGTGATGTGAGCTTGGAAGCATGCTTCAGCACATATAATGCTGAGAGAGTTATTAGGCCATTCCAGGGCCGAGTTTTACGAGCAGTCATAAGAGATGGGTGGGAATGACCGCTCACATATCCCTACCCCAGGGGCGTGGTTTGGCAGATCAAATGGAGGCCGAGTGTGTCATTCAGTGGCTGAAGGTGAAGATGTGTGGATCTCCTATGTGCTAAGGACTGTACACTATCCTAAGCGGGCGGACCCGCTATATGTTGTATGGACTTTTTACTTTATGCTTTCACTTTGTGCCAGAAAAGGCTGTGCTTCTGTTTTTTCTATCCTGAGCGATTTATGAACTTTGAATAAACTTGCATGGGCATTGCAGCAATACTGCTTCCAGTGCCTACCTCTACCACAACTGAGTGAGTACAAACCTCTACACTGCTTACAAATTCCCTTTAAGGCCGGGGTCACACTAGAGAGTTTTACGGACGTATGAGAGGCGCAAAAACTACGCATTGCACACGGACCAATGATTCTCTATGGGGCAGGTCCTATCTGCCGTATATTTTGCAGCCATATTTTACTGCCGTAGAAAATCGCAGCATGCTGCGCTTGTCAGCTTAGTGCGCAAAAAATCAGCCAATGCAAGTCTACGGGTGCGCAAAAAATACGGATTACACATGGACCAGCAGTGTGACTTGCAAAAAATATGCCAGACATCTCCAGGTGACAGGAAATGTGCCAAGCCCTCAATCAGGAAGCTCAGACATGCTAATTAGCTGAAAAAGCCAGAAAGACATCCCGGAAGTCTGACACGCCTCCACGGAGTTGCAAGCAGCATGGCAAGCATAATAAATGTGGATATGCCCCTGGTCCTGGTCCAGGAAAGGCCCAAAATATGGGACCAACCGAGCAAGGAAAGATGCTGCTTGGAGGACCATCCTTTTCCCAGATTATGAGCAGCGGCCAGGTGAGGAACAGAGGCAGATAAGTAAGTACACTCATGTTTTTCAAGTATTTAATATTTAAAACTGCCGTAAGAACAATATAAAGATTATTCTTTATCTTATTCAGAATTTGTATGTATATTGCACCATTTATTTAATGGTGCTGGACATGAGAAAGGGGTTATATACAGCTTTTATAGATGTCGCTTACAGTAAGCAAATTTACAATGACAGACTGGTATAGAGGGAAGAGGACCCTGTCCTTGTGTACTTACATTCTATGGTGTTCCCTTTTATGGTATCGTGGGATTTGTGTGTAAAATTTGATTATTGTAGATATTTAGTAAGAAATGCAGCTTACTAGGGCATATTACAATCTGGGAAATCTCAGACACCTTGTGGTACCACTGTGCACAATGACCTTATACATTATATGCTTCTTTGTCATTGCAGTGGAAGATGTTATGAGACGTTGGCGCAGCATTCGGGACCAGTACCGGAGAGAAAGGCAGCAGCGGTCCAGAAGTGGGTCATCTGCTCCTGCAAAAAGGAAATATATATACTTTGACCCGCTGTCCTTTCTGGATCCCAGTATGGATCTCAGACCGTAAGTACAAACCTCACACCACATTACACATATGTTTGTAATGTTCATAGATGATTTTTCAAATAAAATTTGTAATTTTTCATAACAGAACACAATCCAACCACACTGAGAGGGAGACAATAGGGTCCGAATCGAAGCCATTTATTGATCCTGTTGGGGAAGGAGAAGAAGAGGTGGCTGGACCATCTACGGTTCCTACCACGTTCATCCCTCCGGATCCATCTTCAGCTTCCCCTCATGGTCATCATCCACCTGGCCCAGATGATGCAGCCCCACCCACAGATGCCCCAGATTCAGGGATACCAGAAGATCCTGGCCACAGCAGCAGCCCCATTGTTCCACTGGAGGCCTCCCCACAGCCTGCTGTGACCTCACATCGTGGCCGCAGAAGGAGAGAGCTAATGGAAACCCGAAGAAATGTGGACACTGGGGTGTTAAATTATTTGGCCAGGGCTGCTCATGATGATGGTGAGGAGGCATTTTCTCGAAGCCTGGCCCGATATCTCCATACAATACCCTGTGAGGTGAGGCCACGTGTGAGAGGGTGCTTTCAAATCCTTCTTGATGCATGCACCCCCCCAAATAGCCCTTATGATTTGTTTCAGTACATTGAGAGGTGGCAGCTCTCACCATGTAATGTCCTGCGTATGCCAACAAATCAACCAGTGCATGCTCAAGAGGGATTTGAAGCACCTCCTCCACATATGCCTACACCTCAACCCTTTCCCCAACATAACCCATCAATGCCTACACCTCAGGCCTTTCCACAACATAACCCACCAATGCCTACACCGTTCCAAATGGCTCCCTTCCAGCAACCTTACCAGTATGGCCACTTGTCTTGACCCAGTGTTGGAGGCTGGTCCCAACCTGGGTTTGAACGACATGGACATATTGATGGGCGTTATGACTCCCGTGAGGTGTACTCTAGTCATGATGCCCATAGTACCCACACTTATGGCCAGTACTCTTATGGTCAATCTGAGCATGGTCAGATTTTGGAGCAGGCCCAACAGAGAACTCACCAACAGGGTGAAGGACAATTGGCCCAACAAAGGCCACAAGTGCAGCAACCCGAACTACTGCTATCACCTCTACCAACGTATCAGAATCTTTAAAAAATATTTTCCTGTTGATAATTTTGTGTTATGTCCCAAAATTATTTAATCTGCTGTGATAGCAATGTGGTTTTTTTTACACTTTGGCCAAGTTAAAATGGCCCCAAAAGCCATATGAAGTAAATATGGTTGTTATCTAAACAAATTTTGGCATATCATTCATAAAAAAACATTACCAAGCCAATTTCTTTGTGTTTGACAAATCATTATTACACCAGACACAAATGTAAAATTTTGAAATATATCAAATGTTAATTTTCAAACACCCCCCAAAAATGTACAACATAGAGACAACATTATCTTGCCAGGGAGTAGCACCCTGAGGAGAAAGATAATAATTGGTATAAATATCCCTAGCTTTTAGGCCAGAAAGGGGATGCCGCTGAGGAAGGACTTGTGGTGTAGGACTACCCACATTGGACAACATGCCTTCACCACTGTCAGCTGAGGAACACTCATGAATTCTTGTGAAGTTGTGTAAAACAACACAAGCTTTTATGACTTCATTAACATTTGCCTCACTCAGCTGAATGGCATACTGGAGGACTCGCCATTTGGATGCCATAATGCCAATGGCACACTCCACCATTCGCCGCGCCCGTGAAAGTCTGAGATTAAACACACGCTGCAGGTGGTCCAGGTTGCGCCGAGGATGAGGCCTCATGACATGCCTGGTCAATTGGAAGGCCTCATCTTCCACAAGTACATAAGGGACTGCTTCAGCATTGGAGCCTGGGAGTTGTCGTGGTGATGGGAGGTCCAACAAGTTTTCACGTAGCCGCCGACCCATAATGGACGCATTGAAGACTCTAGAGTCTTCAGTTCGGCCACAGGCCCCAATATCTACAATTATAAACCTGTAGTTACTGTCAACTACAGCTAATAGAACTACAGAGAAAAACTGCTTATAATTGTAGAATTGGGAGCCCGAGTTTGGCGGCTTACGCACCCCGATATGTTTCCCATCCAGGGCTCCAATACAGTGAGGAAAATCACAAGAGTCATGAAATCCACTAGTTATTTTCAGCCAATCCTCCCTTTTGGGCTCCGGCATCACAAATTCATGTAGTTTGTCCCATATTTGACCACATGTATCACGCACAATGCTGGAAATAGTGGACCTCCCAATCAGATATTCAAGATGTATTCCAGCATAAGACAATCCAGTTGACAGGAATCTGAAAGCACACAACAAAAATAAAATATTAGCAATGTTACAATGCTTGTTAAAATCCATAGTAAAGCAAAGTAATATGAGGATATCAAAAGGCAGGATACCAGTGTACCTTACAAAATGTACACTGACTACTTACAATTTACATTAACTACATATTTGTATAAGATTTTGTGAAACTTGAATAATATAATTTAAATCTTATGCTTATAAAATCAAAATAGGGATAAAAACATCATCAACATACAGAATGTGAGGACGGTGAATACATACCGTAAGGTAAGGAGAAGACGCTCCTCTGCGAATATGCATTTCCACATCCTGGTGTCCTGATACGTTATTCCTGGACGTACTGTCTTCAACAAGATATCAAAGGTGGGTATTGTCATGCGGCAGTACTGGAAGAATTTGTCTGGATGTGTCCGCAGAGATGAATAGAGCCTGTTAAAATGCCCTTTAGTGAGGCGTTGCCGCAAAAGTGGATGCACCCACATTCTTCTTCTCCTCCTTTGCGGATCAACTATCACAGGGTATGACTGACCAAAGCGGCGTGACAAGACCCAATTAAATAACACCCGCTGAGTTGGTGTGAAATGCAGGAGGTCACACATGTTGCCCAAGTACCACAAAAACAACTGCACAAGCACAGCAACAAAATGGCCATATGGGAGGGTTTCACCTGATGGAGAGGCCTTAAATAGGTTTTTGCTGATGATTTAAATTAATTTCAGGCCTCTAAAGCGTTAAATATCCATTTTGTAAGGTTCCGTGAAAAATACGCATTACGGATGCCATACGGATTACATGTGGAGGTTAACATGCGTAAAATACGCAGACACACCCTGCCTATGGATGACATACAGATCACTGTTTTGGGATCATTTCTGCGTATTACGCCCTTATTTCCCTACGCTGAGTGTGATTCCAGCCTAAGTCTCATTTTTTAACAAGAATAACACTGTATTAAGTGCTATTCTTGCTGTGAAAAACTTAAACAATTGTCAGTCAATAGGCCCAATGTTTAATGCGTCATAGTTTGCAAAGCCATGATGCAGATATGGGCACAGCATTATATTTTAAAATGTAATCCAGCCTTCTGCTAATTTAACAGCAACAAAAAAGTAACTATAGTTTGTCAGAGCGGCAGGATAAATTCCCTATGTGAAATCATGTTTCCATCTTTCCCACTGCTCTGCTGGACACATTTAGCCAACTGTAGAACTTGACTGTTACTGTCTCTCTGAAGATGTTCAAATCAATTACATTGCAGAATGATCCTTGTATATAACCCTCACATATGAAACTTTCATGCCGTTAAATACTTCCTTTTAAATTACGACCGATATTAAAGGTCTACCGTATTTGATCCACAAAATAGTAACAAATATTTCTTGTTCAATCAAACAAATTCAAATACAAAAAGTATAAATTAAAGTGGACAGCAGGAAACAGCAGGACTCGACTGATCATAAAACAAGCCATGCTTTTACTGCTTTGAGAAAGAACCAAAAATGACAAGTCCCATATTTCTCCTCACACAGACAGGCCAGGTGTTCAGCCACAAGGAAAGATATAATCATCACTCATCATGTAGGTAATTGTCCCCAGGACATTACTGTCTAAATCTGGATACATTCATTATAAACGTAGACCCATGACTCTTCTGAAATGATATCACTTACATGTTGATTTTCTATCACCTCAAGTGAGAGTCTGTCATGTCTCTTATCCCCTGATTAAATCTGCTGTCTCAATTATATAATCTTCTGCAGGAAGCTATATGAAGCTATAAGGGCCTTACCATAATAATTATCATTTAAATATTCAATATAGCGGATTTTAAATTCCATTAAAAATCTATTTTTTTTCTCTGAGCTACTCAACTAATGAACATTAAGTCAGAGCCTTTATTTGGCAAGTGCAAAATGGTGACCTTGGCTGGAATACAGGTTGAGCAGCCAAAGAACACTATGTGTCCATGTTACATCACAGCTCAATGCAACCATGTCAAGCAAGAAAAATTAAAATCCAACTTGGTCTGATTTTTGATGACTTCCTTGTCGCAATCACTGCACTTTAGGGGTTGCAATATGACAAAGGGGTATACGTAACTCCTGTGAGCCAAAAGATGAACTTCATTTTTACCTTTTATAACAAAACTCCAACCTCAACCCACCTAATATAAAATAAACTACCCCAATAAACACTGGAAGCATTATTTGGATTTTTAAATGGCCACAGCAGCCATTTATTAACATAAAGTATAAAACAATTTTAACAATAAACGACCAAAAGAGGAGAGTGGTCCTCGAAATTATAAACCTCAAATATCCCAATCCCACTTTGGCCCCCCAGGTTAAGTCTTACCCCCAGCCGCTATGCACCAGCTCAGGGATAGATAACGACCAACCTGGTCAAACCAAAAACCCATCCAAGGGTCCCTTGAATACCACTCCAGCGGGATATCCAAACCCCGACTACTTAGATTCACCCAGGGGGATTCCAGGACCTCTCAAGATCCCCCCCATTAATCCACCATTTTCCACTTCCACCGACTTCGAGGACCTCCCCCCTGCCACAACATAAATGGACTGACACCTTTACCATACCTTTAAGTCCATTTTAATGCTGTTGTGAATGGCCAGACACCACATATCCGTACCCACCGCATTCAAGTGGACTCCATCAGATCTCCAAAAACCGCCCTCACCCGACTCCAGGTGCACATGCCTCACTACTAATGCCCCATTCTGAGCCATAAATCGGGATATTGGCCTGTTCACTTTGATCCTTGCTCTATTTGCTCCGTCAATAGACCTGGCACCGCCCCATACCTTACGCGGGATGATATCGGACCAAATTACCAGGACTTTTGGAAACATAGACCACAACCTCAACATATCAAATTTAATGTCCTTGATCAACTCTCTACAGGGCCGTTTTCCCAAATCGTTCCCACCTAAGTGAAAAATGACCACCTCCGGCGCCCTATCTAGACGAACAAAACGGTGAAATTCAGGCAACAGTTGCTTCCAAACCATTCCCCTTGTACCAATCCAACGTAGCGTTACTGACTCCCGAGGAAAACCCTCGTCCGGACGAACCGCTGCTCTTAAAGCTGCCCAGAATACGAACGAGTGCCCCTTTATCCAAACAAGCATCCGATCGTTCACTGAAACGAAAGAAAATTGACAACTAATAACAAAGAAACCACAACACAAAGCAAACTATTATCATCACACTAACTCCGGCTGAACGTACGAGCGAAACCTTGCAGATTCCCAATGACCAATCCACTTAACCATTTTGTCACCCAAACCCATTGTTGCAGAGTGCGTCTTCTTGCAGTCACCGCTGTACTTAGGAGAGCTTCAATCAGCAAGATATCTTGAGTAAACAGTATTTACTTCATACTGGATAAACATGAGATACAATTCAGTGTCACACAGTCCGTGCACTGAAGACAACACATTCATGAAGAAAAGCAAAACCGAAAGTAAGAAAAACAACCAACCACTGAGAGCTTCCCTCCCCACATTACAGCAAGTATATAACTTTACACACTATCGCCATCTGCTGTCTGGTTAGTATAAAGTCCTCCTTTCACTTATAATAAGTCCCAATCTGTTGCATATGCCAACACCCTTTCTCAACAGTAAGGACTTATTCAATCAAACCCAACTTTTTTATTAGTCTCTGATGTTTATCAGCATTCAACGCCTTCGTGAAAATGTCTGCTGTCATTTCTTCAGTAGGACAGTACTCTAACTTCAAGACTCCTTGTTCCTGATGATCTCTCAAGAAATGATATTTCACATCAATATGCTTGGTTCTTGGATTGACTCTTTCCATCTGAGCAAGAACAAGACATCCTTGATTGTCCTCTTTTAGTTTTGTTGGTGCCAACTGTGGTTGTCCTAATTCTGTCAACAATTGTCTTAACCACAGTACTTCTTGACTCGCGTGTGCTGCGGCAACATATTCTGCTTCTGTTGAAGATAGTGTGTTTGACAACTGGAGCAAATGTCTCATCATAGTCTTCTCCAACAGGCAGTTTAGATATTTCTTCCCAAGAAGTAGGCTCATAGATTTTTCTTGTGCTTGTCTTGTATGAGAGACGTTTTGGTGGTTTTCCTTTGTTCTCTCTCATTGAACGTCTTGGTTCTGTGTCTGTTTGTAGTTGTGATTCTTCACTTTCAGTATTTTGTTCTTCATTAACTTCTACTTCTTTCTCATCAGATACTTCTTCAGTTGTGTCATTATTGGTTTTCTCATTTTTAGTTTCAACTGAAATCATAATGTCTTCATTCAAATCTTCAATGAATGTCACACTGTTACTCACCGTAACTCTATCTGTTTTGGGATCTAGGATTCTGTATCCTTTGCAATTTTCACTATATCCAACAAATATTCCTTCCATGGATCTGTTTTGAAGTTTGGAACGTTTTTCTGTTGGAATGAATATGAAAACTTTACATCCAAAAACTTTTAAATGATTGACACTTGGTTTCATACCTTGCCACAGTTCATATGGAGTTTTCGTCAGTTTTCTGGAAAAAAGTCGGTTCTGTAGATAAGTAGCTGTCATTGCTGCCTCACCCCAATATTTCTCTGGTAGTTTGGAATCAGTCAGCATACATCTTATCATCTCTGTTAGAGTTCTGTTTTTCCTTTCTGCTACTCCATTTTGTTCAGGTGTGTATGGAACAGTTTTCTGGTGTTCTATCCCATTTTGTCTTAAGTAGTCTTCTATTCTGTGACTTGTAAATTCACCTCCATTATCACTTCTGATGACAATTGGCTTCCTTTTAAATTTGTTACTTGATCTTGTTACATAGTCTACAAGTTTATCAAAAACTTCACTTTTGTTCTTAATTAAGTATGTGACTGTGTATCTTGAGTAATCGTCTATAAAAGTCAACATGTATCTATTGCCTCCTGATGTAGTCACTTTCATGGGTCCACATACGTCAGTATGCACCAAATCAAGTGGTCTTTCGCTTTTCATCTCACTTTCTTTTGGAATAGATATCCTTGTGGCTTTGGATTTTATACAACAATCACATCTTATGGTAATTGAGCAATCTGATATCTTTAAATCTTTTGTCAATTCTTTTCTCTGTAGTTCCCTTATACTGTCAGGGTGTCTATGTCCTAGACATCTATGCTACATGTGAATACAGTTTTTGTGATCATGTGTACATACCTTCATCTGTTCCTTTGGTGTGTCAAAATGATATAATTGTTCATCTGCCTTGACTTTGGTTATCACCTTGTTTCCTTCAATAATTGCACACTCATTGTCTTTGAATTTCACTGTAAGTCCTTTTGCTGTTAAACGTTTCACAGATAATAATCCGCCTTCCAATTTTGGAACATACAACACATCTTGTACAAGTATCTTTGAATCTTGCCCGAACTTGTTTGAACAATTTAGCATACCTTGTCCGATACCTTCTGCGGTTATTTTGCTTCCATCTGCGAGATAAATGGCTTCTTTCTTATCTAAATCAAGATCATTAAAGAAATTCTTGTCACTTGTCATATGACTCGTTGCTCCTGAATCAATAAACCAACCAAGTGATGATTTCTTGTCTGTTACTTTAAATGTGCCATTCCAATTATTCTCACATGAATCGGAAATTGTGTTTTTTACTTTCTCTGTATGCTTTTTATGTTGTAATTTTTGTTGTTCTGCTTTCCATATGGTACAGTCTTTCTTTAAATGACCTTTTTTCTTACATCTGAAGCATTCTCTTGTCTCTTTATTATAGGGTTTTTTTAATTCTGTAGCTTTAAGAGCGTTTTCACTGTCCTTTTCAGTAGAAGAATCATTTCTTTGTTCTTTTCTTCTCTGATATTCATCTATTAGTCTTGTTTTCACAAAATCTAATGTAATGTCAGTTTCTGGTCTCGTCTCAAGGGCATTTATCAAGGTTGTATATGAATCTGGTAAACTGCACAACAATATAGCTGCTACATGACTTGCTTTAACATCTTCACCAATAGATCTTAGCTGTGATATCACTTCCATCATTGAGAATATGTGCTTCTGCATATCGTCATTTGCACTCAATCTCATACTGTACAGCTTTCTTAATAAAAACTTGTGATTCAAGCTAGGTCTTTCATACAGTTTTCTTAATGCTTCCCACATTCCCTTAGCTGTTTCTTACTTTCTTATATGTATTAATTGAGCACCATCCACTAATAAGCTAATGGTGGCTCTAGCTTTTATATCCTTCTTATCCCATGTCTGATTATCTTGATCTGGTCTTGCTGTAACAATTACTTCCCATAGATCATCCTTAGATAACAACATCTCAACTTTGAATTTCCATAACTGATAATTTTCACTATTCAGTTTAGCTACTGTAAATTTCAGTTCCGTGTTACTCATCATCTTTATATAGTCTTACTTGTTTAGAGAGTTGTACTGAAGATATTCTCCTGTATGTCCTGTGAATTCTCTGCAATTATATCCAGCTCCTGGGATGCTGAATTCCTCTGTCACTCTGTATCTGGATTTAGTTCCTTCTGTTTACAGAGCTTATCTGTGTGCTCCGTTATCTGGGCTATAAACCAGGATCCTTCTGCCTGAGCTTGTAGTGCAGACCTATAGTGTCTGGGGTGCCTGGGTTGATCTGGGGTTATCTGGGGTTATCTGGGATTATCTGGGGTTATCTGGGGTGCCTGGGATGTCTGGGCCCATAACCTGTTGCAGAGTGCGTCTTCTTGCAGTCACCGCTGTACTTAGGAGAGCTTCAATCAGCAAGATATCTTGAGTAAACAGTATTTACTTCATACTGGATAAACATGAGATACAATTCAGTGTCACACAGTCCGTGCACTGAAGACAACACATTCATGAAGAAAAGCAAAACCGAAAGTAAGAAAAACAACCAACCACTGAGAGCTTCCCTCCCCACATTACAGCAAGTATATAACTTTACACACTATCGCCATCTGCTGTCTGGTTAGTATAAAGTCCTCCTTTCACTTATAATAAGTCCCAATCTGTTGCATATGCCAACACCCATTCTGTCCACCTCCGTTGCTGCCCCAATCTTAAAGAAATGTCCTCAATAATCTGTCGCAGGGATACCTCGTGCTTCCAAACAACATCTAAATATCGTTATAAACTGAGCCATCCTCATGAACTAACAATGGTTCACTCAAAATGCCACCCTTATTCATGTACTTCTTGACACAAAACACTGGACATAATAGGGAACCATCCATGCTAAATAACACAACTTTACAAAAACAAGAAAAAAAAACGACTAAAAAAGTCGCAGCCAGCTCACCAACCAGACCATCGAAAGTGGAGCACAGGAGCCCGTCCTGATCCAGACGTCCAGCAGCAGCACTTCCAACAAAGTAGACACTCCAGCTCCAGCAAGATGGATAAAAAGTTGCAAATTTTATTAATCCAAAGTGGCAATAAAAGCAGAAAAATTCCTTACAAAAAGTGGACCAGACAGGTGATTGTAAGAATACGGCTACGCGTTTCGACCTATAGCGGTCTTACTCATGCCCATGCAGCTCCAGGAATGAGCGCGCTATATCTCCCATACAGGCTTAAGACACGCCCCCCACATCACATGACAGGTTCCTAAGGTCCTAGAGCTACAAATGTCTGAATATATTAAAAATAGACTATAACATACACAACATACTAAAACACTAACAATAGTGATACATAATTTCACTTTTCTTGTTCATGCCTGCAGGATAACGAGTATTTAGATTGTAGATCCAAAAAGCCTCTCTAGTGAGCAGGCGTCTCCTTGAATCTCCTCCGCGATGTGACATATACACTTTCTCAATACCCTGCACCCTTAGAGCGGTGATATCCCCATTATGTTGTAAATTAAAATGTCTTGATACCATAGAGATATTTTTATTTGTATTTCTTATATTGGGGTTAATAGCGTCTCTAATGTGTTCAGTTATTCGAGTTTTTAATTTACGTGACGTACACCCTATATAAGAGATCTGGCATAATATGCAATCTACCTTATATACCACATTTTTCGTATGGCAATTTATAAAACTATTTATTTTATACTCTTTGGTATTATCCGAATTCTGGAAAATGTTACCTACTTGTATATGTGCACAGGTGCTACATGCAGAGGTCCCACATCTAAAAAAACCCTTACATTCCAGCCATGTACTGGATCTGGGTTTATTGGAAACAGAGGAAGAATTTGGGGCAATTGAATCACCAATAGTATGTGCCCTTCTTGCTACCACATTTATTCCATCCTTCAAAATATCCGACAATATTTCATCCTCATATAGGATAGATAATCTCCTGTTGATAATACCTTTGATTTGATTGAATTGGGAGGAAAATTGCAAACACACATAAGGTTTTTTGTCATACTTCTTCTTTCTTAATAGATTATCACTATTTGGAACTAATAAATCCTCCCTCCGTTTTCTATTGACTACGTTTGCGGCTCTTCTTAAAGTCCAACTAGGGTATTTACGGTTTTTAAATTTGTTGTTTAATTTATTAAATTCCTTCTGTCTATCCTCCTCCCCACTGCAATTGCGTTTGGACCTAATAAATTCTCCCACAGGTATGGATCTAATTGTGTGGGCTGGATGGCTACTCTCCGCGTGCAGCAATGTGTTCCCACTAATGGGTTTTGTATGCGTCTTACTTATAATTTTCTCGCCAACACATCCGCACAGATCCAGATCCAAAAATGAAATATTAAACTGATCACAAACAAAAGTGAACTTGATACCGCAATCATTAGAATTAATGTATTCTACAAATCCCGGTATGGCAGACACATCGCCCCCCCAAATAATGAGGGTGTCATCAATGTATCTGCCATACCAGGAGATGCATTCAACAAAAGGATTATCGGCAGAGAACATAAATTTTTGCTCCCAAAATGCCATGGTTAAATTGGCCAAAGACGGTGAGTATTTAGCTCCCATAGGGACTCCCGACTTCTGGACATATATTTCATTGTCAAACGAAAAAATATTATTTTGCATGAGGAAGGATAAAACCTGCAAAGAAAAATTAATCAAATCCTCAGAGTATTCGCCATAGTCTTTTAGATGGAACTCGACAGCTTGCATAGCTATATCATGCGGTATACTCGTGTAAAGAGACACGACATCGCAACTCAACCAACTACACTCTTTTTTCCAAGTCCAGTCCGAAAGCATTTTTAGAACTGCACTCGAGTCTTTGATATATCCCGGCATTCTCATGACAAGGGGTTGTAATAGTGAGTCCATCCACTCACATAAATGCTCCGACATAGATCCAATTCCCGATATAATGGGACGCATCGCTGGAAAACCATCCCCTTTGTGTAATTTGGGGAGTCCATACATAATTGGTAATCTGGGGGACTCCACATATAAGTAGTCAGCCTGTTTTTTATTTATGACCGCCAAACTAACCCCTTCCTCAATCAAAATGGCGATTTTGGCATTGATGTCTTTGGTTGGATTTCTTCCAAGTTTTTTATAAGTGGATGTATCAGACAGTAGTTCATATATTTTCTCCTTATAGTCCTTCTCATTCATAACCACTATTAATCCACCTTTATCACTTTTCTTGATGACAATATTATTTAAAGATTTCAGTTCATGTAATGCCTTCCGCTGATTTTGAGATAAGTTATTATATTCTTTTTTATTATGAACATCATACAACATCTTCAAATCCCTTTCAATTACTTCTTGGAATTTGTCCATGCATTCGACTCTTGTCTGTAGAGGATAGAAAAAGGGGTTTTTTGTTTTGAAATTCTCAGATGAATTAGGGGAACCAAAAGTGGATTCCCCCTGTTGTTCCTTTGAGAGTCTCATGAGGCAATTCAATGTCACCTGTTCTTTAAAGTTTAGATTTTCAAATTCATTCACTACAGGAGTGATATTAGTACCAGGTGTAATGTTTTCCTCTGAAAAAAAATGTTTTTTTATAGTCAGATTTCTAATAAACTTATTAATATCTAGAATAGTCATAAATAAATTGAAATCTGAATCAGGTACAAAATTTAAACCCAAAGCCAATAAATTTAATTGTTCTTGTGTAAGAGTGTGGGAGGATAGATTCACCACATTACTTTTTTCTGCTGCTACTTCTGTCTCCTCTTGTGTCGGGTCATAATTCCTGGCAGACTTTTTGTGCTTCCTTCCTCCCCGTCTTTTACGTTTTTTGACGACTTTCTGAGTTTCTTTTTATTTCCTGAGATATTGCTTGTCATTGAGATGTCTGACGTACTCGCATTTGTATCAGAGGAATCAAAGTCTGTAGATGAAAAATTCACTTGTGGTCTGTTGGTTGGATTTTTTCGAGCTCGGCTATTTTTCAGAATGGATTTCGGTGATTTGTAAGATTTTTCCCATTTCCCCCATTCATATACGGTGTCAGTAGAGTAATCGGTAAGGTCTCTCTCAAACTTGCGTTTTTTTCGATTCATAATCTCATCTTCAAACGCATTCACATTCCCTTTAATTTTTTCCAGCGATAGTTCATAATGAGATAACGATTTATATTCCTCCAGAGCCTTTTCACTTTTCTCCAAATTTTCTTGTGTTTCTTTCAATTTGTGCTCTTCATTTGTAATCAGGAGTTTCATTAACCTGAAGGAACAGTCCGTGAGGATCTGATTCCACTCTTTATTAAACTCATCAGAGTAAGACGTTGTTGAGATTTTTTTGATCCTCAGACCTCTAGGAATCATTTCTTTCGTTAGGTAATTTTCTAGAGTGGTGTAATTCTACCATCGTTTCGTTTCAGTTTTCATTAATTTCTCTAGTTCATTTAGACATGTGGCGAAATCACCACTCCCCACTGGATCCAGACCAACACCACCAAACACCTGAGCCACTTTTGCTAATCTGTCCTGTGATTGCATAATTTTGAAAAGTGAAAACTAAAACAATACACCTTAAGTCCACTTTAAATATAATGTAGGAAAAGGTTAGGAGATCTCGGCATGATCAAATGTGGATACAAAAACAAGAAAAAAAAACGACTAAAAAAGTCGCAGCCAGCTCACCAACCAGACCATCGAAAGCGGAGCACAGGAGCCCGTCCTGATTCAGACGTCCAGCAGCAACACTTCCAACATGAACTTCGTCCAGGGGGACGAAGCTTAACCGCGAAACACGTGTCGGGGTCCATCTACTGGTCTGCTGCTATAGGTAAATACATTCCTACCTCCATTTATGCCTTTGCACTTTAGCACAGCATGCATTTTTTGGCTACTATGTGAATAGATATAGCTGTATCATTCAGGGATCCTTTAGGTTCATATACCTTATGTGTTAGGCTAGCTTTGTCTGCCAACATACACTTGATTTAACCCTTGGTATCTGTGACACTCTTCAGTAGCCATTGCTCTCTTAGGCATATTAATTCAGCCCATATCCCCTTAGGCATTTATTTTTCTTTTTCTATGGCACACTTATGGTCCTTATAATATAGATGTACTGTGTAACACTCATGCCTTATTGACCCCTGTGGATATATATTTGCACTTTAGCACAGCATGCACTTTTTGGCTACTATGTGAATAGATACAGTCGTATCATTCAGGGATCTTTTAGGTTCATATACCTTATGTGTTAGGCTAGCTTTGTCTGCCAACATACATTTGATTTAACCCTTGGTATCCGTGACATTTGTCAGCAGCCATTGCGCTTGTAGGCATATTAATCCAGCTCATATCCCTTAGGCATTTCTCCTTTTATGGCACACTTATGGCCTTTATATATAGATGTACTGTGTAACACTCATGCCTTATTGATTCTTGTGGGTTTTATATGTATTTATTTGGGATCATATGATTTATATTAGGTATTATATGTATTTTCCTCAGCAGACAGTATAATTCTGTCTCATGTATCTCCACTGACTGTAATTGGACTCTAATAGAATTTTTAATTGTACTATTAATAAAATTTAGTTTTTTATTGGCATCTAAGCTTCCGCTGTGGTTCTATTGTTTGATATTTGTTGAAATTTGGAAGTGCCTTATTTTTAGGCTATTGTTTTGGATAATACTTAGGCAGTTAACTGGTTCATGCAGCTTTACATGAACACCTGAGCCTTACACTATGGCTGGTCCGAATAACTAAAGCAATTGTTACCATCCACCTCTCGTGTCTCCCCTTTTCCTCATAGTTTGTAAGCTTGCGAGCAGGGCCCCCATTCCTCTTGGTATCTATTTTGAACTGTGATTTCTGTTATGCTGTAATGTCTATTGTCTGTACAAGTCCCCTCTATAATTTGTAAAGCGCTGCAGAATATGTTGGCGCTATATAAATAAAATTATTATTATTATTATTATCCCACAAATGCCAAGCCTGACTGTATTGAGACCACGATCTGTCCGACAGTGACCTAGAAAATAGTCCCTTTACGGCCCGCAAGGCAGGTTCCATAACTCCACTGGACACTCCAGGCCCGATGCCTCCGCTTGTGGTGCCAACTCCCGGAAACGATGCCACTGAAATTGAGAAAAAACGTCAACAATGGGATTAGGAACCGCTGGACAAACCTCAGACACAATCTATAAGTTAAGTTTAAGACCCAAGAAAACCAAGTGTTGCAATACGTTCACCACAGCCCACGTGTTCACAAGGAAAACAAATCTTTTTGTCCTGTACTTTTTCACCCCACATTGACAACGCCACCACCCTTGGGAACAACTGTAGCAATAACCGATTTGCTGTTAAACCCTGCTCCTTCCAATCCGGAGGCCATTCCACTGCCATCCAGCTCCCCTGAAAAAAACACAACAAAACCACGCTCCTTGACGATGCCAACCATGAGACCCAATGTTTCTGCATACACTACCGGCTGCATCCAAAGAGATCTACCATTGTACTCATCAAGAAAAACTGTCCACACCTTCAAATCCTCCCGCCATTCTTTCTTTAATCTGATAAAATGCGTGGGAAATTTTACCCCCACAGTCGCCAACGATAACCACCGACAAAAGGCTCACCCCTTCGGCATAATCCTGCATGCAAAATTTAGTTTACCTAACAATGATTGCAAACCTCATAAAGTTATTTTCTTTAAACTGCCCGCCCTGGCCACTTCTTCCTTCAAAGCTACAATCTTGTCCACGGGTAGCCTGCACTCTATTGCCATGGTGTCAATTTCGATTCCCAGAAAACTCAACACAGAGGTCGGTCCCGATGTCTTTTCTTCAGCTAATGGGACCCCAAAATGTTTGGCCACATTTTCCATTGTATGTAGCAATACTGAACAATCAGCGGCCTGAGCGGGACAACAAACAAAAAATCAGCTAAATAATGAATACACGAGCTCAAACTGGACACGTCCTTAACAACCCATTCTAGAAAAGAACTAAACGTCTCAAAATAAGCACAGGAAAGCGAGCAACCCATAGGAAGGCAACGATCCACAAAAAAACCACCATCCCAAAAACAACCCAACAAATGCATGCTCTCGGGGTGAACCGGTAATAAACGGAAAGCCGCTTCGATATCCGTTTTTGCTAGCTTAGCTCCTTTACCACACAACCGAACCAATTCCATAGCCATATCAAAGGACGTGTAAAGTACTGAACACAATTGGGGATCAATCCCATCGTTTACTGAGGTGCCCCTAGGAAAAGACAAATGATGGATCAACAAACAGGATTCTGAAACCTTCCTTAAAACCGCTACTCAGCAAGGTTGCTGCTGCTACATCGGGATACCTACTTAGAAAATCCTCCATCGCGTCCCACCGCACCGAAGTCACCCTTTTTTCCAGCTAAATCAACTCCTTTTTGTCTATTCCCTTTGAAACATTTTGTTGCACCATACGTGTCCCCACAGGCTGAACATTCATGTTTAAACTTGCACTTGTTTCCAAATTTGCACGATCCATCATTGAAGGAAAAACACAGTCCTTTCTGCATTGCCACCGAGTGTCCCGACTGCCCCGAACTCCCGATACCCCCATGAAAAGGCTGAACGTTTTGACTTAACCTAGATGGGACCATCACCCTCATCCACAATGCTATATCTTTATGATCCCAGCGAATATGAGGCCAGATCGCTTTTCGTTGACGAAACTGTTATAACGTAACCAGCCCTGCCCACCGTAAACTCTATATGCCTCACCTATTGCATCCAGATAGAAAAACAGAGCCTTGTGCAGTTTTCAGGGGCCTTTTCCCCAATAACGCTAGCTAAAATAGCAAAAGCCTGCAATCAATTTGAGAAAGTCCTCGATATGAACCTATACCTCCCCTTCTCGTCTTCTTTTTTTTGAGTCATCTCTGCTAGCTCTATCTAAACTAAAACGTTCAAAAGGCAATAATGAAAATATTTCTACGTAATCTCCCTTCCATATTTTTTCCCTCACGTCTTGTTTTAAATGAGCCCCCAAAGGACCCTCAAAACACACATACACCTCACCCCTAGCTGAGTCATCCAAATGAATCATGTCCTCTTTTTCCCCTGTTGAACCTGTGATTAAACCCCCAATCCCTGATCCGTCCGTTGGTGTTACAGCTCTGGATTCCCTGCCGTTAACCAGAGATGTAGCAGCAGCGCTCACACTTAAACCCGAGTCACCACTCGCGCCAAAAACTTCAGTTGAATCCCCAGATCCTGCAATTGCCCCAGAATTCCCTAACCACGCCGCTGACGGTAATGCGACACCTTTCATGTGTGTCCCAGACCCCCACAGGCCTGCTAATGCTCCCAGGCCCCTAAGTATCAAAGCTATACCCCCACCGGCTCCCCTAGAAAACATCAAAATTCCTAGTATCAGGAGAAGCTAAGCAAAGGTTAAAAAGTAAAGAATGATTACTCTCATCTAGCTGCCTGGGCGCTGTGAACCCAGCAGCCGAAGATCCGGAACCCTGTTGAAGATGTCCTATTCCCGTCCTGGTCAGGTCTGCCAAGGAGTCTAAAGCTCTTGTGCTATCCTGTTCCACAGACTGCCAGCCACTTTCAGACGCAGGAGCGACCGACTATGCTGTGACCCTAGGAGCTGATGTGGATGATGTACTGGGAGCGAGGCCAGCCACCTGCTGCCCGTAAAATGAATCTTGGCTTAAATCCAGCGATATGCCTCCAGGGCTGGAGGCCGAAGCAGCCACTTGCCGCCCACGAGCACCAGATGTTACCAGCCCGATGCTCTGTAATGGTCGTGCTCCACTCCGGCCCATGGCACTTTGCGCTACCTCGGGCAGCGCGCTGACAACAGGGCTGGCCTGCTGCCGCCTGCGATCATCCTGGCGCTGAGGGGCCGCCGGATATGGCCCCCGCCTCCTAGATTCACGTGGTCTCTCCCGCACAGCAGGCCCAGCTGTCATGATGGTGCCCACAGCTCCTGTTCCTGTCCTCCCTCGCTGCATCTCCAAAGCCGAAGGGGAAGCTGGCTCCTCCCCTCGTTGTAGGCCCTGCCGCTTTTGCGGATTCCTCCTGGCATTGCGACTTGAGGTGGAAGGCCCGGGGCCTGCGTCACCTCCCGGAGGGTCCCTGGAGGGGCTCCTATTTCGGCGCCAGGAAGTAACGTTGGGGCTCAAGCATGCCAGTGGCCTGGTTCTCCGTAGCCGGTGCCCCCTGGAGCTTACTGAGAAGCTCCATCCGTTGTCCACTGCAGCAGGCTGGAATCCGATGCCTGCAGCCACTCTGTACCCTAGGAGCCTGCTGCGTCTCTGAAGTGCTGAAGCAAGGCCTCGACCTCCATCACGAAAGTATCCCACAGCTTCCTTACTCCTCATAATGGTTGCCAACAAAAGATGGATGCCCCCTCTTATATTGCCTCTCCCCCTTTAACTTAACCCCACCTCCTTCAAGATTTCAAAACTAAACATTACCCCTTCCCACTCATATTATTAACCCCCGACTCACCATTCCACCCAGAGACAAACTCAAGTTAGCTCACTAATTCCCATATTAACCCCTTCATGTCTGCCTCCCCCTAGGGCCCATGGCCCTGTACGGCCTCTCTAGACCCCATTCACTTGTATTTCATTGTGATGTGGCCTGTCTCTTGGCCAAAGTCATCATCTACTGTATATATGTAGCAGCTAAGTGAGAACTAATAAAATGCAACTTTTAATATTATGTATGTTAGGGCTAGCGGAACGCACCAAATAATAAGACAGATAGAGTATGGTGCGTTCGCAGCCTGGGGTCCACCGTGCAGAGATGGAACCTGCTGCCAAGTAATGACGGACTATATGGCGGTACAAAGTGAATACACACATGGGCTAACCTCACCCTGTGTGAAGGAAGTGAACCCTGTTACGTCACAGGGCCGTGGTACCGCACCAAGAGCGCAAGCAACGAGTCTCAGAACTCAATCACAAGACGCAGGATTTGAGTACATAGACCTCATGCGCTCGACATCGCTACTGAGGTGTCAGAGTGACAGCAATAGAAGCACGAGAGTGCATGCAGTGCCGCACTGGCGAACGCCACTAACCACCCAGGCTTGGGTCAGGAAAGCACTGTGAAAGCATAAGGCGCCGCACTGGCGGTCACAGCAATAAGACGCTGTATTGTGTGTTTACGTGCTGATGGCTAAGTCTGGCGCTAGATAGCAAACATACACCTTCCGCGAACAGTCATCCAATAGGGAGGGTTATTTAAAGAGCGACTTTCACTCACAACACACACACATTTACAAATGTACACTAGCGCATGGCCGTGCGGTCATGCGCAGCTTATATAGTTGCAACACGTTCAGGACCTTCCAATAAAGGACCAATGGGAAGCTGCTACCAAAGTTTTGCCCTTTCAGGACCTTCCTGAAGGACCAATGGGATGTGCTGCAGTACCTGAGCATGTGACCCTTGATCTCCAATGGGAGATCTTGCCCTGGGCATGCTCAGAAAGAGAAAAGCAGGACTTAGCCCCAAAAGCATCTGCTCGCCGCTGCCCAACACTGACTTCAATGGCAGAAGCAGGAAAAGCAGCAGTAACTATTTGTACAGAGTGAGACTGAACAAGACGCTGGGACCGACGTCTCTGCTGAGCAGACTCCACTGCAGCTGGATAAGAATGGGAGACCGCAGCGGAGATGGCTCGAGATTCCCCTTGTGCAGAAGCGGGAACTCGACACCTAACATTACCCCCCTCCTAGGACCTCCCCCCTCCTTGGGCCTCGCTACGCTCGTAGGCAGCAATGAGCTGTGGGGCCCGAATGTTTTCAGCAGGCTCCCAGGACCTGTCCTCTGGGCCATAACCCTTCCAATCCACCAGATAGAACTTTTTGCCACGTACCACCTTGCACCCCAAAATAGCGTTCACCTCGTAATCGTCCATAGACGAACCCGATGTCCCGGCAGATGACTCGGAAAACCGGGACATGTATACGGGTTTCAAGAGAGACACATGAAAGGTGTCGGTGATACCCAAGCGTGGAGGAAGGGCCAGACGGTAGACCACAGGGTTAACCTGTTCAAGGACCTTGAAGGGACCCAAGTAGCGAGGTGCAAACTTAGTGGACTCAACACGCAGCCTGATGTTACGGGCGGAGAGCCACACTAAGTCGCCAGGAGCAAAGGTCGGAGCGGGATGCCGATGAGCATCGGTGGAGGACCTCATTCTCTCCTTGGAGGCCCGAATGGCATCCTGAGTGCAGTCCCAAATGTCCCGTGCCTCCACAGCCCAGTCTGCCACCCTGGAGTCAGCAGAAGACACAGGCATGGGCACAGGGACACGCGGATGCTGGCCGTAATTTAGGAGGAATGGAGTCTGACCGGTGGAGTCGGCTACGGCGTTGTTAAGCACAAACTCTGCCCACGGTAGCAAGGATGCCCAGTCATCCTGCCTGGCAGAAACAAAATGTCGTAAATATGTGACCAAGGTCTAGTTGGCCCTCTTTGCCAACCCATTCGTCTCGAGATGATATGCCGAAGAGAGATTCAACTCAATACTGAGTAGACGACAAAGCTCTCTCCAGAATCGAGACGCAAACTGGGGACCCCGGTCACTAACAATTTTGTCTGGCATACCGTGTAGGTGAAAGATATGTTTGATGAACAAGACAGCCAACGCCCGTGCAGAAGGTAGCCGTGGAAGAGGCACCAAGTGCACCATTTTGGAAAAATGGTCGGTGATCACCCAGATAATGGTGCAGTTACGAGACTTGGGTAAGCCCACCACAAAGTCCATCCCGACCATCTCCCAGGGCCTGTCCGCCACCGGCAGAGGGTAAAGCAAACCAGCTGGCCGAGGGGACTTGTTCTTGGCGCAAGAGACACACGCCCGAACATATTCTGCGACATCACGAGCCATATGCGGCCACCAGTATGTCCTCGCCAGTAACTCAGATGTCCTTTTGGAACCAAAATGTCCACCCACCCTGGACGAGTGTGCCCAAGAGAGAACCTCCGGTCGCAAACTGGATGGTACAAAAGTCTTGCCCGAAGGCACAGACTCTAGCGAAACCTGGGCCACAGTTCTCAAGCTCTCGGTGGGGACAATAAGCCGAGGCTCCTCTTCCTCCTCCGCAGATGACACAACGGAGCGAGAGAGAGCGTCGGCCCGAATGTTCTTCTCCCCAGAAAGAAAATGGAGGGTGAAATTAAACCGGGAGAAGAATAAGGACCATCTGGCCTGGCGAGAATTCAACTGCTGGGCTGGTTTGTAGGTACACCAAATTTTTATGGTCTGTGAAGACTTGGAAGGGAAAACGTGCGCCCTCCAAGAGATGTCTCCACTCCGAGAAAGCCAACTTCATGGCTAGCAACTCCCTGTCCCCGATGGAATAATTCCGCTCTGCTGGTGAGAAGGTCTTAGAAAAGAAGAAGCAAGGATGCTTCCGACCTTGAGCATCCTTTTGGAAGAGGACTGCTCCAGCACCAACAGAAGAGGCATCCACCTCCATGATAAATGGCTTATCAACATCGGGGCGATGTAGGATGGGAGCGCTAGCGAAGTGTGACTTTATGGAGTTAAAGGCCTTGGAGACCTCCTCAGACCACAATTTGGGATTTGCCCCTTTCTTGGTGAGGGCAACCAAGGGAGCTACCAAAGTTGAGAAGTGCGGAATGAACTGGCGATAATAATTAATGAACCCCATAAAGCGCTGCACCGCTTTAAGAGAATGGGGTTCCTGCCAGTCCATCACAGCCTGTAGTTTGGCAGGATCCATAGCCAATCCCTGGGCAGAGATGATGTAGCCTAGGAAAGATAAGGACTCCTGCTCGAACATACACTTCTCCAACTTGGCATAGAGCGAGTTTGCCCGTAGGAGGTCGAAGACTTTGCAAACATCTCTCCGGTGTGAGTCAATATCTGGAGAGTAGATGAGAATATCATCCAGATAGACTACGACCGAGGTGGAAAGCATATCCCGGAAGATGTCGTTCACAAAGTCTTGGAAAATGGCTGGGGCATTACAGAGCCCGAAGGGCATCACCAGATATTCATAGTGCCCATCCCTGGTGTTAAAAGCCGTCTTCCATTCGTCCCCCTCACGGATGCGAATCAGGTTGTAAGCACCCCGCAGATCTAATTTAGTAAATACCTTTGCTCCCCGAAGCATATCGAAGAGCTCAGATATCAAGGGCAAAGGATACTTATTCTTAACGGTGATGGCGTTAAGACCCTTGTAGTCTATGCATGGACGCAATTCCCCATTCTTCTTCTGCACGAAGAAGAACCCTGCCCCAGCAGGTGACACTGACTTCCTAATGAATCCTCTTGCCAGATTTTCCTGGATGTACTGTGAAATTGCCTCCGTCTCCGGGAGAGATAACGGATAGACTCGACCACGGGGAGGCTCAGCACCAGGCAAGAGATCAATAGGACAGTCATAGGGGCGATGGGGCGGAAGGATCTCCGCCGCCTTTTTGGAGAACACGTCTGCATAAGACCAATACTGCTTGGGGAGAGAGGATAGATCTGTGGGTACCTCTGTAGTAGCAACCTGAACGCACTCCCTCTGACACCTACCCCCACAAGATTCGCCCCATCCCAGAATTCTGCCTGAGGACCACTTGATATGAGGAGAGTGGTACCGTAGCCAAGGTATTCCCAACAGGACCTCATCAATTCCCTCAGGAATGACGAGCAGAGATATAATCTCCTGATGAGATGGCGACATGGACAGAGTAAGGGTACCGTCACACTATACGATTTACCTACGATCACGACCAGCGATATGACCTGGCCGTGATCGTAGGTAAATCGTAGTGTGGTCGCTGGGGAGCTGTCACACAGACAGCTCTCCAGCGACCAACGATGCCGAGGTCCCTGGGTAACCAGGGTAAACATCGGGTAACTAAGCGCAGGACCGCGCTTAGTTACCCGATGTTTACCCTGGTTACAAGCGTTAAACTAAAAAAAAACAAACAGCACATACTTACACTCTGGTGTCCGTCAGGTCCCTTGCAGTCTGCTTCCCGCACTCAGTGACTGCCGGCCGTAAAGTGAAAGTGAAAGCACAGCCGCTGTGCTCTGCTTTCACTTTACGGCCGGCAGTCACAGTGCGGGAAGCAGAGACGGCAAGGGACCTGACGGACACCAGAATGTAAGTATGTGCTGTTTGTTTTTTTTTAGTTTAACGCTTGTAACCAGGGTAAACATCGGGTAACTAAGCGCGGTCCTGCGCTTAGTTACCCGATGTTTACCCTGGTTACAAGCAAACGCATCGCTGGATCGCATCGCTAGATCGGTGTCACACACACCGATCTAGCGATGACAGCGGGAGATCCAGCGATGAAAGAAAGTTCCATACGATCTGCTACGACATACGATTCTCAGCAGGATCCCTGATCGCTGCTGCGTGTCAGACACAGCGATATCGTAACGATATCGCTGGAACGTCACGAATCGTACCGTCGTAGCGATCGAAATGTTATAGTGTGACGGTACCCTAAAAGGGATGGTCTGGTGTGTTATCTGTGAGGGCAGTGTCGACCCATTCACCACTCGTACCGTTACTGGTTGAGCTAGCATAACCAGGGGTATTGCGTGACGTTGGGCGAAGGCAGAAGGCATAAAATTGCCCTCCGCCCCAGAATCCACGCAGAGCTCTACCGAGTGGGAGAATGAGCCTATAATAATTGTCCCCTTAAAGGACAATTTAGAGGCAAACGTCGCCGTGTCTAGTGTACCTCCACCTACTACCACTAGACGCTGACGTTTCCTCGACCGCTGAGGACATCTGGTGGCTAGATGTCCTGACTGCTGGCAAACATGACAGACCTTGAGTGCACAAGCGGTCCGGGACTTAGATCCCGCTTGTGACACTTCCATGGCCTCATGTGACTCAGGAACCAGGACCGGAGATTCCAGAGGTTTGGCGAAGGTAGGAGCCAGCCGAAACCTCTGCCTACACTGGGCTCGCTCTAACCTCCGCTCATTAAAACGGAGGTCAATTCGAGTGGAGACAGTTATTAACTCCTCCAGTGTGGCAGGAATCTCCCTAGTGGCCAGAGCGTCCTTAACGTGATCAGCCAGGCCCCTCCAAAATATGGGGATAAGGGCTTTATCCGACCAGTCCAGCTCAGAAGCTAAACTGCGGAATTGGACGGCAAAATGACTGACCAAGGACTCACCCTGAGTTAATGCCAGCAGTTGGAGCGCAGTATCATGGGTGACTTGAGGTCCTAAAAAGACCTGTTTCAGAGTGCTCAGGAACAGCGGAGCACTCTGCACCACATGATCGCCACGCTCCCACAGCGGCGTAGCCCATTCCAACGCCCTGTCCGACAAGAGAGACACTATAAATCCCACCTTAGCCCGCTCTGTGGGAAAACGTGCAGCCAGGAGCTCGAGGTGAATAGAGCACTGACTCACGAATCCCCTACAAAATTTGCTATCACCAGAAAATTTTTCTGGCAGCGGGAGGCGAGATAATGTCGGAACAGGGGTGGCAATGGACAAGGTTGCTGCAGCCACGCTAGCAGCCTATACAGCAACTGCCGTAACATCCACAGCTGAGGTTGAGCTCTCGAGAGCCGCCAACCTACCCTCCAGCTGCTGGATATACCGCAAGGATTGCTGTTTGTCCGTCATTACTAGCCAGACCCTGGCGCTAGTGTAATGTTAGGGCTAGCGGAACGCACCAAATAATAAGACAGATAGAGTATGGTGCGTTCGCAGCCCGGGGTCCACTGTGCAGAGATGGAACCTGCTGCCAAGTAATGACGGACTATATGGCGGTACAAAGTGAATACACACATGGGCTAACCTCACCCTGTGTGAAGGAAGCGAACCCTGTTACGTCACAGGGCCGTGGTACCGCACCAAGAACGCAAGCAACGAGTCTCAGAACTCAATCACAAGACACAGGATTTGAGTACATAGACCTCATGCGCTCGACACCGCTACTGAGGTGTCAGAGTGACAGCAATAGAAGCACGAGAGTGCATGCAGTGCCGCACTGGCGAACGCCACTAACCACCCAGGCTTGGGTCAGGAAAGCACTGTGAAAGCACAAGGCGCTGCACTGGCGATCACAGCAATAAGACGCTGTACTGTGTGTTTACGTGCTGATGGCTAAGTCGGGCGCTAGATAGCAAACATACACCTTCCGCGAACAAAGAGTACAAAGAGTTACTGCTGCTTTTCCTGCTTCTGCCATTGAAGTCAGTGTTGGGCAGCGGCGAGCAGATGCTTTTGGGGCTAAGTCCTGCTTTTCTCTTTCTGAGCATGCCCAGGGCAAGATCTCCCATTGGAGATCGAGGGTCACATGCCCAGGTACTGCAGCACATCCCATTGGTCCTCCAGTGTTCAGCGGTGCCGGTGACCGCTGATAGAGGAAGAGGCTGCGGCACAGAAGACCGTGGGACGGCAGGGGGAGTCGGAAGTATGTAATATTCACCTGTCCGCGTTCCAGCCGCCGGGCGTCGCTCCATCTTCCCGGCGTCGCTCCATCTTCCCGGCGCGCTCCATCTTCCCGGCGTCTATCTGCGCTCTGACTGTTCAGGTCAGAGGGCGCGATGACGCATATAGTGTGCGCGGCGCCCTCTGCCTGATCAGTCAGAGCGGGGAGACGCCGGGACCGGTCGCTGGGAGCTGCAATCAAGAAAGGTGAGTATGGCTTTTTTTTTTTTTATTGCAGCAGCATCAGCGGCGGCACAGGTTTATACCGAGCATCTATGGGGCAGTATGAACGGTGCAGAGCACTATATGGGACAGATATGGAGCAATATGAACAGTGCAGAGCACTATATGGGGCAGATATGGAGCAATATGAACAGTGCAGAGCACTATATGGGGCAGATATGGGGCAATATGAACAGTGCAGAGCACTATATGGGGCAGATATGGAGCAATATGAACAGTGCAGAGCACTATATGGGGCAGATGTGGGGCAATATGAACAGTGCAGAGCACTATATGGGGCAGATATGGAGCAATATGAACAGTGCAGAGCACTATATGGGGCAGATATGGGGCAATTTGAACAGTGCAGAGCACTATATGGGGCAGATATGGGGCAATATGAACGGTGCAGAGCACTATATGGCAGAGCTATGGGGAAATATGAACGGTGCAGAGCACTATATGGCAGAGCTATGGGGAAATATGAACGGTGCAGAGCACTATATGGCACAGCTATGGGGCAATAATGATCTATTTTTATTTTTGAAATTCACTGGTAAATGCTGCATTTCCACCCTAGGCTTATACTCGAGTCAATAAGTTTTCCCAGTTTTTTGTGGCAAAATTAGGGTGGTCAGCTTATACTCGAGTATATACGGTATATTTCTGGAACAAAACATTGGATCAAATATCAAGGTATAATATTCAGCTTTTTATGACCTACATGCACATATAGATGACTTACGAGGGTTCATTCTACTGACAAATTCTGTTTAACCCCTTAACGACCGCCGATATGCCTTTTAACGGCGGCTGTTAAGGGTACTTAAACCACAGCGCCGTTAATTAATGGTGCTGTGGAAAAAGTGAAAACCGCTCCTCAGAGTCGGATTTTCTCTGGGGTCTCGGTTACCAGGGGTAGCCGAGACCCCAGATAACATAATCTGGGGCTTTTTTACTGACCCCCGGCAGGGCCGTATTTGCCACTAGGCACTCGAGGGCACGTGCCTAGGGCGGCGACATTGCGGGGGGGCGGCACCTGGGCAAGGATTTTTATTTTTTTTTTTAAGTCACAAACGCGACCGACGCAAAACCCCGCCCCCCGCCTGCCTCCCCGCGCCCCCCCGCCTCCGCATCCCACCCACCCTCCATGAAGAGAGACGATACCTCCTGCTCCAGCCTCCAGCGATGCCTGTTCTCACCGTCTGTAGCGCGTCCTGAGTGAGCGGTCACATGGTACCAGCCATTAAGGTCATGAATATGCGCATATTCATGACCTTATTGAGCAGTATCACATGACCGCTCACTCAGTCAGGAAGAAGGCGCTGCGGCGGGACAGAGCGCCAGAGGGACAGGCAGCTGAGCTGAGTGACAGGTGAGTATGAGGATGGACGGGGGGCGATGTTCTGCAGGGAGGGGGGGTGATGAAGCTCTGCAGGGAGGGAGGGGGGGCGATGAAGCTCTGCAGGGAGGGAGGGGGGGGCGATGAAGCTCTGCAGGGAGGGAGGGGGGGGCGATGAAGCTCTGCAGGGAGGGAGGGGGGGGCGATGAAGCTCTGCAGGGAGGGAGGGGGGGCGATGAAGCTCTGCAGGGAGGGAGGGGGGGGCGATGAAGCTCTGCAGGGAGGGAGGGGGGGCGATGAAGCTCTGCAGGGAGGGAGGGGGGGCGATGAAGCTCTGCAGGGAGGGAGGGGGGGCGATGAAGCCCTGCAGGGAGGGAGGGGGGGCGATGAAGCTCTGCAGGGAGGGAGGGGGGGGCGATGAAGCTCTGCAGGGAGGGAGGGGGGGGGCGATGAAGCTCTGCAGGGAGGGAGGGGGGGGCGATGAAGCTCTGCAGGGAGGGAGGGAGGGGGGCGATGAAGCTCTGCAGGGAGGGAGGGAGGGGGGCGATGAAGCTCTGCAGGGAGGGAGGGAGGGGGGGCGATGAAGCTCTGCAGGGAGGGAGGGAGGGGGGTTAGGGAGGGAGGGGGGTGATGAAGCTCTGCAGGGAGGGAGGGAGGGAGGGAGGGGGGGCGATGAAGCTCTGCAGGGAGGGAGGGGGGCGATGAAGCTCTGCAGGGAGGGAGGGGGGGCGATGAAGCTCTGCAGGGAGGGAGGGGGGGGCGATGAAGCTCTGCAGGGAGGGAGGGGGGGGCGATGAAGCTCGGGAGGGAGGGAGGGGGGGCGATGAAGCTCGGGAGGGAGGGAGGGGGGGCGATGAAGCTCGGGAGGGAGGGAGGGGGGGCGATGAAGCTCTGCAGGGAGGGAGGGGGGGCGATGAAGCTCTGCAGGGAGGGAGGGGGGGCGATGAAGCTCTGCAGGGAGGGAGGGGGGGCGATGAAGTTCTGCAGGGAGGGAGGGGGGGCGATGAAGTTCTGCAGGGAGGGAGGGGGGGCGATGAAGTTCTGCAGGGAGGGAGGGGGGGCGATGAAGTTCTGCAGGGAGGGAGGGGGGGGCGATGAAGTTCTGCAGGGAGGGAGGGGGGGGCGATGAAGTTCTGCAGGGAGGGAGGGGGGGGCGATGAAGTTCTGCAGGGAGGGAGGGGGGGGCGATGAAGTTCTGCAGGGAGGGAGGGGGGGGCGATGAAGTTCTGCAGGGAGGGAGGGGGGGCGATGAAGTTCTGCAGGGAGGGAGGGGGGGCGATGAAGTTCTGCAGGGAGGGAGGGGGGGGCGATGAAGTTCTGCAGGGAGGGAGGGGGGGGCGATGAAGTTCTGCAGGGAGGGAGGGGGGGGCGATGAAGTTCTGCAGGGAGGGAGGGGGGGGCGATGAAGTTCTGCAGGGAGGGAGGGGGGCGATGAAGTTCTGCAGGGAGGGAGGGGGGGGCGATGAAGTTCTGCAGGGAGGGAGGGGGGGGCGATGAAGTTCTGCAGGGAGGGAGGGGGGGGCGATGAAGTTCTGCAGGGAGGGAGGGGGGGGCGATGAAGTTCTGCAGGGAGGGAGGATGATGTTCTGCAGGGAGGGGGGGCGATGATGTTCTGCAGGGAGGGGGGGCATGATGTTCTGCAAGGAGGGAGGGGGGGCGATGATGTTCTGCAGGGAGGGAGGGGGGGCGATGATGTTCTGCAGGGAGGGAGGGGGGGCATGATGTTCTGCAAGGAGGGAGGGGGGGGCGATGATGTTCTGCAGGGAGGGAGGGGGAGGCGATGATGTTCTGCAGGGAGGAGCGATGTTCTGCAGCTGTCACGGTCCTGTAGAGTTATCGGACATGTTTGTCTTCTCTGTTGGGCGCAGATGGAGCAGATAACGGCAGACGACCCCCATCCTCCGCGGAGTCCCGTCCACACTGGGAGATCCCGCGTCCGCAGTCGCTTGTGCCGGTGTCACCCGCGCGGATCAGCGCTGTCCTCCCGCGGAAATATCCGGTGATCAGACAGCGAGGCTTCTACTCTGATATTCTGACCTATAGCGCCGCTCCTCTGGTGAAAGTGAGTGCAGGCGTCACATGACCGGCAGCCGCGTGCTATACTGCACGTGTCCACGGCTACAGAGCGCTCTGTCCCCGCCGTTCTCCGGTGTCTCCTTGTGCTGCAGCTTCAGCCGCCATTTCCATTATATTGCAGGATGTCAGCGCCGGACCGAGCGTTCAACCGAATCTCCTGAGACAAGTGGACGAGGAGCGCAACACCCCGAAAGGTGAGCGGAGGATACTTGTAACAACCACAGGAAGGTAGACCCCGGCAACCAGATCCAACAGTCACAATAGGAGATGTCACAGCTCACCTCCTCCTCCTCCTTAAAGGGAACCTGTCACCCCCAAAATCGCGGGTGAGGTAGGCACATCGGCATCAGGGGCTTATCTACAGCATTCTGGAATGCTGTAGACAAGCCCCTGATGTATCCTAAAACATGAGAAAAAGACGTTATATTATACTCACCCAGGGACGGTCCCGCTGTTGGTCCGGGTCTGGCGCCTCCCATCTTCATCAGATGACGTCCTCTTCTGGTCTTCACGCCGCAGCTCCGGCGCAGGCGTACTTTGCCTGCCCTGTTGAGGGCAGAGTAAAGTACTGCATTGCGCAGGTGCCGGGAAAGGTCAGAGAGGCCCGGCGCCTGCACAATGCTGTACTTTGCTCTGCCCTTAACAGGACAGGCAAAGTACGCCTGCGCCGGAGCTGCCGTGTGAAGACCAGAAGAGGACGTCATCTGATGAAGATGGGAGGCGCCGGACCCGGAACAACAGCGGGAACGCCCCTGGGTGAGTATAATATAACGTCTTTTTCTCATCTTTTAGGTTACATCGGGGGCTTATCTACAGCATTCCAGAATGCTGTAGATAAGCCCCTGATGCCGGTGGGCTTACCTCACCCGCGATTTTGGGGGTGACAGGTTCCCTTTAACACCCTCCCATAGAAGTGAATGGTCCCCACAATGCAGTCTGATGTTACTTACATATTACAGTGTCACCCGGGCTCAGTACATGGGGTGTCTCGCCCGTCACTCGGGCTCAGTACATGTGGTGTCTCGCCCGTCACTCGGGCTCAGTACATGTGGTGTTTCGCCCGTCACTCGGGCTCAGTACAGTCATGGTCAAAAGTATTGACACCCCTGCAATTCTGTCAGATAATACTCAGTTTCTTCCTGAAAATGATTGCAAACACAAATTCTTTGGTATTATTATCTTCATTTAATTTGTCTTAAATGAAGAAACACAAAAGAGAATGAAGCAATAAGCAAAACATTGATCATTTCACACAAAACTCCAAAAATGGGCCAGACAAAAGTATTGGCACCCTCAGCCTAATACTTGGTTGCACAACCTTTAGCCAAAATAACTGTGACCAACCGCTTCCGGTAACCATCAATGAGTTGCTTCCAATGCTCTGCTGGAATTTTAGACCATTCTTCTTTGGCAAACTGCTCCAGGTCCCTGATATTTGAAGGGTGCCCTCTCCAAACTGCCATTTTTAGATCTCTCCGCAGGTGTCCTATGGGATTCAGGTCTGGACTCATTGCTGGCCACCTTAGAAGTCTCCAGTGCTTACTCTCAAACCATTTTCTAGTGCTTTTTGAAGTGTGTTTTGGGTCATTGTCCTGCTGGAAGACCCATGACCTTTGAGGGAGCTTTTTCACACTGGGCCCTACATTCTGCTGCAAAATTTGTTGGTAGTCTTCAGACTTCATAATGCCATGCACACGGTCAAGCAGTCCAGTGCCAGAGGCAGCAAAGCACCCCCAAAACATCAGGGAACTTCCGCCATGTTTGACTGTAGGGACTGTGTTCTTCTCTTTGAATGCCTCTTTTTTTTCTCCTGTAAACTCTATGTTGATGCCTTTGCCCAAAAAGCTCTACTTTTGTCTCATCTGACCAGAGAACATTCTTCCAAAACGTTTTAGGCTTTTTTAGGTAAGTTTTGGCAAACTCCAGCCTGGCTTTTTTATGTCTTGGGGTAAGAAGTGGGGTCTTCCTGGGTCTCCTACCATACAGTCCCTTTTCATTCAGACGCCAATGGATAGTACGGGTTGACACTGTTGTACCCTCGGACTGCAGGGCAGCTAGAACTTGTTTGGATGTTAGTCGAGGTTCTTTATCCAACATCCACACAATCTTGCGTTGAAATCTCTTGTCAATTTTTCTTTTCCATCCACATCTAGGGCGGTTAGCCACAGTGCCATGGGCTTTACACTTCTTGGTGACACTGCGCACGGTAGACACAGGAACATTCAGGTCTCTGGAGATGGACTTGTAGCCTTGAGATTGCTCATGCTTCCTCACAATTTGGTTTCTCAAGTCCTCAGACAGTTCTTTGGTCTTCTTTCTTTTCTCCATTCTCAATGTGGTACACACAAGGACACAGGACAGACGTGGCCATTATACAGTATGGAGCACTGTGTGGCCATTATACAGTATGGAACATCATGTAGGGCCATTATACAGTATGTGGAGCACTGCATAGCCATTGTACAGTATGAAGCACTGCGTGGCCATATTTTTTTTTTGTTTTAATGTATATGAAACAGTGTGATCAGCAGTGCTAAATGGGTGTGGTTGGGACTTGGATATGGGTGTGATTAGTTGTGAAATGGGTGTGGTCAGAGGCGTGGCCTAAAATTTGCCTTCTTCCCTTCAAAAGTTGGGAGGTATGGCACCGCATTTCCCAGATCACATCAAGTACCGCAAATCCCATAGGGAATGAATGAAACCAAACGCAGTGTTGCCGTAAGTGATCCGTTACGTGGCAGATGCAGAAAAACTGCCTGATCTGCTGCAAACGGCAACTTTCACATCAGTGATTCTTCCCAAAGTCACTGCCGATAGTGTCATACTCACCAGTGGGGGAGGCAGCGCTAAAAGTGCCTAGGGCAGCAGAAACTCTAAATACGGCCCTGACCCCCGGGTTGCGATCGCCGGCAATTAACCGTTTACCGTCGGTCGCAAAAAAAACATTTCCCATTTAATTTCTCTGTCCTCCGATGTGATCGCACATCAGAGGACAGAGAAATGGGGTCTCCGATCACCCCCCGATAATCACCTGTCTCCACCGCTGCTCCTGATGGCTCCCGATGGGCGTCGCCATCTTGTTACGGCCAAAAAATGGCGGGCGCATGTGCAGTGCACCCCCCGGTCGGCACCCGGAAGATCTTTGGTTTCTCGGCTGCCGGGGGTAGCCGAGACCCCAAAGAACATGATCGAGGTCTGTTTTACCAACCCCTGTTTTGCGATCGCCGGTAATTAACTGTTTACCGGCAACCGCAAAAAAAAGCGGTGTGTTATTCTCTGTCCTCTGATATGATCGCACATCAGAGGACAGAGAAATAGGGGGATTCGGGGACCCTGTTATACTTACCGGTGTCCCTGGATCCTCCTGCGTCCCCTCCTGCCCGCCGGCTTCTTCATCCGGTAAGAAAATGGCGGGCTCATGTGCAGTGCGCCCGCCATGATCTGCCGGCCGGCAGCTAGAGGAGTTGGGGCTAAAATTAGGGTTAGGATTAGGGTTAGGGTTAGGGTTGTGGCTAAATTTAGGGTTAGGGTTGGGGCTAAATTTAGGGTTAGGGTTAGAGTTGGGGCTAAATTTAGGGTTAGGGTGAGGGTTGGGGTTAAATTTAGGGATAGGGTTAGGGTTAAGGTTGGGGCTAAATTTAGGGTTAGGGTTGGGGCTAAATTTAGAGTTAGGGCTAGGGTTAGGCTTCTTTCACACTTGCGTCGGTACAGGGCCGTCGCAATGCGTCGGCCCGACGTACCGATGCACGTTGTGAAAATTGTACACAACGTGGGCAGCGGATGCAGTTTTTCAATGCATCCGCTGCCCAGTCTATGTCCTGGGGAGGAGGGGTGTAGTTATGGCCACGCATGTGCGGTCGGACATGGTGGACGCGACGTACAAAAAAATGTTACATTGAACTTTTTTTGTGACGACGGTCCACCAAAACACATCAGATCCAGTGCACGACGGACGCGACGTGTGGCCATCCGTCGCGATCCATCAGCAATACAAGTCTATGGGCAAAAAATGCATCCTGCGGGCACATATGCAGGATCCGTTTTTTTGTCCAAAACGCCGGATTGCGAAGGATGCCACACAACGCAAGTGTGAAAGTAGCCTTAGGGCTAGGGTTAGGGCTCGGGTTAGGGTTGGGGCTAAAGTTAGAGCTAGGGTTAGGGTTAGGGTTGGGTCTAAAGTTAGGGTTAGGGCTAGGGTTAGGGTTGGGGCTAAAGTTAGGGCTAGGGTTGGTGTTAAAGTTAGAGCTAGGGTTGCGGCTAAAGTTAGGGTTAGAGTTGGGATAAGGGTTAGGGTTTGGATTAGGGTTGGCATTAGGGTTACGTTTGGGATTAGGGTTAGGTTTGGGATTAGGCTTAAGGTTAGGGTTGAGATTAGGGTTAGGTTTGGAATTAGGGTTAAGGTTAGGGTTGAGATTAGGGTTAGGTTTGGAATTAGGGTTAAGGTTAGGGTTGAGATTAGGGTTAGGGGTGTATTGGGATTAGGGTTAGGTTTGAGGTTAGGGTTGAGATTAGGATTAGGGGTGTGTTGGATTTAGGGTTTTGATTAAGGTTATGGTAAGTGTTGAGATTAGGGTTGTTTTGGGGTTAGGGTTGTGATTATCTTTAGGGTTGTGATTAGGATTATGGATTGGGTTGGGATTAGGGTTAGGGGTGTGTTGGGGTTAGGTTTGGAGTTAGAATTGGGGGGTTTCTACTGTTTAGGTACATCAGGGGGTCTCCAAACACGACAGCCAATTTTGCACTCAAAAAGTCAAATGGTGCTCCCTCCCTTCTGAGCTCTGCCGTGCGCCCAAACAGTAATTTACCCCCACATATGGGGCATCAGCATACTCGGGATAAATTGGACAACAACTTTTGGGGTCCAAATTCTCCTGTTACCTTTGTGAAAATAAAAACTTGGGGGCTAAAACATCTTTTTTGCATAAAAAAAATATTTTTTATTTTCATGACTCTGCATTATAAATTTCTATGAAGCACTTGGGCATTCAAAGTTCTCACCACACATCTAGATAAGTTCCTTGGGGGGTCTAGTTTCCAAAATGGGGTCACTTGTGGGGGGTTTCTACTGTTTAGGTACATCAGGGGCTCTACAAATGCAACATAACGCCCGCAGACCATTCTATCAAAGTCTGCATTCCAAAACGGCGCTCCATCCTCCCGAGCTCTGCCGTGCGCCCAAACAGTGGTTTACCCCAACATATGGGGTATCAGCCTACTCAGCATAAATTGCACAATAAATTTTGGGGTCCAATTTCTCCTGTTACCCTTGTGAAAGTAAATATTTGGGGGTGAAAAGATCATGGAAAAAATATGATTTTTTTATTTTCATGGCTCTACATTATAAACTTCTGTGAAGCAGTTGGGGGTTCATAGTGCTTACCACACATGTAGAAAAGCTCTTTGGGAGGTCTAGTTTCCAAAATGGGGTCACTTGTGGGGAGTTTCTACTGTTTAGGTACATCAGGAGCTCTGCAAATGCAACATGACACCCGCAGACCATCCCATCAACGTCTGCATTCCAAGCGGCGCTGCTTCCCTTCCGAGCCCCGATGGGTGCTTGTGCAGGCATATACTACGGAGTACAGAGAATGAACTTCAATCCAATATTGCAGCCAGCATGCAGCCAGCGGGTAAGGAAAGGGTGAATCAAACATCCAAAAACCCCGCCTCCATGGCTGAATATTGTTCCCTCCAAATTCAGGTGACAGTGTCCCTTTAAGTACCAAATTGGCTCTGTCACTAAGGGGTTAAACAATTCATGCAAAGTGAATTGGGAACTGTTCAAATTTACCGGGTTCAGCAAGTTCCTAAAAATATGGTATGAATTAGATTTGCATTGAATCAATTCACTCAACTGTAGCAGATTCTCATCAATCACAAAATCTCATTATGGAGGCACTGATCTGTTCCATCCTGATTCTGCAGTAGAGTATAACTCCAAATACACAGACATGAAGTATTTTGAACAACAAAAAAAGTACAAGTAGTCTTACAAAAGATGGCTAGGTCAAAGTAAATGACAAATTTAAATGTATAATATCAGTGCTTGATATGTTGCAAGTGTGCAGAATGTTCTATTATTGAGGTAATATGAATATCGCTAATACAGATGAGTATCACATGTGAATTTAACATACTGTAGAAATCGAACGCCGTCTATATTAGTTATATTACTATGGAAAAATGATTTATTTGTCAAGTTTACTTAATGTTTTATGGAACATAAAAGGACAAATAAGAGTACTCTGTCTTATAACTGATGGGTAATGCACTTGTTAAATTTGTTTGATGTTCTCTTTGCAATAAATTATATAAAGGAGCATATTAATCACTGAGTAATTGCTAAATGTCTATGCTTCACTTTATTATTAATGTTCTGTTCTGCCAGCACACATGGTTACAGTTTCATAGTGCATTGAATAATAGACAACAGACATCCTGCTCCAAATATTTAGTGCAGTATATTTCGAGGTCTGAATATATATTGCAGCCATTCATTTGCTAGACCATCATTAACAACCTACAGTAGGAGCGCGTTGGTTCCTCATTGCAACCAATTGGTTCATAAACCCAGAATGAAGAATGATAATTAGGGTTGAGCGAAACGGGTCGTTCATTTTCATAAGTCGCCGACTTTTGGCAAAGTCGGGTTTCATGAAACCCGACCCAATCCCTGTGTGGGGTCGGCCATGCGGTACGCGACTTTCGCACCAAAGTCGCGTTTCAATGACGCGAAAAGCGCCATTTCTCAGCCAATGAAGGTGGATGCAGAGTGTGGGCAGCGTGATGACATAGGTCTCAGTCCCCACCATCTTAGAGAAGGGCATTGCAGTGATTGGCTTGCTTTCTGCGGCGTCACAGGGGCTATAAAGAGGCGTTCCCGCCAACCGCCATCTTACTGCTGCTGATCTGAGTATAGGAAGAGGTTGCTGCTGCTTCGTCAGAAGCAGGGATAGCGTTAGGCAGGGTCCATTAACCCCCAAACCACTTGTGCTGCAGCGATTTCCACTGTCCAACACTACCTTTTGTTTGCAGGGACAGTGGAGGCTACATTTTTTTTCCCTCAGTGCTGTAGCTCATTGGGCTGCCCTAGAAGGCTCCCTGATAGCTGCATTGCTGTTTGTACACTGCTGTGCAAACCAACTGCTTTTTTCAAAGCACAAATCCTGTTGCTCCTTCCTTTCTGCACAGCTTTCTTGTTTGTTTGTCCACACTTTTGACTTTTTTGTGCAGCAGTCCACTCCTTGTTATTGCTGCCTGCCATACATTGCTGAGATTACTGCAGGGAGACAGTAATTGTAGGACAGTCCTTTTTTTTGTTTTGTTTTTCTTTCGTTATATCTCTTCAAGCCACTTTCTGCCACAGAAAATAGACTCTAATACAGTGGCCCAGATTTATTCACTAGTCTCCCTGAAGGAAAAAAAAAAAAAGGTGCAGATTAAAATTGGCAAATCTGTATCAGTGGCAGTCCTGTGTGTGGCATCTGTGTCTCATTTTCTGGCACAGAAAACATACAGTCTAACAGTGGGCCTGATTTCTTGCCAATTCTCCCATAAATAAAAAAAAAATAGTGGGAGATTAAGATCGGCAATTTTGCCTCAGTGCCAGTGCTGTGTGTGGCATCTGTCTCAAATTGTGTGCCACATTAAACCTAGTGTGTAATACTGGCCCAGATTTCTTTTCAATTCTCCCTGAAAAAATAAAAATAGTGGGAGATTAAGATTGGCATTTCTGCCTCATTGCCAGTGCTGTGTGTGCCACCTGTCTCAAAATTTGCGCCACATTAAACCTAGTGTGTAATACTGGGCCAGATTTCTTTTCAATTCTTCCTGAAAAAATAAAAATAGTGGGAGATTAAGATTGGCATTTCTGCTTCGGTGCCACTCCTGTGTGTGCCACCTGTCTCAAATTTTGCGCCACATTAAACCTAGTGTGTAATAATGGGCCAGATTTATTTTCAATTCTCCCTGAAAAAATAAAAATAGTGGGAGATTAAGATTGGCATTTCTGCCTCATTGCCAGTGCTGTGTGTGCCACCTGTCTCAAATTGTGTGCCACATTAAACCTAGTGTGTAATACTGGGCCAGATTTCTTTTAAATTCTCCCTGAAAAAAAAAAAGTAGTGGGAGATTAAGATTGGCATTTCTGCCTCATTGCCAGTGCTGTGTGTGCCACCTGTCTCAAATTTTGCGCCACATTAAACCTAGTGTGTAATGATGGGCCAGATTTATTTTCAATTCTCCCTGAAAAAATAAAAATAGTGGGAGATTAAGATTGGCATTTCTGCCTCATTGCCAGTGCTGTGTGTGCCACCTGTCTCAAATTTTGCGCCACATTAAACCTAGTGTGTAATACTGGGCCAGATTTCTTTTCAATTCTCCCTGAAAAAATAAAAATAGTGGGAGATTAAGATTGGCATTTCTGCCTCATTGCCAGTGCTGTGTGTGCCACCTGTCTCAAATTTTGCGCCACATTAAACCTAGTGTGTAATACTGGGCCAGATTTCTTTTCAATTCACCCTGAAAAAATAAAAATAGTGGGAGATTAAGATTGGCATTTCTGCTTCGGTGCCAGTCCTGTGTGTGCCACCTGTCTCTAATTTTGTGCCACAGAAAACCTAGTGTGTAACACTGGGCCAGATTTCTTTTAAATTCTCCCTGGAAAAAAAACAAATAGTGGGAGATTAAGATTGGCAATTCTGCCTCAGTGCCAGTGCTGTGTGTGGCATCTGTCTCTAATTTTGTGCCACAGAACATATACTATATAAGAGTGGGCCACATTTCTTCAATATTGTCCCAGAAAAAATAAAAAGGAGGAGATTTTAATTGTTAGTGTCTGCATCAGCGTCAGCCCTGTTAGTGGCATATCTGTCTGCCACTGAAGCTGTGTACTGTAATACATTGGGCCTGATTTTCCCTGCAGTCTCACCCACCTATAAAGGGATATATAAATCCAACAGAAGTTTGAGTTCACCTTGTAACTGGTTTTACAGTAACAAATACCGTTAGTTTGGTTACGTTTTTCAAACAATGAGGAAGTCTGGTGGAAGAGGTCGTGGCCGTGGGCGGTCATTGCCAGCTGGTAATGATGGTAGTGGTGGTGGAGCATCAGGTGGTCGTGGGAAAAGCAATATAGCACCTAAGTCTCGAGTTGTTGAGCCAGGTTCGTCGTCTGGCTACACAAGGCCTCGAACGCTCCCTTTTCTGGGAGTAGGAAAACCGCTTTTAAAGCCGGAGCAGCAAGAACAAGTTTTGGCTTTCTTTGCTGACTCAGCCTCTAGCTCTTTCGCCTCCTCTTCTGAAACTGCTAAATGTAAAAGCAGCACGTCGTTAGTGGATGTTCACGGTCAGGGACAAGTCGCTTCCTTGTCTTCTTCACCAAGAACAACAGAGAAGGATGCGTCAGGCGACACAACGGGTTACTCCATGGAGCTCTTTACACATACCATTCGTGGGTTAGAAAGTGAAACAGTTAAAGGGAACCTGTCACCCCGTTTTTTGAGATTGAGCTATAAATACTGTTAAATAGGGCCTGCGCTGTGTGCATCTCAGCTTTGGGAAAATGGCCGCCGCGATCTCTAATGCGCACGCGCGTCATCCCGCGGCCATTTTCCTGAAGCCCCGTGCAGCAGAGCACTCGATCTGCGCATGCGCGGCCCCAGGAAGATGGCCGCCCCCACCGACGAAAGGGATGACAGCGCAGATCGCGCGCTGCTTGTTCACCACTACGCCACTATGCCACCAACGTAAAGCTGAGGAAGAACCAGCGATGTCACCACGCCCTCCCGACCTGACCAGCCTGATTGACAGGCGAAAACGGCGACTTTGGTAATGTATTTCTCAGCATAGGTGGGGAATCGGGGTACACTACATACACTATAGGAACACACAGCGCAGGCCCTATTTAACAGTATTTATAGCTCAATCTCAAAAAACGGGGTGACAGGTTCCCTTTAACAGGCCATGCCCATTACAAGTTGAATCGGACATGGAGTGCACAGATGCACAGCCACAGCCAGATTATTATGCTGTTCCTTTGACTCAGACCACAACATTGCCCTCGCAGTGTACTGATCCAGAATCAGACCCTGATGAGACTATGGTGCCCCGTCACGAACACTATACCACCGGCTTACACGGTGACACAGACAAAGTTGCACACGAGATAGAAGAGGTGGTCATAGATGACCCAGTTGTTGACCCCGATTGGCAGCCATTGGGGGAACAGGGTGCAGGCGGCAGTAGCTCTGAAGCGGAGGAGGAGGAGCCGCAGAAGGCATCAACATCGCAACAGGTTCCATCTGCCAGGCCCGTATCTGGCCAAAAACGCGTGGCAAAACCAAAACCAAAACCAGTTGTAGGACAGCGTGGCCATCTGGTTAAAGAAGCTCAGTCTGCAATGCCTGAAATGGTATCCGATAGTAGAAAGAGTGCAGTCTGGCATTTTTTTAAACAACATCCAAATGATCAGCACAAAGTCACCTGTCAAAAATGTTCAACTACCTTAAGCAGAGGTCAGAATCTTAAAAGTCTAAATACAAGTTGCATGCGTAGACATTTAACCACCATGCATTTGCAAGCCTGGACTCACTACCAAACGTCCCTTAAGGTTGTAGCACCCTCGGCCAATGAAGCTAGTCAGCAACGCTACATCCCTTCCCCACTATAAGCCCACCATTTCCCGCACCACCTGCAGTAAATGTGCAGATTTCGTCGCCAGGCCAAAGCAGTCAGGGAATCACCAGTTTCGTAGTAGGAAACACTGCATGTAGGGCACCAGCAAGAATACCATCTCCAACCCTCTCTCAGTCTGCCATGTCCACCGGCACCCCTGCTAGTTCCACCATCTGCAGCTCTCCAGTCCAGCTCACCCTACATGAGACTCTCGCTAGGAAAAGGAAGTACTCATCCTCGCATCCGCATACACAGGGTTTGAATGCCCACATTGCTAGACTAATCTCATTAGAGATGATGCCCTACCGGATAGTTGAAAGCAAAAGGCTGAAAGCCCTGATGGACTAAGCTGAACCACGCTACGAGCTACCCAGTCGACACTTCTTTTTGAGAAAAGCTATTCCAGCCCTCCACCAGCATGTAAAAGACCGCATCGTCCATGCACTCAGGCAATCTGTGAGTACAAAGGTGCACCTGACAACAGATGCATGGACCAGTAGGCATGGCCAGGGACATTACGTGTCCATCTCGGCACACTGGGTTAATTAGGTGGATGCAGGGTCCACAGAGGACAGCAATATTGGGACAGTTCTGCCTAGCCCACAGTCTAGGAAACAGTTGGCTGTAGGCGTTCGCCCCCCCTCCTCCTCCTCCTTATCCCCTGCAGAAGCGAGAGCTCATCCACAGACCGCAGTCGCACGAGCACTCCATCCGCAGCTGCCACTGTTGCACACGAGGTGTCCCATTATGGGACAGCTAGTGGCAAGCATCAGCAGGCTGTATTGGCAATGAAGTGTTTGGGCGACAACAGACACACCGCGGAAGTTCTGTTCGAGTTCTTGCAGAAAGAAACTCAGTCATGGCTGGGCACTGTACATCTTGAGGCAGGCAAGGTAGTGAGTGATAACGGAAGGAATTTTATGACTGCCATAGCACTTTTACAACTGAAACACATTCCTTGCCTGGCTCACACCTTAAACCTGGTGGTGCAGTGCTTCCTGAAAAGTTATCCGGGGTTACCCGACCTGCTCCTCCAAGTGCGCAGACTTTGCTCGCATATCCGCCGTTCGCCCGTGCACTCCAGCCGTATGCAGAACCATCAGCGGTCTTTGAACCTTCCCCAGCATCGCATAATCATCGACGTTGCAACAAGGTGGAACTCCACACTGCACATGCTTCAGAGACTGTGCGAACAGAGGCATTCTGTTATGTATTTGTGGGAGGATACACATACACCGGCAGGCAGTTGGATGGCAGACATGGAGTTGTCAGGTGTGCAGTGGTCGAAGGTACAAGACCTGTGTCAAGTCCTTCAGTGTTTTGAGGAATGCACATGGCTGGTTAGTGCAGACAACGCCATAATAAGCATGAGCATCCCCCTAATGCGTCTGCTGATGCAAAGATTGACGCACATAAAGGATCAGGCGTCTGCAGCCGAGGAAGAGGGAAGCCTTGATGACAGTCAGCCATTGTCTGGTCAGGGCAGTCTACAGGACGAGGTAGCGGGCGAAGAGGAGGAGGACGAGGGGGATGATGGCGATGAGTATTTTTTGTATGAGGAAGCTTCTCCGGGGCCAATAGCAACTGGTGGCGTTGCAAGGCCGGGTTCAGGGTTTTTTAGGGAGACAAGTGACGTAGATTTGCCTGAAACTGCCCCTCAACCCAGCACAACCGCAGATTTGACAACTGGAACTTTGGCCCACATGGCGGATTATGCCTTACGTATCCTCAAAAGGGACCCACGCATTATTAAAATAATGACCGATGACGATTACTGGTTGGCCTGCCTCCTTGATCCTCGCTATAAAGGCAAATTGCAAAATATCATGCCACATGAGAGCCTCGAACAAATATTAGCAACCAAGCAAGCAACTCTTGTAGACCGTTTGATTCAGGCATTCCCAGCACACAGTGCCGGTGATGGTTCTCACACAAGCTGCAGGGGGCAGCAGGCCAGAGGTGTTAGAGGTGCACAAATCAGAAGTGGCGTTGGACAGAGGGGTTTTCTGGCCAGGTTGTGGAGTGATTTCGCAATGACCGCAGACAGGACAGGTACTGCAGCATCAATTCAAAGTGACAGGAGACAACATTTGTCCAGTATGGTTACTAACTATTTTTCATCCCTTATCGATGTTCTCCCTCAACCGTCATTCCCATTTGATTACTGGGCATCCAAAATAGACACCTGGCCTGAATTGGCAGAATATGCATTGCAGGAGCTTGCTTGCCCAGCAGCTAGTGTGCTATCAGAAAGAGTATTCAGTGCTGCTGGTTCAATATTGACCGAAAAAAAGGACTCGTCTGGCTACCCAAAATGTTGATGATCTAACCTTCATTAAAATGAACCACTCATGGATTTCGAATTATTTTGCCCCACCTTTCCCGGCTGACACCTAGCTTTCCTATAAAAAGGTCTTGCTTGTGGACTGGTCTTAATGACTGTTCCAATCTCTTAATTTGCAGCAGCTGTTTGTCCAGCATACAACATGTTTACACCTCCCTAAATGGGCTAACGCCCCGCACGGGGCCGTGGTCGCGCCACTTGGCGCAAGCACCCGTGAGAGTGCCGTTTGTCTGAAGAGGTGGGTGTGCCCGCTTTTGGTCGACGGCACTGCAACTGGGTCCCTCATAGTACAATAAAGTGTCTCTGGCGGTGGTGGTGCGCACCCAACGTCAGACACACCGTTGTAACATGAGGGGCCCTGGGCCTGTACCGCCGGCCACAAGAGACTTCACCCCCCCAGCTCAAACAGTGCTCTACCACTTGCAAAATTATCTCTCACAGCTCCACCAATGTTTAGTCTATGCGCTGACATCCTTCAATGCTTGGCATTGACAATACCAATTTGTTGACATGTATGATGCTAGTTAAAATAGTCAGGGTCAGTGTCCTATATTGACACCAGTAAATACTTAGCGCCAAATTACTATGTTTGAAACTTAGCAGAGGAGCCCACCCCTGTACCTAAGTATGCCACACTTTTGTTTTTTGGTTTTGTTGTTTTGCGAGACATTAACATCTATTTATTTTTGGGAGTACTAACTGTGTCAGACACTCCTTCCAATCATCCTCCGCTGACCACACCAATGCTGCCTGTGTACCTCTGCAAGATAATTCAAACTGCTTTGAGCCTAATTTTTTTATTTTAGGCCTACTAAGTCTGTCTGCGGTCCCTCCTTCCAATTGTCCTCCACTGAACACAACAATGCTGCCTGTGTACCCCTGCAAGATAATTGAAACTGCCTTGAGCCTAAGGCTGGGGTCACATTGTGTTTTAGTGTGAGCACTAATGGACAGCGTTGCACAGCGAAATTAACGCCATTCAACGCGCCCGTTAGCGCTCCCATAGCCTGCAATGTAACCAGCGCATTGCTAGCGCGTGTCCTTTTCGGCACGCGCTAGCGATGTGCCGGTCTTTTGCAGCGCGCCTCGGACGCTGCTTGCAGTGTCCGCGGCGCGCTAAAGAGGTCCGTTCCCCGCTCTCGTAGATCGGGGATCTGCGAGAGCGGGGACGTTCACGCGACCCCGAAATGCGGCCCCTTAAAAACATTGCATTAGCGCAATCCGCTAGCGCTAGCGCTAAACGGATTGCCCTAACGCAATGTGACCCTTGCCTTATTTTTTTGATTTTAGGCCTACTAAGTCTGTCTGTGGTCCCTCCTTCCATTTGTCCTCCGCTGAGCACACCAATGCCGACCGTGTACCCATGTAACTTTTTGTCATCCTGCAGTGAGCCTACTTTGTGGTGTAAGGCCTACTAGCAGTGTCTGTCTGCGCCACTTAATACAGTTGTCCTCCTCTAAAAAATAAATGGCGGATTTTCAGCTTGTCAGAATTATAAAACTGCATTGGGGCCACAAGTTTCGTTGTGGTCTACATACTGAGTCTTCCGCTCCAAGGTGTTCTCTCTGTTGCCTCTCCTTCGCTTCTATCTTGAAGCTCTTGTTAAGTAGTTGTTGAAACAACACTGCATTAGGCCTACAAGTTGGGTCTGGGTTGTAGAGATGGTGTCTCCCGCTGCAAGGTGTTCTTCAGGTTGCCTCTCCATGGTGTTCTCCAGGTTGCCTCTCCATAGCTTCAATCTTCATACTCTTGTTAAGTAGTTGTTGAAACAACACTGCATTAAGCCTACAAGTTGGGTCTGGGTTGAAGAGACGGTGTCTCCCGCTCCAAGGTGTTCTCCAGGTTGCCTCTCCATAGCTTCAATCTTCATGCTCTTGTTAAGTAGTTGTTGAAACAACACTGCATTAGGCCTACAAGTTGGGTCTGGGTTGTAGAGACGGTGTCTGCCGCTCCACGGTGTTCTCCAGGTTGCCTCTCCATGGTGTTCTCCAGGTTGCCTCTCCATAGCTTCTATCTTCTAGCTCTCGTTAAGTAGTTGTTGAAACAACACTGCATTAGGCCTACAAGTTGGGTCTGGCTTGTAGAGACGGTGTCTCCCGCTCCAAGGTGTTCTCCAGGTTGCCACATAATCGAAGCTGCATAGAGCCTATTTTGTTACTTTAGGCCTACTAAGTCTTTCTGCGGTCCCTCCTTCCAATTGTCCTCCACTGAGCACACCAATGAAGACCGTGTACCCATGTAACCTTTTTTAAAACTGCGTCGAGCCAACTTTGTGGTGTAAGGCCTACTTGCAGTGTCTGGCTGCGCCACTCAATACAGCTGTCCTCTTTAAAAAAATGACCTGCAATTATCAGGTTTTCAGCCTATCGGAATTTTAAAACTGCAGTGGGGCTACTAGTTTGGTTGGGGCCTACTAACAGTGTCTGCCGCTCCAAGGTGTTCTCCTGGTTGCCTTTCCTGAGCTTCTATCTTCAGGCTCTTGTTAAATAGTTGTTAAATGGAACAACTGCATTTGGCCTACTAGTTGGGTTGGGGCCTACTAACAGTGTCTGCCGCTCCTTGCTGTTCTCCTGGTTTCCTGTCCTGAAATTCCATTTTCAGGCTCTCGTTAAGTAGTTGTTAATGTTAGACTGCATTTGGCCTACTAGTTGGGTTGGGGCCTACTATCGGTGTCTGCCGCTCCTTGATGTTCTCCTCCACTGAACAAACCAGTGCCGCCTGTTTACTTCTGTTACCAATTTTGAACTGCATTTAGCCTACTTACTGATTTGGGCCTACTCACTGTGTCAGCCTCTCATTACAGTTGTACTCCACTGAACAAAGCAATGCCCCCTGGTTAGTCTTGTTACCAATTTTGAACTGCATTTAGCCCACTTTATTCTTTGGGCCTATATCTGTGTTTCCTCCTCATCCTGCCCATTGCCCAGCCAGTGATAGATGAGTCTGCTGGTACATTGACCCATACCACAACATTCCCCGTGCACGCTACACAGCAAGATTGTGACCCTGCTGAAAGTCAGGTTCCCCTTCCCGCATACCATACCACCTTACACGGGGACAAAGAGGAAGGTGCAGATGAAAGTGCAGGTTCCTTCATCAGGTGGGGGGAGGAATACTCGTTGGCGACGTCACTGGCACAGGGCCCCTCATAGTATGCAAAAGTGTCGCTGAAGGTGGGAGGCGCCCCCGCCGTGCAAACATACTGCCGTACTTTGAGGAGCCCTGTGCCAGTGCCAATGCCAACGAGTGGACCCCCCTGCTTGCTCAGGATCACAGCACTTGCAAAGTTGAAATACTTACCTCTCCCTGCTCCACTGCCGTGACATGGTCCAGATTTCCTGGGCCCACTAAATACTTGAACCAGCCCTACCCCCCACAACTTTAGCCAAATGAACCCCAATTTCCAATGCCTTACTATTATTATAAGGTAAATTAAGATTGACAAACTTCAGTAACAAGAATGTATGTTTTTGCCATTAAAATGGGCACTGTACATATTTTCCTGGCCTCCACTCACTGCCGACTATGCTCCCCCATTGACTTGCATTGGGTTTCGTGTTTCGGTCGATCCCCGACTTTTCGCGATAATCGGCCGATTCCACTCGACTCGACTGTTGAGATAGTCGGGTTTCGCGAAACCTGACTCGACCCTAAAAAACTAAAAGTCGCTCAACCCTAATGATAACAATCCAGTTCCCCCTCTCTTCATTTGTATCTATGTCCTTAGCTCCCTATCTTGCCTTACAGTGATTCGAATGGTATAATGATTAGTGATGAGCGAGTATACTCGTTACTCAGGTTTTCCCGAGCACGCTCGGGTGGTCTCCGAGTATTTGTTAGCGTTCGGAGATTAAGTTTTCATCGCCGCAACATAATGATTTACAGCTATTAGCCAGCTTGAATACATGTGGGGATTCAATAGCAACCAGGCAACCCCCACATGTACTCAGGCTGGCTAATAGCCATAAATCATCCAGCTGCCATGATGAAAACTAAATCTCAGAACACAAATAAATACTCAGAGATCACCTGAGCAACGAGTTTACTCGTTATGTAATTTAGCCACCTGCAGCGGGAAGAAATGAATTGTGGGTCAATGAATGCCACTGTGTATTCTGCCATGACTCTATTGCATCAGTAATGTAACCACGTTCATGGTCTATAGCAAAAAGATTGGTGATGCCATATTTGTTTTTTTTAATTAACTCCCACCATACCATTTTCATTGTTCAGGTCATATTGACAGCTACTTTCATGTAGTAGAAAATGTACATGCTATTAACGTAATGAAGTCATTTCTGGTATTAATAAGCTTGCTACTGGTTTCATTTACATAGGTCTTAGTGCTGGTGCTGATTGTGCTAAGTTTGGATCTCGTACTGTGCTTGATTCTAAGTTCTGTTAATTTATTTAACTTATTTCAAATATGGCTTTATATAAATTACTGAGCTCAGTGGTCTCCTGCTCTCTGCCTTGGTATCAAAGCTTAGCCTAGAGATTGGCTGCAGCAGTCACAAGTTATAGACTGGACAAGATGCAGCCAGGTCAACAAAACCGTTGGGGAGCAGCAGAAAGGCAGTGCTTTGGTAGCGGTCAGTAAATAAAGCTGATTTAAATTTTTATTCGATTTGATTTTTAAAAGACAGCATATCTACAAATTATTACAATTCCAAAGCGGAAACCCTTTCAATTTTAACCGGAGGATTAGGGTTGCTGTTTTTAGCTCAGAAAGTAGTTTATGCTGAGATCCAATTTCTGTGTGTAATGTAATTAAAGTTTTACATTTCAATAAAGAAATAATATTTATCTTCATAGCCCAGTGTAAAAACATCATGTTCTGTACGGCCTATATGTTATTTGTTATAGTCGTGTATTGCAAAAAATAAACATAGCATCAAAATCAGTATAATCTATAATTATAAATCGGAATATATATAAAAAAAAGTTCTTTTAAAATATAACAAATCATGTGTATTGTAAACATCTCAAAATCTCAGGTTCATGGCAACAGCTTATACAAGTAGTTATAACTTATAAGTTGTTTATGTTGTTCCCTTAAATCTATAGGGAAAACTGATGGCAAATATAGCTCCATTTCGTGTGTTTCTATGCCTTGCATCATCTTTCAACAGCAGACAGAGAGATGTAAAGTACTAGCAAGTAGATATACAGATGGGGTCAGGCATACTATGTACATCACAGGGATCCAGGACCATTGAGTCGCAGCCAACATCTACGTCTATTTTGTCATTGTCAAAGGGCACTGTCTACCAAATGACTGCTCACTCTTAAATTACAGCACAGTTGTACAATTCTCTACAGTAACACCCAGCATATCAGTCATACCTTTATTGTGGGCAGGGGAGTTTCATCTGCAACCCCAGACCGCTGAAAATTGCTTGCCAACTCAACACCGCTTGAATAGTTTCTCATAGTTGACTATTTTCATGTCTTAAATTTCACACAGCCTAAATAGTAAAGGACCTTTCCAACGCTTCTACTGCTCCTTCGTAATGTTAATCTTTTGAAAACCGTTGCTGGCCTCAGAAATCAGATTAACAGCATAATCATAAGGACAATGTGGAGTAAGTTGTCTGACACCCTTGTTCTGAAAACACATCATTGAATTCAGCCAGGTATTCAGGCAGAGATTGAGTACTCACCCTGGTTAGCTGGGTACCAAAGAAATGTTCTTGAAACTTGCTCCATATCACCACCTCCCAAGTCTGCCAGTCTACCACAGGGTTGTGCAGAGTAAGTATGGTGATTCAGCCGAAATAAAAATATTTTTAGTAAAAAAAAAATAAAGCATGGTTACAAGGCTATGCTCACAAGATTATTTTGAACTTTTATTTATAAGAAAAATGGAAACATTCTGCTGGATCTATCATAAGACAGATATTGATCACATTGTTATATTCAAATCTTATAGAATTTGCAATGAAGAGTTAGAACTAAGACTTTAACGCAAATGTGAACAGAGCCATGCAAATATGCATCATTTGGATTTGCACAAAAATTAATCGACTGAGGATTAAATGAAAATCTATCATGTGGTTAGTTGATAACTTATAGTCACGGGAATATTGGTTTAAGATAAAGATAATAGAGAGAAACATTACAAATAATTAGGAGCCAGGCTATTCAGCAGACAACCGGAGAGGAGGATGTTACAATAGTTTAGCCTATATGAGTTAAATGGGTTGTCTAAACTTTGGAAGCTTTTCCCTATTTGTGGGCTAAGGAATAACTTCCCAATTGCTAGCAGGTCAACAATATAACCCCACTGATTCCAAGAACCATGTAAATGGAGGAGTGGTTTGTCATGCATATCTCTGCTCTATACATTCTTAATGACAGTGGGGCAGAGCAGCTGAGCACAGCACTTAGCTCTATTTTAACCCCTTTATCCCCAAGGGTGGTTTGCACGTTAATGACTGAGCCAAATTTTACAATTCTGACCACTGTCCATTTATAAGGTTATAACTCTGTAATGCTTCAACGGATCCCGGTGATTCTGATGTTGTTTTCTCATGACATATTGTACTTCAAGATAGTGGTAAAATTTATTTGATATTACTTGCGTTTAATTGTTAAAAAAAAATGGAAATTTGGTGAAAATTTTGAAAATTTTGTAATTTTCCAACTTTGAATTTTCATGCCCTTAAATCACAGAGATATGTTACACAAAATACTTAATAAATAAAATTTCCCACATGTCTACTTTACATCAGCACAATTTTGGAACCAACATTTTTTTTTGTTAGGGAGTTATAAGGGTATGTGTCCACCTTCAGGATGGCCGGCAGTTTAGTCGGAGCGGCAAACCCACTCCGCACTAAGCTCCGCCCTCTTTCTGGGACGCGATGATGCCGGATGTGTTCATAGCACATATCCGGGATCATCGCACCCCACCATAGGGCCCTGTGTTATACCTTGCGGCGACGCAGCGTCGCCGCAAGGTATACGGACATGCTGCGATCTTAAAAGACGCGCCGCATGTCCGGAGTCGCAGGGCCGCCTCGTGCGTGTTACCACGCATAGTGGAGACGGGATTTCATTAAATCCCCTCCACTATGCTGTAACATCTGGACGCTGTGTGTTTGATGCTGCGTCTCTATGCAGCGTCAGGGTGACCAGTGATTTCATTTTTACAACACCATTTTTTTTTAGGGACTACATCACATTTGAAGTCACTTTGAGGGGTCTATATGATAGAAAATACCAAAAGGTTACACCATTATAAAAACTGCACCCCTCAAGATGCTCAAAACCACATTTAAGAAGTTTATTAACCCTTCAGGTGCTTCACAGGAATTTTTGGAATGTTTAAAAAAATGAACATTTAAATTATTTCAGATCCAATTTGTTTTATTTTACCAAGGGTAACAGGAGAAATTGGACCTCAAAAGTTGTTGTACAATTTGTCTTGAGTACGCCGATACCCCATATGTGTGGGTAAACCACTGTTTGGGCACATGGCAGAGCTCGGAAGGGAAGGAGCGTCATTTGACTTTTCAATGCAAAATTGACTGGAATTGAGAGAGCCCCTGATGTGCCTAAACAGTGGAAACTCCCCACAAGCAACACCCTTTTGGAAAGTAGACCCCCTAAGGAACTTATCTAGATGTGTGGTGAGCACTTTAAACCCCCAAGTACTTCACAGAAGTTTATAATGTAGAGCGGTAAATATAAAAAATCATATTTTTTTCACAAAAATGATTTTTTTGCCCCCAATCTTTTATTTTCCCAAGGGAAACAGGATAAATTGGACCTCAAAAGTTGATGACTTTGATAGAATGGTCTGCGGGTGTCACGTTGCGTTTTCAGAGTCCCTGATGTACCTAAACAGTAGAAACCACCCACAAGTGATCCCATATTGGAAACTTATCTAGATGTGTTTTGAGAACTTTGAACCCCCAAGTGTTTCAGTAAAGTTTATAACTAGTGTTGAGCATTCCGATACCGCAAGTATCGTGTATCGGCCGATACTTGCGGTATCGGAATTCCGATACCGAGATCCAATACTTTTGTGGTATCGGGTATCGGTATCGGATCCATAGGGATGTGTAAAATAAAGAATTAAAATAGAAAATATTGATATGCTCACCTCTCCGGCGGCCCCTGGACATCACGCTGGTAACCGGCCGGCTTCTTTGTTTAAAATGAGCGCCTTTAGGACCTGTGAATGACGTTGCGGGTTCTGATTGGTCGCGTGCCGCTCATGTGACAGCCACGCGACCAATCAGAAGCCGCGACGTCATTCTGATTCACTAAACTCCTAATTCTAGGAATTAAGGACCTGCGAATGACGTCGCGGCTTCTGATTGGTCGCGTGGCGGTCACATGGGCGGCACACGACCAATCAGAACCCGCGACGTCATTCGCAGGTCCTAAAGGCGCTCATTTGAAACAAAGAAGCCTGCCGGTTACCAGCGTGAAGTCCAGGGGCCGCCGGAGAGGTGAATATATCAATATTTTTTATTTTAATTCTTTATTTTACACCTTAATATGGATCCCAGGGCCTGAAGGAGAGTTTCCTCTCCTTCAGACCCTGGGAACCATCAGAACCTTCCGATACTTGGTGTCCCATTGACTTGTATTGGTATCGGATATCGGTATCGGCGATATCCGATATTTTTCGGGTATCGGCCGATACTATCCGATACCGATACTTTCAAGTATCGGACGGTATCGCTCAACACTATTTATAACGCAGAGCCGTGGAAACCCCCACAATGACCCAATTTTGGAAACTGGACCACCTAAGGAACTTATCTAGATGTTTGGTGTGCACTTTGAACCCCCAATTGTTTCACTAAAGTTTATAATATAGAGCCGTGAAAATTAAAAGAAACATTTTTTTCACAAGACTGATATTTTTGCCCCCAATTTTTTATTTTCCCAAGAGTATCCGGAGAAATTAGACCCCAAAAGTTGTTGTGCAATTTGTCCTGAGTACATTGATACCCGATATGTGAGAGGGAACCACCTTTTGGGTGCATGGCAGAGGTCGGAAGGGATGCAGCACCGTTTTGGAATGCAGACTTTGATGGAATGGTCTGCGGGTGTCACGTTGCGTTTGCAGAGCCCCTGATGTACCTAAACAGTACAAACCCCCCCCAAGTGACCCCATATTGGAAACTTATCTAGATGTGTTGTGAGTACTTTGAACCCCCAAGTGTTTCAGTAAAGTTTATAACGCAGAGCCATGAAAATAAAAAATTTTCCACAAAAATTATTTTTTAACCCACAGTTTTGTATTTTCCCAAGGGTAACAGGAGAAATTGGACCCCAAAAGTTGTTGTCCAATTTGTCCTGAGTACGCTGATACCCCATATATTGGGGTAAACCACTGTTTGGGCGCACATCGGGACTCGGAAGGGAAGAAGTGACGTTTTGTAATGCAGTCTTTGATGGAATGGTCTGTGGACATCACGCTGCGTTTGCAGAGCCCCTGATGTGCCTAAACCCCCCCAATTCTAACTCCAACCCTAACCCAACACACCCTTAACCCTAATCCCAAACCTAACCACACCCCTAACCTCAACACACCCCTAACCCTAATCCCAACTCTAACCATAACCCTAACCACACCCCTAACCCTAAAACACCCCTAACCCCAACACACCCCTAACTCTAATCCCTACCTTAACAATAACCCTAACCACACCACTAACCCGAACACACCTCTAATCCCAACACACTCCTAACTCCAACACACCCCTAACCCTAATCACAACCCTAAACATAACCCTAACCACACCCCTAACCCTGACACCCCAAACCCAACCGTAAACATAATCCAAACCCTAACTCCAACTCTAGCCCCAACCCTAACTTTAGATCCAACCCTAACCCTAACTTTAGCCCCAACCCTAACCCTAACTTTAGCCCCAACCCTAACTTTAGCCCCAACCGTAACCCTAACATTAGCCCCAACCCTAACCCTAATGGGAAAATGGAAATAAATACATTTTTTTATTTTATTATTTTTCCCTAACCAAGGAGATGATAAAGGGAGTTTGATTTACTTTTTATACCGGGTTTTTATAGCGGATTTTTATGTTTGGCAGCTGTCACACACTAAAAGATGCTTTTTATTGCAAAAAATAGTTTTTGTGTCACCACATTTTGAGAGCTATAATTTTTCCATATTTTGGCCCACAGAGTCATGTGAGGTTTTGTTTTTTGCAGGACAAGTTGACGTTTTTATTTTTTTGGTACCATTTTCGGGCAGATGACTTTTTTTATCGCTTTTTATTTAAATTTTTGTTAGGCAGAATGAACAAAAAACAGCAATTCAGGAATTTTTTTTGGGGGGGTGCCTTTATACCGTTCCGCATTTGGTAAAATTGATAAAACAGTTTTATTGTTCGGGTTAATACGATTACAGCGATACCTCATTTATATAATTTTTTATGTTTTGGCGCTTTTATACAATAAAAACTATTTTATATAAAAATTATTATTTTTGCATCACTTTATTTTTAGGGCTATAACTTTTTTTGGTCGCTGATGACACTGTATCACAGCTTGTTTTTTGTGGGACAAGATGACGTTTTCAGCTGTACCATGTTTATTTATATCTGTCTTTTTGATCTCGTGTTATTCCACTTTTTGTTTGGCGGTATGATGATAAAGCATTGTTTTTTGCGGTGTTCACAGAAGGGGTTAACTAGTGGGACAGTTTTAAAGGTCAGGTCCTTACGGATGCGGTGATAGTAAATATATGTACTTTTATTAATTTTTTTAGTTACATAAAGAAATTTATTTATTGGAACAATATTTTTTCTTCTTTATTTAGGAATTTTTAAAAAAATATATTTTTACACAGTGTGATTTTTTTAAAAACTTTTTTACATTGTCTCAGGGTGGGACATCACTGTATAGTGTCAGATCGCTGATCTGACACTTTGCACAGCACTGTGTCAGATCGACGATCTGACAGGCAGTGCTGGGGGCGCTCGCAAGCCACCTCTCTGCAGGACCTGGAAGGACCCCCGTGGCCATCTTGGATCCGGGGCCTGCAGGGAGGAGGACGGAAGAAACGCTCGGAACAACCCGATCACATCACGTTGTTCTGAGGGTCTCAGGGAAGCACGCATGGAGCCCCCTCCCTGTGCGATGCATTCCTTATCCTACCGGAAAGCTGTGATCATGTTTGATTGCAGTGTTCCAGGGGTTATTGTGCCGGATGTCAGCTGTGATAATCAGCTGACACCCAGCTGCGATCGGCCGTGCTCCCCCCGTGAGAGCGGCTGATTGGTGATGACATACTATTCCGTCGGTGGTCATACGGGCCCAGGAAACCTCGACGGGATAGTACGTCTAATGTCAGAAAGAGGTTAATAGGCTTGTAATGATATCACAATTATGTTAACCTGTGTTCTCTGGCTGAGCACTATATCTATAGTGATAATATGAAACCAGAGGTCGTGCTTATTCCTAGGTTGTGTTCTATTTTGATGATGTCACAGAGGTTTTTGTCTTGATTGCTAGACTAATTTTATTTATTGATGTCACAATAGTTATTTAATTTATAGGCTTTAGTGTATTTTAATGCCACAATAGTGTATGCCTTTATTCCTCCATGTAGTTCTTAATCGTAGGATCATTACTGATTCACATACAGGTGTATAAATACAACTCATATCAAAATCAATATCCTATATCCTTGTCAGAAGATTACTGGAATATTTGACTCCCATATCTCCTTAATGGTTTATATTTTTATATAAAACATATTTGCCATGTTGATTGAGAAAACACACAGCATTAGTGTTTGAGTAAATCAAAGCTGAAAGGAGAATATGCTGTATGATGAATAAAAAGGTACCTGGTCTGTTGTGAATTAAGCTCAATGTTATATAAGGTGAAGTATTGTGAAACTCTATCTTTAAACAAGTTAACAAAGTTATGGCAAAAATATGTTGAACTCTTTTAAGTCTGTTTTAATATGTTTATAGCTGTTCCTTATGTTAAAATCAGCATAAATTGCCACGTAGAATGTAGATCAGAGGGTTAAAATAATTTGCAGCTTAATTTTCCAAGATATTTGTCAAATATTTATTAAAGTTTTACTTGGCCTTCAATTCTTTTTTCCATTTTTTTATTATGGAGATTTTGTAAAAAACTACTGTATTTCTTCTGTTATGATATATTCTAAAGTCAATGTTTACAAAAGAACAGTATAAGTGTATTTTTTACAATGAAAAATACTTTACTAGTCATTAGAGATGGGTGAATTTTATTTGAGTGGAATGGAATTCTACTTGAATTTTGCGAAAATCGGAATTCTGGAAATTACAGATTTTGTTTTCTAATTTGGAAAAATGGAGGCCAGCTCTGACCACCTTCTCACTGAACAGCACATGGCTGGCAAAAGGTAAAGAAGAAAAATTATATATTTGCCTCACACTTCTCCAACAGTCCCAGCTGTTCCTTGACTGCTGTCCAGTTCTCCATCCTTACACCCAGGGCCGGTTTTAGACAAATTGGGGCTATGGGCAAAATTCATAGTGGGGGGCCCCCAATCCTGAAATATTCACCAACAACACTGTTAGGGCCCATTCACATGTCCATATAAAACATATATGTGTTACACCGATATCAGTGTCACCAGTGTTTTCAATCAGTGTGCCATCCGTGTTTTTCCGGTATGAATACTGGAAATGAAATTGCAAAGCTTCTCACATACTTTCCATGTTAAACACGGTCGGCTCACGTACGGCACATGGGCGGCATGTTTGTGCAGACCCATAGACTTGTATTGGCACTTGTCATCTGTGCTGCTGGGAAAACATAGACATGAGTGCAGCACCGTAGGTTAAATAGGGTATACGTGGCATTCATGAAAAACATGACACCTGATTGTGTGAAGGGGGCTGTACAGTCAAATAATAGAAAATATTAGCAGAATTGCGGTCTTTTCCCACATTCTACCTCACAAACAGCAGAATCAAAAGCGATTTTAAAAAGTTTTACATGTCACCCCAAACTACTCTGCTAAATCCTCCCTGGCTCCGTGGCCGATGGTTCAGGGTCCCTGATGGTTATTATTCACTTTGCAGCTATAATATAAGGTGCAGTCATAAGATCAATACAGCCCAGTAGTGATGAGCAAGTGTACTCGTTGCTCGGGTTTTCCTGAGTGGTGGTTTTTTCGGTGGTCTCCGAGTATTTATGACTGCTCAGAGATTACGTTTTCATCGCCTCAGCAGCATGATTTACAGCTATTAGCCAGCTTGATTACATGTGGGGATTCCCTAGAAACCAGACAACCCCCACATGTACGCAGCCTGGCTAATAGCTGTAAATCATTCAGCTGCCGTGATGAAAACTAAATCTCCGAACACTAACAAATACTCGGAGGTCACCTCAGCGTGCTTGGGAAAACCCGAGCAACAAGTACACTCGCTCATCACTACAGCCCAGTGCTAAGACTGGCAGAGACCCCCGGAGCATCAGTGCTGGAGCCGCGGAGAATTTATCATTTCATGCTAATAATTTATACATTCTCAGAAAACCCCTGTAGAGACTGTTCACATGCACCATTTTTGCTGTGGATTGATCTACAGTGTTGGCTGGTATTCTGCTTTTTTGTAGCCTTTTCACTTGCATTTTTGTGTCCCATTTAGTGTTGAGCGATACTTTCCGATATCCAGAAGTATCGGTATCGGATTGGATCGGCCGATATCCAAAAAATATCGGATATCGCCGATACCGATATCCAAAACCAATGCAAGTCAATGGGACACAAATATCGGAATGTAAATAAGCCCTTTCTGTCCTTCTACATCCTCTTCTGGAGGGGGGAAGAGTGTGGGCGGTGCGTGGGCGGTGCGTGGGCGGTGCATGGGCAACTAACAAGAAAAAGGGTAGCATGCACAAAAAAAGGGATCACCATGAGAATCATAGCAAAATATAACAATTTTATTTTAACACCACACAAAAAAACACTACAAAAATATTTCTGCATGGACAGACACTGAGTGTCTGTATGTGTGGGCAGGGTCTGTCTGGGGCTCTCTGATGTCTCTGCGGCGTGCGGGGTCTCTGTGCGGCATGCGGGGTGTCTCTGTGTGGCGTGCGGGGTCTCTGTGCGGCGTGCGGGGTGTCTCTGTGTGGCATGCGGGGTCTCTGCAGCATGCGGGGTGTCTCTGTGCGGCGTGCGGGGTGTCTCTGTGCGGCATGCAGGGTGTCTCTGTGCGGGGTCTCTGTGCGGGCATCGTCCGATGGGACTACAAGTCCCATCGGACGATGTCTACTACACTGACAGTGATTGACACATTAGCCAATGATGGGACAGTAGTAGTCCCATCATCCGGCTAATGTGTTGAATGAAAGAAAAAAAAATACTCCATGCATACTCCATACATAGTCCATGCATACTCCATACAGTACATACATATAGACATACAGTACATTAAACATAGAGTTCATACTCACCATTACTTGTTATTTTGGTGGTGGTGGGAGACTCACTACTGAGAGGCACCGAAGCAGCCATCTGCAGACCGGACATAACTGCAAGAGAAGTATGCTGCCTTCCAGGTGCGATGATCAAGGATGTGACCGATAGGATACCAAAGCTCTTCAGCTCCAAGGACGTCCACCCATTTCTTCTGATACATGTTGGCACCAATGACACGGCAAGGAAGGACCTACCGACAATCTGCAAGGACTTTGAAGAGTTGGGGAAGAAAGTAAAGGAACTGGATGCACAGGTAGTTTTTTCTTCTATCCTTCCAGTAGACGGGCATGGCACCAGGAGATGGAACAGGATCCTTGATGCCAACAACTGGCTAAGACGATGGTGCAGACAACAAGGATTTGGATTCCTGGACCACGGTGTGAATTACTGGTATGATGGACTCCTCGCCAGAGACGGACTACACCTCAACAAACCTGGGAAACACACATTCGCCAGAAGACTCGCTACACTCATCAGGAGGGCGTTAAACTAGAAGAAGAGGGGACGGGAAGAAAAACATTAGACTCGAACAAAGACGACCCAGGAAAACATACTCAGAAGAGAGGTAAGAACATTTCTAAAACAATCCACAGTGAGGAGATTGGAACAAAACAAAATCCTCTAAACTGCATGCTCGCAAACGCCAGAAGCCTGACAAACAAGATGGAAGAACTAGAAGCAGAAATATCTACAGGTAACTTTGACATAGTGGGAATAACCGAGACATGGTTAGATGAAAGCTATGACTGGGCAGTTAACTTACAGGGTTACAGTCTGTTTAGAAAGGATCGTAAAAATCGGAGAGGAGGAGGGGTTTGTCTCTATGTAAAGTCTTGTCTAAAGTCCACTTTAAGGGAGGATATTAGCGAAGGGAATGAGGATGTCGAGTCCATATGGGTTGAAATTCATGGAGGGAAAAATGGTAACAAAATTCTCATTGGGGTCTGTTACAAACCCCCAAATATAACAGAAAGCATGGAAAGTCTACTTCTAAAGCAGATAGATGAAGCTGCAACCCATAATGAGGTCCTGGTTATGGGGGACTTTAACTACCCGGATATTAACTGGGAAACAGAAACCTGTGAAACCCATAAAGGCAACAGGTTTCTGCTAATAACCAAGAAAAAATATCTTTCACAATTGGTGCAGAATCCAACCAGAGGAGCAGCACTTTTAGACCTAATACTATCTAATAGACCTGACAGAATAACAAATCTGCAGGTGGTTGGGCATTTAGGAAATAGCGACCACAATATTGTGCAGTTTCACCTGTCTTTCACTAGGGGGACTTGTCAGGGAGTCACAAAAACATTGAACTTTAGGAAGGCAAAGTTTGAACAGCTTAGAGATGCCCTTAATCTGGTAGACTGGGACAATATCCTCAGAAATGAGAATACAGATAATAAATGGGAAATGTTTAAGAACATCCTAAATAGGCAGTGTAAGCGGTTTATACCTTGTGGGAATAAAAGGACTAGAAATAGGAAAAACCCAATGTGGCTAAACAAAGAAGTAAGACAGGCAATTAACAGTAAAAAGAAAGCATTTGCACTACTAAATCAGGATGGCACCATTGAAGCTCTAAAAAACTATAGGGAGAAAAATACTTTATCTAAAAAACTAATTAAAGCTGCCAAAAAGGAAACAGAGAAGCACATTGCTAAGGAGAGTAAAACTAATCCCAAACTGTTCTTCAACTATATCAATAGTAAAAGAATAAAAACTGAAAATGTAGGCCCCTTAAAAAATAGTGAGGAAAGAATGGTTGTAGATGACGAGGAAAAAGCTAACATATTAAACACCTTCTTCTCCACGGTATTCACGGTGGAAAATGAAATGCTAGGTGAAATCCCAAGAAACAATGAAAACCCTATATTAAGGGTCACCAATCTAACCCAAGAAGAGGTGCGAAACCGGCTAAATAAGATTAAAATAGATAAATCTCCGGGTCCGGATGGCATACACCCACGAGTACTAAGAGAACTAAGTAATGTAATAGATAAACCATTATTTCTTATTTTTAGTGACTCTATAGCGACAGGGTCTGTTCCGCAGGACTGGCGCATAGCAAATGTGGTGCCAATATTCAAAAAGGGCTCTAAAAGTGAACCTGGAAATTATAGGCCAGTAAGTCTAACCTCTATTGTTGGTAAAATATTTGAAGGGTTTCTGAGGGATGTTATTCTGGATTATCTCAATGAGAATAACTGTTTAACTCCATATCAGCATGGGTTTATGAGAAATCGCTCCTGTCAAACCAATCTAATCAGTTTTTATGAAGAGGTAAGCTATAGACTGGACCACGGTGAGTCATTGGACGTGGTATATCTCGATTTTTCCAAAGCGTTTGATACCGTGCCGCACAAGAGGTTGGTACACAAAATGAGAATGCTTGGTCTGGGGGAAAATGTGTGTAAATGGGTTAGTAACTGGCTTAGTGATAGAAAGCAGAGGGTGGTTATAAATGGTATAGTCTCTAACTGGGTCGCTGTGACCAGTGGGGTACCGCAGGGGTCAGTATTGGGACCTGTTCTCTTCAACATATTCATTAATGATCTGGTAGAAGGTTTACACAGTAAAATATCGATATTTGCAGATGATACAAAACTATGTAAAGCAGTTAATACAAGAGAAGATAGTATTCTGCTACAGATGGATCTGGATAAGTTGGAAACTTGGGCTGAAAGGTGGCAGATGAGGTTTAACAATGATAAATGTAAGGTTATACACATGGGAAGAGGGAATCAATATCACCATTACACACTGAACGGGAAACCACTGGGTAAATCTGACAGGGAGAAGGACTTGGGGATCCTAGTTAATGATAAACTTACCTGGAGCAGCCAGTGCCAGGCAGCAGCTGCCAAGGCAAACAGGATCATGGGGTGCATTAAAAGAGGTCTGGATACACATGATGAGAGCATTATACTGCCTCTGTACAAATCCCTAGTTAGACCGCACATGGAGTACTGTGTCCAGTTTTGGGCACCGGTGCTCAGGAAGGATATAATGGAACTAGAGAGAGTACAAAGGAGGGCAACAAAATTAATAAAGGGGATGGGAGAACTACAATACCCAGATAGATTAGCGAAATTAGGATTATTTAGTCTAGAAAAAAGACGACTGAGGGGCGATCTAATAACCATGTATAAGTATATAAGGGGACAATACAAATATCTCGCTGAGGATCTGTTTATACCAAGGAAGGTGACGGGCACAAGGGGGCATTCTTTGCGTCTGGAGGAGAGAAGGTTTTTCCACCAACATAGAAGAGGATTCTTTACTGTTAGGGCAGTGAGAATCTGGAATTGCTTGCCTGAGGAGGTGGTGATGGCGAACTCAGTCGAGGGGTTCAAGAGAGGCCTGGATGTCTTCCTGGAGCAGAACAATATTGTATCATACAATTATTAGGTTCTGTAGAAGGACGTAGATCTGGGTATTTATTATAATGGAATATAGGCTGAACTGGATGGACAAATGTCTTTTTTCGGCCTTACTAACTATGTTACTATGTTACTATGTTAATGTTTAGAGTTAAAAGTAGCTAACAGCTATTTTCATTTCTCCCTGATCTTCTCAGTTTTAGGAGCATGACTAAACAGAGCAAGTAATAATAGAGCAATGTAATGTATCACACCACTGAGCTTATGTGATTCATTTAATATATTCAGTGTCAATTGCCCCACACCCCTGTAATCTATAAAAAGACAATGAATTAGGTGGTCTACACATATAACTATAGCAGTGAAATTAAAACACTGACTCACAAAATTGTCATTGTGTTTCTTAAGTGTCACTATTAATAATTTTATTAATAATGGTATGATTTTTTGTATTTTCCTTGATGACGAAACAAGTAAAAAGGTGAAAGGCAAAGCAGATATTGTCATGTCAACCAACCATGTTTTATTTGTAAAGAGTTACCACACCCTATAACATTTGGCAGGGTTGAAGACATTTCTTTGAATATGCCACCTGGTTTCTGCTACTCCATCTGATAGCAGCATGATGTAGAGACAGAACCCCTGATTCCAGCCATGTATCACTTACTGGGCAGCTTGTTGCAGTTTTGAAAAAATCCCTCTTTTCTCTGCTGCAAATCAATTCTCTGAGTGTTGAGCTCTGTATAACCCCATCCATATCACTGATTGTCAGCTTTCTGTTGTGACAGAATCCCTTTAACCCCTTACTTAGCCTAACATTTTGTCACAAATAAGTCTTGACCCTCCCTAGGATGAAGTAGGCCAACCCAACTCTAGCTCACAAAGTAAAGGGATAGGCATTAAAAGAGGTCTGGATACACATGATGAGAGCATTATACTGCCTCTGTACAAATCCCTAGTTAGACCGCACATGGAGTACTGTGTCCAGTTTTGGGCACCGGTGCTCAGGAAGGATATAATGGAACTAGAGAGAGTACAAAGGAGGGCAACAAAATTAATAAAGGGGATGGGAGAACTACAATACCCAGATAGATTAGCGAAATTAGGATTATTTAGTCTAGAAAAAAGACGACTGAGGGGCGATCTAATAACCATGTATAAGTATATAAGGGGACAATACAAATATCTCGCTGAGGATCTGTTTATACCAAGGAAGGTGACGGGCACAAGGGGGCATTCTTTGCGTCTGGAGGAGAGAAGGTTTTTCCACCAACATAGAAGAGGATTCTTTACTGTTAGGGCAGTGAGAATCTGGAATTGCTTGCCTGAGGAGGTGGTGATGGCGAACTCAGTCGAGGGGTTCAAGAGAGGCCTGGATGTCTTCCTGGAGCAGAACAATATTGTATCATACAATTATTAGGTTCTGTAGAAGGACGTAGATCTGGGTATTTATTATGATGGAATATAGGCTGAACTGGATGGACAAATGTCTTTTTTCGGCCTTACTAACTATGTTACTATGTTACTATGTTACTATGATCCACGAAGCCAGTGTCAACCTGTAAAAAAGATGAAAAAAACAAACAACCAATATACTCCCTGTCCGCAGAAATCCACGAGTGTCCCACGACGGGAGGAAGGGATTCCTCCACCGCTGTAAAAAAATAGTCCCTAGCCTCACTTATGGCATTGCTGGGTGAGAAATTTTCCCACGCAGCAATTGCATAAAGTGAGCCTTTGTCCTAAGGTAACCTCTCAGTGATGCACTGCAGGAGCCATTGTCTCTTGTCAGTGTGTCATTGAAGGTCCTATAGAGCAGTGACATCACCCGATGTCACTGTTCTATAGGAGAGATCGTCGTGGAACACTCGATATTAATTGGACTACGGCGGACAGGTAGTATACGGTTTATTATTTTACTTTTTTTGCAGGCGCTGAAGTATGGTAAGTATGGTTAAATGAAGAATATTAAAATACTTTTTTCCTAATGTGTGTGTTTTATTAACCATTTATTACTATTGGATTAATAATGGATAGGCGTCTTATTGATGCCTCTCCATTATTAACCCTGCTTAGTGTCACCTTACAATAGCAAGCTGACATTAACCTCTTATTACCCCATATCCCACCGCTACACGGGAGTGGGAAGAGAGGGGCTAAGTGCCGGAATTGGCGCATCTTACAGATTTCTGGGGTGGCTGCGGACTGGTATTTGTAGCCGGGGGGGCAATATCCATGGCCCCTCTCTAGGCTATGAATATCAGCCCGCAGCTGTCTGCGTAGCCTTTCTGGCTATAAAATATAGGGGGACCCCACATCATTTTTTGGGGGGTCCCCTTATTTTAATAGCCAGTAAAGGCTACGCAAACAGCTGCGGGCTGAAATTCATAGCAGGCTACAAATATTGGCCCCCGGCCGTCGGCTTTCCCCCTCTGGCGCAGAGAATTGCGTGGGAGCCCACGCTGTTTTTTTCCCTTTTTTTTTTATTTCAACGCTCATTAAAGGGAACCTGTCACCTCAATTTGGCGGGACCGGTTTTCGGTCATATGGGCGGAGTTTTCAGGTGTTTGATTGACCCTTTCCTTACCCGCTGGCTGCATGCTAGCCGCAATATTGGATTGAAGTTCATTCTCTGTCCTCCGTAGTACACGCCTGCGCAAAAAAAACTGATCCGGCGGGAAAAACCGGATCCGGCAGAAAAAAAACGGATTTGACGGGAAAAAACGGATCCGACGGAAAAAACGGATTTGATGGGAAAAAACGGATCCGACGGAAAAAAAATGATCCGGTGGAAAAAAACAGATCCGGTGGAAAAAACCAGATCCGGTGGGAAAAAAAGGATCCGGTGGGAAAAAACGGATCCTGCAAATGTGCTCGCAGGATGCGTTTTTTACCCATAGACTTGTATTAGCGACGGGTCGCGACGGATGGCCATACGTCGCGTCCGTCATGAAACGGATCCGTCATGTTTTGGCGGACCATCAGCATGAAAAACCGTTCAAGTGAACTTTTTTTAGCCAGCGCGCCCGCCATTTTCTACCATGCATGCGCGGCAGAAACTCCGCCCCCTCCTCCCCGGACTTCAGAATGGGCAGCGGATGCGTTGAACAACTGCATCCGCTGCCCACATTGTGCACAAATTTCACAACGTGCGTCGGTACGTCGGCCCGACGCATAGCGACGGACCCGTAACGACGCAAGAGTGAAAGAGGCCTTAATGAGCATTGAATTTAACAAAAAAAGCTGAAAAAAACGGCGTGGGGTCCTGCGCAATGTTCTGCGCCAGAGGGGGAAAGCTGACGGCCGGGGGCCAATATTTGTAGCCTGCTATGAATATCAGCCCGCAGCTGTCTGCGTAGCCTTTACTGGCTATTAAAATAAGGGATATCAGCGTATTCAGGACAAATTGGACAACAACTTTTGGGGTCCAATTTCTCCTGTTACCCTCGGGAAAATACAAAACTGGGGGCTAAAAATTAATTTTTGTGGGAAAAAAATGTTGTTTTATTTTTACGGCTCTGCATTATAAACTTCTGTGAAGCCCTTGGTGGGTTAAAGTGCTCACCACACATCTAGATAAGTTCCTTAGGGGGTCTACTTTCCAAAATGGTGTCACTTGTGGGGGGTTTCAATGTTTAGGCAGATCAGTGGCTCTCCAAATGCAACATGGCGTCCCATCTCAATTCCTGTCAATTTTGCATTGAAAAGTCAAACGGCGCTCCTTCCCTTCCGAGCTCTACGGTTCTACATTATAAACTTGTCATGCCGTAAACGGTGATAAAGGGGCAGGACGGCGTACTGGAACCCACACCTGTCCCTACCACTTAAATGGGGCCCTGGCTTTCCCTTCTCTTGGGGGTACCTATGATGGTTAGGAGGCCCGAGCCACCAGCGTATCCCTGTCTCCTGTGCAGGCCCTATAAGGGGCCCCTTCTCCACCCAAAAGAGGTGGACTGCACCAGTGTAATGATACAACAAATAACAGGGTATACAGACAAGGTAACTGAAAGTCTCAAACTCACCAAATGCTCACACAACCACAGAGGAAACACAGAGAAGGGAAGAGAAGGAATAAACTTAGGAAGGAAAACAGGTTTAACATGCAGCCAAAACTGCAGACACCAATCTCTGTAAATAAACCTCCAACACCAACACTATGCTCCTTCAACCTCCAAGCCAAGCAGTAGAACTGATCACTGACACTAGCTGAAGTCAGGTCTGGGTCTATATAGAGGATCAAATTACAAAATGCACTTCAGCTGAGGGACCCAGCTCTCAGCAACTTAACAATAAGGTTAACTCCTGCACTGCTGGCACAAAGCAGCTAGGTCAGAATACAGGTGAAGAGCTTCTGTTCACTGTGTGTAAACGAGGCCCATGTTGTGAATTCTGTTGTCGAACTCCCTCCTGTGGTTGTGAATGGTACTTTGGCGAGTTCTGTCCATGGACTCCCTCTGGTGGCTGTGAGTGGAGCTGCTGCTTCTGAGGTTCCTTCCACAGGTGACGTGATTTATCCTTTGGTTGGCTGCTCTATTTAACTCCACTCAGATCGTTACTCCATGCCAGCTGTCAATGTTCCTGCATTTGTTCAGTTCGCTCTTGGATCTTTCTGGTGACCTGTCTACTCCAGCAGAAGCTAAGTTCCTGCTTGTTATTATTTGTTCATTGATTCCTTGTCCAGTTGGCTATCATGATTTTGTCTTGCTAGCTGGAAGCTCTGGGATGCAGAGTGGCATCTCCGCACCGTTAGTCGGTGCTGAGGTCTTTTTGCACACTCTGCGTGGTCTTTTGTAGTTTTTTGTGCTGACCGCAAAGATACCTTTCCTATCCTCTGTCTGTTTAGTAAGTCTGGCCTCCCTTTGCTGAAACCTGTTTCATTTCTGCGTTTGTGACTTTCATCTTTACTCACAGTCAATATATATGTGGGGGGCTGCCTTTTCCTTTGGGGAATTTCTCTGAGGCAAGGTAGGCTTTATTTTCTATCTCTAGGGCTAGCTAGCTCTTAGGCTGTGAAGAGGCGTCTAGGGAGAGTCAGGAACACTCCACGGCTATTTCTAGTTGTTGTGATAGGATTAGGGGTTGCGGTCAGCAGAGCTCCCACATCCCAGAGCTTGTCCTGTGTCAGTTTAACTATCAGGTCGTGCCGGGTGCTCCTAACCACCAGGTCCATAACAGTACAGCTGGCCCAAAGTATTAATGCATCTCAATAGAGGGATAAGAGAAGTTCTGAGACCATTTTTTTTTCTTTGCACTGTGTTTTGTCTTTCTTTTCCCCTAAACCTTTGGGTGGTTCAGGACACAGGTGTAGATATGGACATTCAAAGTCTGTCCTCTTGTGTGGATCATCTCACTGCAAGGGTACAAAACATTCAAGATTTTGTGGTTCAGAATCCGATGTTAGAGCCTAGAATTCCTATTCCTGATTTATTTTCTGGGGATAGATCTAAGTTCTTGAATTTCAAAAATAATTGTAAACTGTTTCTAGCTTTGAAACCCCGCTCCTCTGGTGACCCCGTTCAACAAGTAAAAATCATTATTTCTTTGTTGCGTGGTGACCCTCAAGACTGGGCATTTTCCCTTGTGCCAGGAGATCCTGCATTGCGTGATGTTGATGCGTTTTTTCTGGCGCTTGGATTGCTTTATGATGAACCAAATTCAGTGGATCAGGCAGAGAAAATCTTGCTGGCTTTGTGTCAGGGTCAGGATGAAGCGGAGGTGTACTGTCAGAAGTTTAGAAAGTGGTCTTTGCTTACTCAGTGGAATGAGTGTGCCCTGGCGGCAATTTTCAGAAAGGGTCTTTCTGAAGCCCTTAAGGATGTCATGGTGGGATTTCCCACGCCTGCTGGTCTGAATGAGTCTATGTCCTTGGCCATTCAGATCGATCGGCGCTTGCGTGAGTGCAAAGCTGTGCACCATTTGGCGGTATTCTCTGAGCATAGGCCTGAGCCTATGCAGTGTGATAGGACTTTGACCAGAGCTCAACGGCAAGAACACAGACGTTGGAATGGGCTGTGTTTTTACTGTGGTGAATCCACTCATGCTATCTCCGATTGTCCTAAGCGCACTAAGCGGTTCGCTAGGTCTGCCACCATTGGTACGGTACAGTCTAAATTTCTTTTGTCCGTTACTCTGATTTGCTCTCTGTCTTCCTATTCTGTTATGGCATTTGTGGATTCAGGCGCTGCCCTGAATTTGATGGACTTGGAGTTTGCCAGGCGCTGTGGTTTTTTCTTGGAGCCCTTGCAGTATCCTATTCCATTGAGGGGAATTGATGCTACGCCTTTGGCCAAGAATAAGCCTCAGTACTGGACTCAATTGACCATGTGCATGGCTCCTGCACATCAGGAGGATATTCGCTTTTTGGTGTTGCATAATCTGCATGATGTGGTCGTGTTGGGGTTGCCATGGCTACAGGTCCATAATCCAGTGTTGGATTGGAGATCTATGTCTGTGTCCGGCTGGGGTTGTCAGGGGGTACATGGTGATGTTCCATTGTTGTCAATTTCGCCTTCCACTCCTTCTGAGATCCCTGAGTTTTTATCAGATTACCGGGATGTATTTGAAGAGCCCAAATCCGGTGCCCTACCTCCTCATAGGGATTGCGATTGTGCTATTAATTTGATTCCTGGTAGTAAGTTTCCTAAGGGCCGACTGTTTAATTTATCTGTGCCAGAGCACGCTGCTATGCGGAGTTATATAAAGGAATCCTTGGAGAAGGGTCATATTCGCCCGTCATCGTCACCATTGGGAGCAGGGTTCTTTTTTGTGGCCAAGAAGGATGGCTCTTTGAGGCATTCTTAATAAGATCATAGTCAAATTTCAGTATCCTTTGCCGCTGCTGTCTGATTTGTTTGCTCGGATTAAGGGGGCTAGTTGGTTCACCAAGATAGATCTTCGAGGGGCGTATAATCTTGTGCGAATTAAACAGGGCGATGAATGGAAAACAGCATTTAATATGCCCGAGGGCCATTTTGAGTACCTGGTTATGCCATTCGGGCTTTCTAATGCTCCATCTGTGTTTCAGTCCTTTATGCATGACATCTTCCGAGAGTACCTGGATAGATTCATGATTGTATATTTGAATGACATTTTGGTCTTTTCGGATGATTGGGAGTCTCATGTGAAGCAGGTCAGAATGGTGTTCCAGGTCCTTCGTGCGAATTCCTTGTTTGTGAAGGGGTCAAAGTGTCTCTTTGGAGTTCAGAAGGTTTCACTTTTGAGTTTCATTTTTTCCCCTTCTACTATCGAGATGGACCCTGTTAAAGTTCAGGCCATTTATGATTGGACTCAGCCGACATCTGTGAAGAGCCTGCAGAAGTTCCTGGGCTTTGCTAATTTTTACCGTCGCTTCATCGCTAATTTTTCTAGTGTTGCTAAACCATTGACTGATTTGACCAAGAAAGGTGCTGATGTGGTCAATTGGTCCTCTGCAGCTGTAGAGGCTTTTCAGGAGTTGAAGCGTCATTTTTCTTCTGCCCCTGTGTTGTGCCAGCCAGATGTTTTGCTCCCGTTTCAGGTCGAGGTGGATGCTTCTGAGATTGGAGCAGGGGCTGTTTTGTCGCAAAGAAGTTCTGATGGCTCGGTGATGAAACCATGTGCCTTCTTTTCTAGAAAATTCTCGCCTGCTGAGCGCAATTATGATGTTGGCAATCGAGAGTTGTTGGCCATGAAGTGGGCATTCGAGGAGTGGCGACATTGGCTTGAAGGAGCTAAACATCGCGTGGTGGTCTTGACGGATCACAAGAATTTGACTTATCTCGAGTCTGCCAAACGGTTGAATCCTAGACAGGCTCGATGGTCGCTCTTTTTCTCCCGTTTTGATTTTGTGGTTTCATACCTTCCGGGATCTAAGAAAGTGAAGGCTGGTGCCCTGTCAAGGAGTTTTGTGCCTGTGGGACTTGTGCTCGGGCTAAGCCCTGCTGTTCTCGTGCCAGTGGGTTGCTTTTGCCCTTGCCGGTCCCGAAGAGGCCCTGGACGCATATTTCCATGGATTTTATTTCTGATCTCCCTGTTTCTCAAAGGATGTCGGTCATTTGGGTGGTTTGTGATCGCTTCTCTAAGATGGTCCATTTGGTACCCTTGTCTAAATTGCCTTCCTCCTCTGATTTGGTGCCATTGTTTTTCCAGCATGTGGTTCGTTTGCATGGCATTCCGGAGAACATCGTCTCGGACAGAGGTTCCCAGTATGTTTCGAGGTTTTGGCGGTCCTTTTGTGCTAAGATGGGCATTGATTTGTCTTTTTCTTCGGCTTTCCATCCTCAGACTAATGGCCAAACCGAACGAACTAATCAGACTTTGGAATCTGAGATGCTTTGTTTCTGCTGATCAGGATGATTGGGTGTCTTTCTTGCCTTTGGCTGAGTTCGCCCTTAATAATCGGAAGCTCTGGGATGCAGAGTGGCATCTCCGCACCGTTAGTCGGTGCTGAGGTCTTTTTGCACACTCTGCGTGGTCTTTTGTAGTTTTTTGTGCTGACCGCAAAGATACCTTTCCTATCCTCTGTCTGTTTAGTAAGTCTGGCCTCCCATTGCTGAAACCTGTTTCATTTCTGCGTTTGTGACTTTCATCTTTACTCACAGTCAATATATGTGGGGGCTGCCTTTTCCTTTGGAGAATTTCTCTGAGGCAAGGTAGGCTTTATTTTCTATCTCTAGGGCTAGCTAGCTCTTAGGCTGTGAAGAGGCGTCTAGGGAGAGTCAGGAACGCTCCACGGCTATTTCTAGTTGTTGTGATAGGTTTAGGGATTGCGGTCAGCAGAGCTCCCACATCCCAGAGCTTGTCCTGTGTCAGTTTAACTATCAGGTCGTGCCGGGTGCTCCTAACCACCAGGTCCATAACAGGCCCAGAGCGCTGCGGCTCCCTGGAACCTCTCTGTCGCGGTAGCCCCGTGACAAAACTTCTGTGAAGCACTTGGTGGGTCAAAGTGCTCACCACACCTCTAGATAAGTTCCTTAGGGGGTCTACTTTTCAAAATGGTGTCACTTGTGGGGGGTTTCAATGTTTAGGCACATCAGTGGCTCTTCAAACGCAACATGGCGTCCCATCTCAATTCCAGTCAATTTTGCTTTGAAAAGTCAAATGGCGCTCCTTCGCTTCCGAGCTCTGTCATGCGCCCAAACAGTGGTTTACCCCCACATATGGGGTATCGGCGTACTCAGGACAAATTGTACAAAAACTTTTGGGGTCCACTTTCTCCTGTTACTCTTGGTAAAATAAAACAAATTGGAGCTGAAGTAAATTTTTTGTGAAAAAAAGTTAAATGTTCATTTTTATTTAAACATTCCAAAAATTCCTGTGAAACACTTGAAGGGTTAATAAACTTCTTGAATGTGGTTTTGAGCACCTTGAGGGGTGTAGTTTTTAGAATGGTGTCACACTTGGGTATTTTCTATCATATAGACCCCTCAAAATGACTCCAAATGAGATGTGGTCCCTAAAAAAAATGGTGTTGTAAAAATGAGAAATTGCTGGTCAAATTTTAACCCTTATAACTTCCTAAGAAAAAAAATTTTGTTTCAAAAATTGTGCTGATGTAAAGTAGACATGTGGGAAATGTTACCTATTAAGTATTTTGTGTGACATATCTCTGTGATTTAATTGCATAAAAATTCAAAGTTGGAAAATTGCGAAATTTTCAAAATTTTCGCCAAATTTCCATTTTTTTCACAAATAAACGCAGGTAATATCAAACAAATTTTACCACTATCATGAAGTACAATATGTCACAAGAAAACAATGTCAGAATCACTGGGATCCGTTGAAGCGTTTCAAAGTTATAACCTCATAAAGGGACAGTGGTCCGAATTGTAAAAATGTGCCTGGTCATTAACATGCAAACCACCCTTGGGGGTAAAGGGGTTAAAGTCAGACAGGTTTGCCGGCCAATCAAGCACAGTGATACTGTTGTTTTTAAACCAAGTACTGGTATTTTTGGTAGTGTCGACAGGTGCCAAGTTCTGCTGGAGAATTAAATTTCCATCTCCAAAAAGCTTGTCGGCACAGGGGATCATGAAGTGCTCTAAAATTTCCTGGTAGACGACCGCGCTGACTTTGGTCCTGATAAAACACAATGGACCTACCCCAGCAGATGACATGGCTCCCGAAACCATCATTGGAAAAAAGAAGCACTCTTTGATTTTTGGAGTGCATATTTAGCTGAAATAGATTGTGGATGCAGTCTCGCATTTGCAGAGTTTTTAAAAAGTGTAAAAACTGCAGAAACTCCCCACTAGATATGAGAGAATTTGATCGGGTCCCTGCTTTTTTGGCAAGCTATAGCGCTTACCGAATAAGCTGCAGAGGGAACCTGGAGACATGGAGTGCACCGGCTGATCAGCTGTTCGGTGCCGCAGCTGCATGTGTTGCAGCTGTGTCACAGGCACAACATATGCACAGAGAGCCTGTGTGTTGGCTGGGACACATGCAGCTGTGGAGTCGAACAGCTGATCAGCCACCGCACTGCACGTATCCTTGTTCCCTCTGCAGCTTATTTGGTAAGCGCTATAGCTTGTAGAATAAGTTGGGACCCAATCAATCTAATATATGAGTATAGCTTTTTGCATTGAAGAACTGAAATAAATTAACTTTTTGATGATATTCTAATTTTGTGAAATGCACCTGTACACACATGGTCAAAATTGTTGGTACCCCTCGTTTAACCCCTTCATGACCCAGCCTATTTTGACCTTAATGACCTGGCCGTTTTTTGCAATTCTGACCAGTGTCCCTTTATGAGGTAATAACTCAGGAACGCTTCAACGGATCCTAGCGGTTCTGAGACTGTTTTTTCGTGACATATTGGACTTCATGTTAGTGGTAAATTTAGGTCAATAAATTCTGCGTTTATTTGTGATAAAAACGGAAATTTGGTGAAAATTTTGAAAATTTCACAATTTTCACATTTTTAATATTTATTCTGTTAAACCAGAGAATTATGTGACACAAAATAGTTAATAAATAACATTACCCACATGTCTACTTTACATCAGCACAATTATGGAAACAAAATTTTTTTTTGCTAGGAAGTTATAAGGGTTAAAAATTGACCAACGATTTCTCATTTTTACAACGAAATTTACAAAACCATTTTTTTTAGGGACCACCTCACATTTGAAGTCAGTTTGAGGGGTCTATATGGCTGAAAATACCCAAAAGTGACACCATTCTAAAAACTGCACCCCTCAAGGTGCACAAAACCACATTGAAGAAATTTATTAACCCTTCAGGTGTTTCACAGGAATTTTTGGAATGTTTAAATAAAAATTAACATTTCACAGCAGCAGAAGCAACATGGAAGGAAAAAATGAACATTTAACTTTTTAGTCACAAAAATGATCTTTTAGCAACAATTTTTTTATTTTCCCAATGGTAAAAGGAGAAACTGAACGACGAAAGTTGTTGTCCAATTTGTCCTGAGTACGCTGATACCTCATATGTGGGGGTAAACCACTGTTTGGGCGCACGGCAGGGATTGGAAGGGAAGGAGCGCCATTTGACTTTTTGAATGAAAAATTGGCTCCACTCTTTAGCGGACACCATGTCGCATTTGGAGAGCCCCCGTGTGCCTAAAAATTGGAGCTCCCCCACAAGTGACCCCATTTTGGAAACTAGACACCCCAAGGAACTTATCTAGATGCATAGTGAGCACTTTAAACACTCAGGTGCTTCACAAATTGATCCGTAAAAATGAAAAATTACTTTTTTTTCACAAAAAAATTCTTTTAGCCTCAATTTTTTCATTTTCACATGGGCAACAGGATAAAATGGATCCTAAAATTTGTTGAGCAATTTCTCCTGAGTACAATGATACCTCACATGTGGGGGTAAACCACTATTTGGGCACATGGTAAGGTTCAGAAGGGAAGGAGCGCCACTTGACTTTTTGAATGAAAAATTATCTCCATCGTTAGCGGACACCATGTCACGTTTGGAGAGCCCCTGTGGGCCTAAACATTGGAGCTCCCCCACAAGTGACTCCATTTTGGAAACTGGGTCCCCCAAGGAACTTATCTAGATGCCTAGTGAGCACTTTAAACCCTCAGGTGCTTCACAAATTGATCCGTAAAAATGAAAAAGTACTTTTTTTTCACAAAAAAATTTTTTTCGCCTCAATTTTTTCATTTTCACATGGGCAATAGGATAATATGGATCCTAAAATTTGTTGGGCAATTTCTCCCGAGTACGCTGATACCTCACATGTGGTGGTAAACCACTGTTTGGGCACACGGCAGGGCTCGGAAGGGAAGGCGCGCCATTTGACTTTTTGAATGGAAAATTAGCTCCAATTGTTTGCGGACACCATGTCGCGTTTGGAGAGCCCCTGTGTGCCTAAACATTGGAGCTCCCCCAAAAGTGACCCCATTTTGGAAACTAGACCTCCCAAGGAACTTATCTAGATGCATATTGAGCACTTTAAACCCCCAGGTGCTTCACAGAAATTTATAACGCAGAGCCATGAAAATAAAAAATAATTTTTCTTTTCTCAAAAATTATTTTTTAGCCTGGAATTTCCTATTTTGCCAAGGGTAATAGGAGAAATTGGACCGAAAATGTTGTTGTCCAGTTTGTGCTGAGTACGCTGATACCCCATATGTGGGGGTAAACCACTGTTTGGGCGCACGGCAGGGCTCGGAAGGGAAGGCACGCCATTTGGCTTTTTAAATGGAAAATTAGCTCCAATCATTAGCGAACACCATGTCGCGTTTGGAGAGCCCCCGTGTGCCTAAACATTGCAGATCCCCCACAAATGACCCCATTTTGGAAACTAGACCCCCAAAGGAACTAATCTAGATGTGTGGTGAGCACTTTGAACCCCCAAGTGCTTCACAGAAGTTTATAACGCAGAACCATGAAAATAAAAATAAAAATTTCTTTTCTCAAAAATGATTTTTTTAGCCCGCAATTTATTATTTTCCCAAGGGTAACAGGAGAAATTTGACCCCAAAAGTTGTTGTCCAGATTCTCCTGAGTACGCTGATGCCCCATATGTGGGGGTAAACCACTGTTTGGGCACATGTCAGGGTTTGGAAGGGAAGTAGTGATGTTTTGAAATGCAGACTTTGATGGAATGCTCTGCGGGCGTCACGTTGCATTTGCAGAGCCCCTGATGTGCCTAAACAGTAGAAACTCCCCACAAGTGACCCCATTTTGGAAACTAGACCCCCAAAGGAACTTATCTAGATGTGTGGTGAGCACTTTGAACCCCCAAGTGCTTCACAGAAGTTTATAACGCAGAGCCGTGAAAATGAAAAATAATTTTTCTTTCCTCAAAAATGATGGTTTAGCAAGCAATTTTTTATTTTCACAAGGGTAACAGGAGAAATTGGACCCCAATAATTGTGGCGCAGTTTTATCCTGAGTATGCTGGTACCCCATATGTGGGGGTAAACCACTGTTTGGGCACAGGTCGGGGCTCGGAAGTGAGGGAGCACCATTTGATTTCTTGAATACAAGATTGGCTGGAATCAATGGTGGCGCCATGTTGCGTTTGGAGACCCCTGATGTGCCTAAACAGTGGAAACCCCTCAATTCTACCTCGAACACTTACCCCAACACACCCCTAACCCTTATCCCAACTGTAGCCATAACCCTAATCACAACCCTAACCCCAACACACCCCTAACCACAACCCTAACCCCAACACACCCGTAACCCTAATCCTAACCCTAACCACAACCCTAATTCCAACCCTAACCCTAAGGCTATGTGCCCACGTTGCGGATTCGTGTGAGATTTTTCCGCACCATTTTTGAGAAATCCGTGGGTAAAAGGCGCTGCGTTTTACCTGTGGATTTACCGCGGATTTCCAGTGTTTTTTGTGCGAATTTCACCTGCGGATTCCTATTGAGGAAGAGGTGTAAAACGATGCGGAATCCGCTCAAAGAATTGACATGCTGCGGAAAATACAACACAGCGCTTCAGTGCTGTATTTTCCGCACCATGGGCACAGCGGATTTGGTTTTCCATAGGTTTACTTGGTACTGTAAACCTGATGGAACTCTGCTGCGAGTCCGCAGCGTTTTCCGCAGTGTGTGCACATACCTTTAGAATTAGGCTATGTGCACACGGTGCGGATTGGCCGCTGTGGACTCGCAGCAGAGTTCCATCAGGTTTACAGTACCAAGTAAACCTATGGAAAACCAAATCCGCTGTGCCCATGGTACGGAAAATACAGCGCGGAAATGCTGCGTTGTATTTTCCGCAGCATGTCAATTCTTTGTGCGGATTCCGCAGCGTTTTACACCTCTTCCTCAATTCCTGATGGAACTCTGCTGCGAGTGCGCAGCGGCCAATCCGCACCGTGTGCACATAGCCTAATTCTAAAGGTATGTGCACACACTGCGGAAAACGCTGCGGATCCGCAGCAGTTTCCCATGAGTTTACAGTTCAATGTAAGACTATGGGAAACAAAAATCGCTGTACACATGCTGCGGAAAAACTGCACGGAAATGCAGGGGTTTACATTCCGCAGCATGTCACTTCTTTCTGCGGATTCTGCAGCGGTTTTACAACTGCTCCAATAGTAAACCGCAGTTGTAAAACAGCAGTGAAATGAGCAGAAAAACCGCGGTAAATCCGCGGTAAATCTGCAGCGGTTTAGCACTGCGGATTTATCAAATCCGCTGCGGAAAAATCCGCAGAGGACAAGAATACATGTGCACATACTGAAACCCTAACCCTAACCCTAGTTCTAATCCCAACCTTAGTGGAAGAAAAAAAAATTATTTATTTTATTATTGTCCCTACCTATGGGGGTGACAAAGGGGGGGGGGGGGTCATTTAGTATTTTTTTTATTTTGATCACTGTGAGGTTTTATCACAGTGATCAAAATGCACTTGAAACGAATCTGCCGGCCGGCAGATTCGGCGGGCGCACTCTTCCATTTTGGAAGATGGCGGCGCCCAGGAACAAAGACGGACGGACCCCGGGAGGCTCGGTAAGTATGATGGGGTGGGGGGGAGCACGGGGGGGTGGATCGGAGCATGGGGAGGTGGATCGGAACACGGGGGGGTGGATTGGAGCATGGGGGGTGGATTGCAGCACGGGGGGGTGGATCGCAGTGCGGGGGGGTGGATCGGAGTGCGGGGGGTGGATCGGAGTGCGGGGGGGTTGTATTGGAGCAGGGGCGTGGGATTGGAGCACGGGGGGAGCGGACAGGAGGACGGGGGAGCGGAGCACAGGACGGAGGGGAGCGGACCACAGATCGGAGGGCTGGGGGGGCGATCGGTGGGGTGGGTTGGGGGCACATCAGTGTTTCCAGCCATGGCCGATGATATTGCAGCATCGGCCATGGCTGGATTGTAATATTTCACCAGTTTTTTAGGTGAAATATTACAAATCGCTCTGATTGGCAGTTTCACTTTCAACAGCCAATCAGAGCGATTGTAGCCATGGGGGGGTGAAGCCACCCCCCCCCCTGGGCTGTACTACCACTCTCCCTGTCCCTGCAGATCGGGTGAAATGGGAGTTAACCCTTTCACCCGATCTGCAGGGACGCGATCTTTCTGTGACACAGCATATGCGTCACAGGTCGGATTGGCACCGACTTTCATGACGCATACGCTGTGTCACAGGTCGGGAAGGGGTTAATGACAGAAAAATCCACAATGTTCACAGAAATAGCTTGAATCTGACAAGAGTAATAATAAATAAAAAATCTATGAAAATGAACAAATGAAAGTCAGACATTGCTTTTCAACTGTGCTTCCACCGAATTTAAAAAAATAAAACTCATGAAATAGGCCTGGACAGAAATTATGGTACCCTTAACATAATATTTTGCTGCACAACCTTTGAGGCAATCACTGCAATCAAACGATTCCTGTAACTGTCAATGAGACTTCTGCACCTCTTGACAGGTATTTTGTCCCACTCCTCAAGAGCAAACTGCTCCAGTTGTCTTCTATTTGAAGGTTGCCTTTTCCAGACGGCATGTTTCAGCTCTTTCCAAAGATGCTCAATAGGATTTAGGTCAGGGCTCATAGAAGGCCACTTCAAAATAGTCCAATGTTTTCCTCTTACCCATTCTTGGGTATTTGTAGCTGTGTGTTTTGGATCATTATCCTGTTGCAAGACCCATGACCTGCGACTGAGACCAAGCTTTCTGACACTGGGCAGCACATTTCTCTCTAGAATCCATTAATAGTCTTGAGATTTCATTGTACCCTGCACAGATTCTAGACACCCTGTGCCAAATGCAGCAAAGCACCCCCAGAACATAACAGAGCCTCCTCCATGTTTCACAGTAGGGACAGTGTTCTTTTCTTGATATGCTTAATTTTTCCATCTGTGAGCGGAGAGCTGATGTGCCTTGCCAAAAATGTTCCATTTTGTTTCATCTGTCCATAGTACATTTTCCCAGAAGCTTTGTGGCTTGTCAACATTTAGTTTGGCAAATTCCTGTCTGGCTTTTTTTTCATGACTTTTTTTCCACAATGGTGTCCTCCTTGGTCGTCTCCCATGAAGTCCTCTTTGGCTCATACAATGATGGTTGGTGCGATTTGACACTGAAGTTCCTTGAGCTTGAAGTTCACCTTTAATCTGTTTACATGTTTTTGGTTCTTTTGTTACCATTCGTATTATCCATCTCTTTGATTTGTCATCAATTTTCTTCCTGTTGCCACATGTAGGTTGGCTACAGTCCCATGGATCTTACATTTCTGAATAATATGTGCAACTGTAGTCACAGAAACATCAAGCTGCTTGGAGATGGTCTTATAACTTTTACCTTTAACATGTACAGTGGGGCAAAAAAGTATTTAGTCAGTCAGCAATAGTGCAAGTTCCACCACTTAAAAAGATGAGAGGCGTCTGTAATTTACATCATAGGTAGACCTCAACTATGGGAGACAAACTGAGAAAAAAAAATCCAGAAAATCACATTGTCTGTTTTTTTTAACATTTCATTTGCATATTATGGTGGAAAATAAGTATTTGGTCAGAAACAAACAATCAAGATTTCTGGCTCTCACAGACCTGTAACTTCTTCTTTAAGAGTCTCCTCTTTCCACCACTCATTACCTGTAGTAATGGCACCTGTTTAAACTTGTTATCAGTATAAAAAGACACCTGTGCACACCCTCAAACAGTCTGACTCCAAACTCCACTATGGTGAAGACCAAAGAGCTGTCAAAGGACACCAGAAACAAAATTGTAGCCCTGCACCAGGCTGGGAAGACTGAATCTGAAATAGCCAACCAGCTTGGAGTGAAGAAATCAACAGTGGGAGCAATAATTAGAAAATGGAAGACATACAAGACCACTGATAATCTCCCTCGATCTGGGGCTCCACGCAAAATCCCACCCCGTGGGGTCAGAATGATCACAAGAACGGTGAGCAAAAATCCCAGAACCACGCGGGGGGACCTAGTGAATGAACTGCAGAGAGCTGGGACCAATGTAACAAGGCCTACCATAAGTAACACACTACGCCACCATGGACTCAGATCCTGCAGTGCCAGACGTGTCCCACTGCTTAAGCCAGTACATGTCCGGGTCCGTCTGAAGTTTGCTAGAGAGCATTTGGATGATCCAGAGGAGTTTTGGGAGAATGTCCTATGGTCTGATGAAACCAAACTGGAACTGTTTGGTAGAAACACAACTTGTCGTGTTTGGAGGAAAAAGAATACTGAGTTGCATCCATCAAACACCATACCTACTGTAAAGCATGGTGGTGGAAACATCATGCTTTGGGGCTGTTTCTCTGCAAAGGGGCCAGGACGACTGATCCGGGTACATGAAAGAATGAATGGGGCCATGTATCGTGAGATTTTGAGTGCAAACCTCCTTCCATCAGCAAGGGCATTGAAGATGAAACGTGGCTGGGTCTTTCAACATGACAATGATCCAAAGCACACCGCCAGGGCAACGAAGGAGTGGCTTCGTAAGAAGCATTTCAAGGTCCTGGAGTGGCCTAGCCAGTCTCCAGATCTCAACCCTATAGAAAACCTTTGGAGGGAGTTGAAAGTCCGTGTTGCCAAGCGAAAAGCCAAAAACATCATTGCTCTAGAGGAGATCTGCATGGAGGAATGGGCCAACATACCAACAACAGTGTGTGGCAACCTTGTGAAGACTTACAGAAAACGTTTGACCTCTGTCATTGCCAACAAAGGATATATTACAAAGTATTGAGATGAAATTTTGTTTCTGACCAAATACTTATTTTCCACCATAATATGCAAATAAAATGTTAAAAAAACAGACAATGTGATTTTCTGGATTTTTTTTTCTCAGTTTGTCTCCCATAGTTGAGGTCTACCTATGATGTAAATTACAGACGCCTCTCATCTTTTTAAGTGGTGGAACTTGCACTATTGCTGACTGACTAAATACTTTTTTGCCCCACTGTATATCATTTTCTTTCTAACCTCCTGAAGCAACTCTTTCCTTCGCTTTCTCTGGTCCATGTTGAGTGTAATGTCACCAAACAGCCCAGTGAGTATCTGTAGCCCTATATACAGGCCCACTCATTGATTCCAAGATTGTAGACACCTTTGATGCTAGTTAGTGGACACACCTTGATTTAACATGTCCCTTTTGTCACATTATTTTTAGGGGTACCAACATTTCTGTCCAGGCCTATTTCATGACTTTTTTAATTTTTTTTTAATTCCGTGGAAGAATGGTTAAAAAGCAATGTCTGACTTTCATTTGTTCATTTTCATAGATCTTTTATTTATTATTACTTTTGTCAGATTCATGTTATTTCTGTGACCATTGTGTTTTTTTCTGTCATTAAACAAGGGGTACCAACAATTTTTACCACGTGTATATGTATACTTACCAGGTCCCGCTGCTTCACTTGTACAGATCCCAGGACCATGCTTTAGGAGTAGCCATATGGAGGAGGAGGGGACACTGACACAGACAGGGCTGCAGGCATCTTCCTGCCCTGGCATCTGACCTATGCTGTTCTGTGAGATGGCCCCTCCCCCTCACTCTCCACCTTCAAACCTGACACTGCAGGGGAAGAGAGAGGGGGGATGGAAGGTGTTTGGGAGAGACACTCTAGGACTACAGAGGATGCACAGCACTATTCAGTGTAAGCAATGCTGTACACCCTCTGTGCACTTCACAAAGGGGCTGCAGATGCAGGGGGCCCCCTTTGTGGGTGGGGTCCCTAGGCATCTGCCTTGTTTGCCTGCCCCAAACGCCAGCCCTGCTTACACCTCATCGCATCTTCAGGGTGGTGTTTACTCTAGGTCAGGGCTTCCAGCTGAGAACATGCCCTGGAGTTTATCATGCACGTTCCAGGGCCCTCTTGCAGCTCGAATTCTTGGCCTACAGTGAACATTGTTCCGCAATTTCTGGCCACAGGCCCCAAAGGTCACTGCACATCTTTAGTTGATTTCAGGGCATGCTCGCTGCCAAAACCCTCAAGTGAACATATAGCTGGAGATGTAAAATGATTTTAATCCACACAAACAGGTATATTTAAACTTTGCCTGACCCATTAATTCTACTGGTCATTACAGTTAAAACACATGTATGTTACTGTCATGCTAGTGACTCACATTGTTTGTAAGTGCCATCCTACTTACTGTGTGCACCACTCTAATCCTCTCACTGTCAGACCATCTCATTGAGCTTTCTTGTGCAACACTTCCAGCACTGCTACTTTTACTGGAAAGTCTCCACCTGGCTATAGGGAGGCATAACCAAACTGCAGTAATTTAAAAACACCATGTTCTGCTGAGTTTTGCTTCCCTCGGTTATCCCCTGCCTGCAGTGAATATATTAGACAGCTTCAAGTCCTTACTCCACACCTTGCCTGAGGTTAGGTCCTAGCTGCAGTTCATCGCAAGGTCCCTGTCTAGGTTCTTTTCTGTTTTGACTCTCCTGTTACTAACCCAGCTTGTTTATTCATTTAGTCTGTTCTCTCTGCTCCTGAACGCAGCATTGTTTTCTGAACCTATGCTGCCTGCCCGATCCTCAGACTGTCTGACCACATCTCTGTCTTCTCCCTCTGTCCCTTAAATTTCTACCTTGACAAGCTGGTAGGCTGCTGCAAGTCAAGGGAGATGCATGGAGTGGCACTTGGTGATGAAGCTAAGTCCCAAGCCTATCCTCACCATCAGAGGCTCTAGTGAAGGCCAGGTAGTCACTTAGCTATGCCCCCCAGGGTAAGCCATGGATCCTGATGCTAAATTGGGACCTTGAGACTCCAAGTTGAATGTACAAATCCTATATGAGGAAGTTAGTTCACAACGGGAGCATTAAGACCCACTGATGGTATTAATGTGGTGGCAACTCAGCTGCAGGATTTCTCAACCTCAGTTTCCAACCTGTCCCATACCTCTACCATGACAGGCCATCCTTCTGTTATAGGGAAACTGAAACAGAAATGGGCCAGAAGATCATAGCGTCTGGCTACACAAACTCCTGCACTTATTTGAACTGCTTCGCCATCCTATTAAACAGTGGTCTTCCTTGCTCATGGCAAGGATTAATCAATTCAGTTGATCTCCTTGAGCTATCCATCCTAAATTGTCTCAGCTGTTCTGTGTTTGCCACTCCCCTCAGGTATATATTCTCACACTTCCAATTGGGAGTTGCTAGTGATACTTCTACTTCCTGGTTTGGTGTTGAAGGAGAAAGTTCAGTTTTTAGAGTTCACAGTTGGACAGCTTTTCTGGAGATTGCTGCATGGAGTTGGTTTATGTGTTTATCCTTATCTTCTCACATTTGGTTATACATACGCATAACCCCCCGGTTTCCCACTCTATTATTTTGTGAGTGTATGATTACAGTTTTCTTTTATCCCTGACTGTTTACCCCTGTTTGCCTGCTTAGAGTTTTCTTATACACCTAGGCCCCTCTTCTCCCTGGTTGGGGGAGGAATCAGATACGGGTGAATTTAGTATCAAAATCAGGGTTGATGCCTGGCCCTTGCTGAAATACCTATCTGATTTTGAGGATGCGTTATCGGAACAAGGATGTTAGGAACTTACTTCCTTACAGCAGGTTGTATAATATTTCAGGACGAGAGAGGCAGGCCATGAAGGACTCTATCTCAGAAAGTCTGGTTTAGGCTACGTTCACATTTGCGTTGTTGGGCGCAGCATCGGAGACGCGACGCAACCAACTACGCATGTACACAACGCAGCGTTTTGCGACACATGCGTTGTCATAAGATCCTACAGATCAGGAATTTCGGCGCAGGGAAAATGCTACAAGTAGCGTCCACTGTGCCCTGTCTTGTGCGTCTATATGACGCATGCGTCGTAAAACGCAGTACAATGCATACCGGCGCATGTCTATGCACCCCCCATGTTAAAGATAGGGGTGCATGATGCATGCGTCGACGACGCTGCGCCCAACAATGCAAATGTGAACGTAGCCTAAGGGACATATCAGACCTTCCTTGTCTCCCGTTGCAGCAAGATTTTTCTTTGCAAGGAAAAGATACGGAGGGGGGGTTACGCCCCTGCCTAGATTTCAATGAACTAAGTAGGATTATGGTTCAGGATCCTTATACTCTCCCTATCATTTCTGACCTCTTTAACTAGATTATCTGAGCAAATAGTTTTGTAAACTGGACCTCAGGGGGCATATAATCTGCTCCGTATAAAGGAGGGGGATGAGTGGAAGACTGCTTTTACTACATCAAAGGGACACTATGAAAACCTTTGCTATGCCATTTGGGTTGACTAATGCTGCCAACATTTTTCAGCACTTTGCAAATTACATTTTTTTACGTCTGGCAGGTAGATTTGTGGTAATTTATCTAGACAACATATTGATTTATTAGCCGGACCGAGCCACATTAGATACTTGTCAGGTAGGTCTTACCAATAATCAGGGACAATAAATTATATGTCAAAGTAGAGAAATATATGTTTTCAGTTCAGGAGATCCCTTTTCTGGTGTATTTCTTCTCGTCCACCGGTTTTTGCATGAATCCAGCAAAAGTCCAGGCAGTACTAGATTGGGGTCATCCTGAAGACTTAAAAGCTTTAACCCCTTCCCGACCCATGACGCCACGTAGGCGTCATGAAAGTCGGTGCCAATCCGACCCATGACGCCTATGCGGCGTCATGGAAAGATCGCGTCACTGCAGGCCGGGTGAAAGGGTTAACTCCCATTTCACCCGATCTGCAGGGACAGGGGGAGTGGTAGCTTAGCCCAGGGGGGGGTGGCTTCACCCCCTCGTGGCTACGATCGCTCTGATTGGCTGTTGAAAGTGAAACTGCCAATCAGAGCGATTTGTAATATTTCACCTATTATAACGGGTGAAATATTACAATCCAGCCATGGCCGATGCTGAAATATCATCGGCCATGGCTGGAAATACTAATGTGCCCCCACCCCACCCCACCGATCGCCCCCGCAGCCCCCCGATCTGGCCGGTACACTGCTCCGGCTCCCCTCCGTCCAGTGCTCCGCTCCCCCCCGTGCTCTTGTCCGCTCCCCCCGTGCTCCAATCACCCCCCCGTGCTCCAATCACCCCCCCTGCACTCCGATCCACCCCCCCCGGTGCTCCGTTCCACCCCCCGTGCTCCATTCCAGCCCCCCCGTGCTCCATTCCAGCCCCCCCGTGCTCCGTTCCACCCCTCCCCGCTCCGATTCCCCCCGTGCTCCGATCACCCCCCCGTGCTCCGATCCCCCCCCCCGTGGTCCCTCCCACCCCATCATACTTACCGATCCAGCCGGGGTCCCGTCCGTCTTCTCCCTGGGCGCCGCCATCTTCCAAAATGGCGGGCGCATGTGCAGTGCGCCCGCCGAATCTGCCAGCCGGCAGATTCGTTCCAAAGTGCATTTTGATCACTGAGATAGATTATATCTCAGTGATCAAAATAAAAAAAATAATAAATGACCCCCCCCCCCCTTTGTCACCCCCATAGGTAGGGACAATAAAAAAATAAAGAAATTTTTTTTTTCCACTAATCTTAGAATAGGGTTAGGGTTAGGGGTAGGGTTAGGGTTAGGGGTAGGGTTAGGGGTAGGGTTAGGGGTAGGGTTAGGGGTAGGGTTAGGGCTAGGGGTAGGGTTAGGGTTAGGGCTAGGGGTAGGGTTAGGGTTAGGGCTAGGGTTAGGGTTTCGGTATGTGCACACGTATTCTGGTCCTCTGCAGATTTTTCCGCTGCGGATTTGATAAATCCGCAGTGCTAAACCGCTGCGGATTTATGGCGGATTTACCGCGTTTTTTTCTGCGCATTTCACTGCGGTTTTACAACTGCGATTTTCTATTGGAGCAGTTGTAAAACCGCTGCGGAATCCGCACAAAAGAAGTGACATGCTGCGGAATGTAAACCGCTGCGTTTCCGTGCAGTTTTTCCGCAGCATGTGTACAGCGATTTTTGTTTCCCATAGGTTTACATTGAACTGTAAACTCATGGGAAACTGCTGCGGATCCGCAGCGTTTTCCGCAGCGTGTGCACATACCTTTAGAATTAGGCTATGTGCACACGGTGCGGATTTGGCTGCGGATTCGCAGCAGTGTTCCATCAGGTTTACAGTACCATGTAAACATATGAAAAACCAAATCCGCTGTGCCCATGGTGCGGAAAATACCGCGCGGAAACGCTGCATTGTATTTTCCGCAGCATGTCAATTCTTTGTGTGGATTCCGCAGCGTTTTACACCTGTTCCTCAATAGGAATCCGCAGGTGAAATCCGCACAAAAAACACTGGAAATCCGCGGAAAATCCGCAGGCAAAACGCAGTGCCCTTTACCCGCGGATTTTTCAAAAATGGTGCGGAAATATCTCACACGAATCCGCAACGTGGGCACATAGCCTTAGGGTTAGGGTTGGAATTAGGGTTGTGGTTAGGGTTAGGGGTGTGTTGGGGTTAGGGTTGTGGTTAGGGGTGTGTTGCGGTTAGGGTTGTGATTAGGGTTATGGCTACAGTTGGGATTAGAGTTAGGGGTGTGTTGGGGTTAGTGTTGGAGGTAGAATTGAGGGGTTACCACTGTTTAGGCACATCAGGGGTCTCCAAACGCAACATGGCGCCACCATTGATTCCAGCCAATCTCGTATTCAAAAAGTCAAATGGTGCTCCCTCACTTCCGAGCCCCGACGTGTGCCCAAACAGTGGTTTACCCCCACATATGGGGTACCAGCATACTCAGGACAAACTGCGCAACAATTACTGGGGTCCAATTTCTCCTGTTACCCTTGTGAATCTAAAAAAATGCTTGCTAAAACATAATTTTTGAGGAAAGAAAAATGATTTTTTATTTTCACGGCTCTGCGTTGTAAACGTCTGTGAAGCACTTGGGGGTTCAAAGTGCTCACCACATATCTAGATAAGTTCCTTGGGGGGTCTAGTTTCTAAAATGGGGTCACTTGTGGGGGTTTCTACTGTTTAGGCACACCAGGGGCTCTGCAAACGCAACGTGACACCCGCAGACCATTCCATCAAAGTCTGCATTTCAAAAGTCACTACTTCCCTTCTGAGCCCCGACGTGTGCCCGTTTACCCCCACTCATGGGGTATCAGCGTATTCAGGAGAAACTGGACAACAACTTTTGGGGTCCAATTTCTCCTGTAACCCTTGGGAAAATAAAAAATTCTGGGTTAAATAATTATTTTTGAGGAAAGAAAACGTATTTATTATTTTCACGGCTCTGCATTATAAACTTCTATGAAGCGCTTGGGGGTTCAAAGTGCTCACCACACATCTACATAAGTTCCTTTCGGGGTCTAGTTTCCAAAATGGGGTCACTTGTGGGGGGTTTCTACTGTTAAGCCACATCAGGGGCTCTGCAAACGCAACGTGACGCCCACAGAGCATTCCATCAAAGTCTGCATTTCAAAACGTCACTACTTCACTTCCGAGCCTCGGCATGTGCCCAAACAGTGGTTTACCCCCACATATGGGGTATCAGCGTACTCAGGAGAAACTGGACAACAACTTTTGGGGTCCAATTTCTTCTGTAACCCTTGGGAAAATAAAAAATTCTGGGCTAAATAATTATTTTTGAGGAAAGAAAACGTATTTATTATTTTCACGGCTCTGCATTATAAACTTCTATGAAGCACTTGGGGGTTCAAAGTGCTCACCACACATCTAGATAAGTTCCTTTGGGGGTCTAGTTTCCAAAATGGGGTCACTTGTGGGGGGTTTCTACTGTTAAGCCACATCAGGGGCTCTGCAAACGCAACGTGACGCCCACAGAGCATTCCATCAAAGTCTGCATTTCAAAACGTCACTACTTCACTTCCGAGCCCCGGCATGTGCCCAAACAGTGATTTACCCCCACATATGGGGTATCAGCGTACTCAGGAGAAACTGGACAACAACTTTTGGGGTCAAATTTCTCCTGTTACCCTTGGGAAAATAAAAAATTGCAGGCTAAAAGATCATTTTTGAGAAAATAATTTTTTTTTTTTATTTTCATGGCTCTGCGTTATAAACTTCTGTGAAGCACTTGGGGGTTCAAAGTCCTCACCACACATCTAGATTAGTTCCTTTGGGGGTCTAGTTTCCAAAATGGTGTCATTTCTGGGGGATCTCCAATGTTTAGGCACACAGGGGCTCTCCAAACGTGACATGGTGTCCGCTAATGATTGGAGCTAATTTTCCATTTAAAAAGCCAAATGGCGTGCCATCCCTTCCGAGCCCTGCCGTGCGCCCAAACAGTGGTTTACCCCCACATATGGGGTATCACCATACTCAGGACAAACTGGACAACAATATTTGGGGTCCAATTTCTCCTATTATCCTTGGCAAAATAGGAAATTCCAGGCTAAAAAATCATTTTTGAGGAAAGAAAAATTATTTTTTATTTTCATGGCTCTGCGTTATAAACTTCTGTGAAGCACCTGGGGGTTTAAAGTGCTCAATATGCATCTAGATAAGTTCCTTGGGGGGTCTAGTTTCCAAAATGGGGTCACTTGTGGGGGAGCTCCAATGTTTAGGCACACAGGGGCTCTCCAAACGCGACATGGTGTCCGCTAACAATTGGAGCTAATTTTCCATTCAAAAAGTCAAATGGCGCGCCTTCCCTTCCGAGCCCTGCCGAGTGCCCAAACAGTGGTTTAACCCCACATATGAGGTATCGGCGTACTCGGGAGAAATTGCCCAACAAATTTTATGATCCATTTTATCCTACTGCCCATGTGAAAATGAAAAAATTGAGGCGAAAATAATTTTTTTGTGAAAAAAAAGTACTTTTTCATTTTTACAGATCAATTTGTGAAGCACCTGAGGGTTTAAAGTGCTCACTAGGCATCTAAATAAGTTCCTTGGGGGGTCTAGTTTCCAAAATGGGGTCACTTGTGGGGGAGCGCCAATGTTTAGGCACACAGGAGCTATCCAAACGCGACATGGTGTCCGCTAACGATGGAAATAATTTTTCATTCAAAAAGTCAAATGGCGCTCCTTCCCTTCCGAGCCTTACCATGTGCCCAAACAGTGGTTTACCCCCACATGTGAGGTATTGGTGTACTCAGTAGAAATTGCCCAACACATTTTAGGATCCATTTTATCCTGTTGCCCATGTGAAAATGAAAAAATTGAGGCTAAAAGAATTTTTTTGTGAAAAAAAAGTACTTTTTCATTTTTACGGATCAATTTGTGAAGCACCTGGGGGTTCAAAGTGCTCACTATGCATCTAGATAAGTTCCTTGGGATGTCTAGTTTCCAAATGGGGTCACTTGTGGGGGAGCTCCAATTTTTAGGCACACGGGGGCTTTCCAAACGTGACATGGTGTCCGCTAAAGAGTGGAGCCAATTTTTGATTCAAAAAGTCAAATGGCGCTCCTTCCCTTCCAAGCCCTGCCGTGCGCCCAAACAGTGGTTTACCCCCACATATGAGGTATCAGCGTACTCAGGACAAATTGGACAACAACTTTCGTGGTTCAGTTTCTCCTTTTACCATTGGGAAAATAAAAAAATTGTTGCTAAAAGATAATTTTTGTGACTAAAAAGTTAAATGTTCATTTTTTCCTTCCATGTTGCTTCTGCTGCTGTGAAGCACCTGAAGGGTTAATAAACTTCTTGAATGTGGTTTTGAGTACCTTGAGGGGTGCAGTTTTTAGAATGGTGTCACTTTTGGGTATTTTCAGCCATATAGACCCCTCAAACTGACTTCAAATGTGAGGTGGTCCCTAAAAAAAATGGTTTTGTAAATTTCGTTGTAAAAATGACAAATCGCTGGTCAAATTTTAACCCTTATAACTTCCTAACAAAAAAAATTTTTATTTCCAAAATTGTGCTGATGTAAAGTAAACATGTGGGAAATGTTATTTATTAACTATTTTGTGTCACATATCTCTCTGGTTTAACAGAATAAAAATTCAAAATGTGAAAATTGCAAAATTTTCAAAATTTTCGCCAAATTTCCGTTTTTATCACAAATAAACGCAGAATTTATTGACCTAAATTTACCACTAACATGAAGCCCAATATGTCACGAAAAAACAATCTCAGAACCGCTAGGATCCGTTGAAGCGTTCCTGAGTTATTACCTCATAAAGGGACACTGGTCAGAATTGCAAAAAACGGCAAGGTCTTTAAGGTCAAAATAGGCTGGGTCATGAAGGGGTTAAAGAGGTTTTTAGGGTTCCGCAATTATTACCATAAGTACCTCAAGAACTTTTCAGTAGTGGACAAACCAGTGATGATATGACCAGTAGAGAGACTTTTCTAAATGGTCCAGTCCGGCCAGTGAGGCATTTACTACTTTAAAGACATGTTTTGCTTCTGCGCCGATTCTTGCACAGCCTGACGTCACTCAGCCATTCATTGTAGAGGTTGATGCATCGGTGGTGAGGGTTGGGGCTGTATTGTTGCAGGGTATGTCTCCAAGTAAATGATGTCTGTGTGCATACTTCTCCAAGGAACTGTCGTCGACCAAGAGAAACTATGACATTAGTAATAAGGAACTCTTGGCAATAAAGTGGGCCTTTGAGAAGTGGCGTCATTTTTTGGAAGGGGCAATTCATCTGGTCATGGTAATCACCAATCATAAAAATTGTATTTGGAATCTGCCACATGTCTGACACCTACACAGTCAAGATGGTAATTGTTTTTTACTAGATTTAACTTTTTAGTAACTTATGGGCCAGCGGATAAGAACGTTAAGGCAGATGCTTTATCTTGTTGTTTTCTGGGGAGAAAAAGTAATTGCAAGCCAGTTTCTATATTACAGAACAGTGTAATTATTGCTGCTATATGCTCAGGTATGAAGAAGGAGGTCGTATAGGCTCAGGGGAATGCCCCTGCTGCTGTCCTTCACGTAAACTGCTAATCTCTGTGAATCTCAGTCTGAAAATTTTGAATGAGCATCATGATTCGGTCCTGGCTGAACATCCTGGTAGTAAAGCCACTACAGATCTTCTTACTCATCGTTTTTGGTGGTCTATGGTGCACCCGGATGTTCAGGAATATGTAGCTGACTGCACTACTCGTGGACGTTCTAAGACCCCACGTACTCGTCTGTCCGGGAATCTTTAACCTTTGGAGATTCCCTATATATGCCATGCACTTATTTGTCTGTAGATTTCATTACAGATCTAGCCATATCAGCAGGGAACACTGTAATATTGGTGGTGATGTATAGATTCAGCAAGATGGCTCTATTCATTGCACTACCTGCTTTAACAAATGCCAAGACTTGGGCGTAAATTTTTATTAAAGAAATCATCAAATTATATGGGATTCTATCCGATATTATCTTCAACCAGTGAGTTCAATTTATTTCCAAATTTTGGAAAGCATTTTGTGCTCGATTAGGTATTCATCTTTCATTTTCTTGCGACTTTCATCCACAGTCTAATGGGCAAACTGAATGTGTGAGTCAGAATTTTGAAACATATCTTAGGTGCTTTGTGTCTGAGTATCGGGAGGATTAAGATTCTTATTTTCCTCTAGCTAGGTTTTAGCAGTGAATAACTGTTGTCATGAATCTACTGGTAAGTCCTCATTCTTTGGGACCTACGGTTTTCATCCACAATTCTGCTTGCTCCTTCAATAGGAATCGTTCTTCAGGAGTACCTGAGAAGGAATGGTTTTCTTCATCCATGACATCAGTGGGGCAAGGTGTTCTTAATAATTTGAGAAAGATGGGGTCCAAATATAAGTGTATGGCTGATTGGAGATGCTTGGTGGGACCTATGTGTTAGTGATTTAGTGTGGTGGTCCTTGAAGAACATTATGTTGAAGGTTCCTCCATGGAAACTGGGACCCAGGTTCTTTGGCCCCTATAAAATAATTGCCATCATTTATTCTGTAGATTTTCACCTTGCTTTGCCACCCACTTTCAAGATTCATGAATCATAATGTGTTTCTCCAATCAGTTCTCAAAAATTATATTGCTTCCTCTGAAACATCTCCACCACCTCTCTCCCCAGACACTATTGATGGGAATCTGAAATTCAAGATAGCTAAGATTACCAGTTCTCATTTGGTACGCCGGTCTCTTCAGAAATTTTGTTCATTGGAAGGGTTACAGTCTTGAGGAGAGAATGTGCAATGTGGGTACCAGTGTACCATTTGTGCGATCAGGTTTGTCCGATCTTTTCATGCTGCACATCCAGATAAAACTTGTTCTGGGGTTCCCAGAGGTCCCTCTTAGGACAGGAGGTTCTGTAATGGGGATACCATGACAGAGAGGGGCAACAAGATTGCAGCATCTGGTTGCACAAAGTCCTGCACTTATTAGAACTGCTTCACCATTCTATTAAACACTGCAGGTGTTCCTCTCTCATGGCATGGGTAATCATTTCAGCTGACCTCCTGGAGATATCCATCCTGAGTTATCTCAGCTGTTCTGTGTTGGTCACTTCCCTCTGGTATATGTGCTATCCACCGGCACTTGGGAGTTGCCAGTGATAGTTCTGCTTCCTGGTTTGGTGTTGAAGGAGAATGTTCAGAGTTTTGAGTTGGCAGTTGGAGAGTTTTTCTGGATTTCACCGCATGGAGTTGGATTGTGCGTTTATCCTTATCCTCTAACATTTGGTTACCCCTTCATGTAACTCCCCTGCTTCCCACTCTGTTGTTTTGTGAGTGTATTTGTATGATTATTGTTTTCGTTTATCCCTGTCTGCTTACACCTGTCAGGTTTGTGTTTTCCTTTACACTTTGGCCCCTTACTTCCCTGGGTGGAGGAGGGATCAGATAAGAGTTAAGTTACATGCAAAGCTAGGTACGAGACCTCGGCGTCTCCACCATCCTGGATAATCCAGGTGACAGGGGTAGACTAGGGTGCCAATATTTCGAGGGATCGGGAAGGAGCCCACAGTCCTTTGACACTAAGTGACACCTTTCTCAGGATCACCATCTTCTCCAGGTGAACTGCCTAAGGTTCCAGTTTCTGGTAAAGCAGTTAATCTCCTGCTTCCACTCCCATCCTGCTATGATGGAGACCCCAAGTTGATCCGAGGCTTTATAGACCAGTGCCACATCCACTTAATGCTCGATGCCCATTTCATTCCATTGGACCAAACTAAGATTACATTTATGGTCTCTCTGCTGTCTGCATAAGCGCTGGCTTGGTTAAATCCCATTTGGAGTGTGGGGTCAAGAGTCCTGTAACTTAGGGAAGTTGCTTGAGATATTCCGAGCGGTGTTCGAGGTTTCAGGCCGCATCTCCTTAGTCGCCTCATCCTTTTTGACTCTAAGACAAGGCATGGACACAATGGCTTGGTATACTTTACAATTCTGTACCCTGGATGCGGAGCAGCTTGGAGTGAAGAAGCCCTGGTGACGGCTTTCTGGCAGGGTTTGTCCGGTCATATTAAGGATGAATTTCCTGGCACAGAACTACCACAGACCTGATCTTATACACTTGGCTATTAGGACTAATCTCCATTTCCTTGAGTGAACTCGGGACCAAGCTCAAGCATCTTCTAGTGTCACAGGATCACCCAGGTTGACTCCAACCTTTCAGTATCCCTTGCTGCCACAAACCACACCTCCTACTGTAGAGCTGATGCAAGTTGAGTGGTCCAAACTTTTGATATAAGGTATAGAGAGAGCAAGTGTATGTACTGTGGAAGCAAATTACATTATGTTTGCCAGTGCCAGGTGAGAAAGGGAATCTTCAGCACCTAGGGCTGGCTGGAGAGATGATCCAATTTGAGAAAGAGTGCTCTCCAAAACTATTGACTGAAATCCCCCTGGTCGAGGGAGAGAGGTCTCTCTCTATGGCGGCTCATTTACACTCCGACTTTGCTGCCACCTTCATCCATCAGGACCTGGTTCTTTAAATTCAGCTTCCTATACAACAGCTATTTCATCAGCTGGCAATTGCCTCCATTGATGGACAACTCCTTGTGGAGCCTATCTAATATACAGCTCTGGCAAAAATTAAGAGACCACTGCAACATTTTCAGTTTGTCTGATTTTTCTGTTTATAGGTATATTTTTGAGTAAAATGTGAAATGCTCTTTTATTCTATAAACTACTGACGACATGTCTTCGAATTTCCAAGCACTAAATTTTGCATCTATTTTCAGAAAATGAGAAATGGTCAAAATAAAATAAAATGCAGTGCTTGTAGACCTCAAATAATGCTAAGAAAACAAATTCATAATCTTTTAGAAACAACAATACTAATGTTTTAACTCAGGAAGAGTTCCGAAATCAATATTTTGTGGAATAACCATGATTTTTATTCACAGCTTTCATGCGTCTATCATGCTTTCCACCAGTCTTTCATTCTGCTTTTGGGTGACCTTATGCCACTCCTGGTACAAAAATGTAAGCAGTTATTCTTTGCTTGATTGCTTGCGACTATCCATCTTCTTCTTGATTAGATTCCTGAGGTTTTCAATGGAATTCATGTATGGAGATTGGGCTGGCCATGACAGAGATTTGATATGGTGGTCGTTCATGCACACATTGATTGACCTAGCTGTGTGGCATAGCGCATTGTCCTGCAGGAAAAACCAGTCCCCAGAGTTGGGGAACATTGCCTGAGCAGAAGGAATCAACTTTTTGCAGGATAACCTTGTATGCGGCTTGATTCATACGTCCTTCGCAAAGACTAACCTGCCCAATTCCAGCCTTGCTGAAGCATCCCCAGATCATCGCCGATCCTCCACCTAATTTCACAGTGGGTGCAAGACACTGTGGCTTGTACGCCTCTCCAGGTCTGTCTAACCATTGAATGACCAGGTGTTGGGCAAAGCTGAAAACTGGACTCATCAGAGAAGATTACCTTACTCCAGTCCTCTATGGTTCAATCCTTATGGTCTTTGGCAAATTTCAGTCTGGCTCTTCTTTGCTTCTTACCGATGAAAGGCTTTTTTCTAGCTTTACATGACTTAAGCCCTGCCTCTAGGAGCCTGTTATGAATTGTTCTTGCCGTGCACTTCACCCCAGCTGTCATTTGCCATTCCTTTTGTACGTCTCTTGATGTCATCCTGTAGTTGCTGAGTGACAGTCGAATAAGATGACGGTCATCCCCGTCAGTGGAGTCATTTTCACCCTCTGCTGGTCTATCAATTTTATTGTTGGAGGCAACATGACGCTCACTGTATCCCTCTGTTAGTAAAGCCAGAATTGAGCCCTTCTTTTCCTCACTCAAAACTCTACTTTGCAACTCCTTTGGCATGGATCAAAGTTATTTTTTCATTCCTATTACTTTTGGGATATTACTAGCACTTGTTTTGTCATCCAGCTTGCAAGAGGATTGTGAACACCACAGCAGGGTTTTTTATACTTAACTTTGTTAAATAAGATTTGGTTCAGGTGATCACCTAATCAGAAGCACATTAAGTAGAATGAGGTGTACTCTAATTGGAATTCAACTGACATTGGAGTGGAATGGCTGTCAGACATGTAGAGAAGCTGATTTTTATAAAACTGTGTAGTGGTCTCTTAATTTTTGCCAGAGCTGTATTATGCTACCAGTTACGTTGCAGACTGGAGCCCTGCATTACAAAAGAATTTCTTAATACGTGCTACCTGAATCTGTATAATCTGTTCTTCTGGGACATCCATTGTTGAGTTTACATGCAGCAGTTGTTGACTAGTTCAACGGTCAGGTGTTTCAGTGAGGACCGTTTTGTGCTTCCAACTCTATTGCCCAGGTCTTGCCCAAGTCTCCGCCTTCCGTGCTACTGAACCTTTCTTCTCTGCCCACCTGTTATTGTGCTTTTGTCATTTGTGAAAAGAAGGCAGAGGTCATGCCAACCCATAACCTTTATAATAGCCACCTTCGATTTTCAGTCAGGCACTTCTCCACCACGGGGCCGAGTGTATCCTCTATCACCGCCAGAGTCTCGTTTCATGTCAGAATACATCCAAGAAAACTTAGCAAAGGGTTTCATTTGTAAGTCCTATTCTTCTGCCAGTGCCAGCTTCTTCTTTGTTACAAAGAGATGTTCTCTATGTCCTTTGATTGACTATCAAGGCCTTAAAAAAACACCATTAAAAGCAATTATCCCCTGCCTTTGATTTCAGAACTATTTGACAGAATCCATAGAGCAATGATGTTCACTAAATTATAAGTTGATCCGGATGTACAAGTGAATCAGGTGGAAGACAGCCTTTTATACCCATGACGTCACTGCAAGTATCCCGTCATGCCCTTTGGCCTGTGCAATGTGCCCACCATGTTTAAGGAATTCTTTAACGACATCTTCCGGGACCTCCTCTATGTTTTCGTGGACATGTATTTGGATGTCATCCTGATATTTTCTCCTGATCTACCTACCGATAGAAGACGTGCCCTTCAGGTTCTGCAGGATCTACGGCAGAAAAATTTGTTTGCAAGTTGTCCAAATGTGTAGTGGAAAAAAACTCTTTACCATTCCTCTGGTACATTGTTTCCAGCCAGGGTCTGGAAATGGATCCTGAAAGGTTTCTGTTGTTCTCTCCTGGCCTCATCCTCAATTCTTGCTTGCCATCCAGCGGTTCATGAGTTTAGTTAACATCTACAAGCAATTTATTCTACACTTCTTGTCCCTCATGAAAGGATGCTAAGGCCATGTTCTGTTCTGAGCCTGCCGTGTCATCCTTCCAGCACTTAAAAGAGGCCTTCGCAGGAGCTCCATTGCTGCACCACTCTGATGCAAAAAAGCAGTTTCTTGTGGAAGTGAAATTTTCCTCTGTCTGTGCTGGTGCAGCCCTTATGTAAAGGACTTATTTGGGGAAGCGAAATTATACTATTCGGGATCATGAACTACTGGCCATTAAAATGGCGCTTGAAGATTGGTGACATCTACCATAAGGCACCAGCTCTCCAGTAATCATATATTTGGGCCACAAGAATTTTACGTTTCTGCAGTTCACCCTCTGGTTAAATCCTTGTCAAGCCAGGTGGGCACTTTTCTTTGCTCATTTTGACTTTGAGTTGCACTTTCATCCTGCGGAGAATGTTAAAGCAAATGCCTTGTCTCAATCCTTTTACATGACTGATTCTGAAGACCTGTCACAGCACATCATTAACCCGGTTAGGATCCTGGAGACACAAATCCAAGTTGGCTGGCCATGTTTGCATACATACGTCTACTGAGCTGATTACTCACCTCTTCTGGTGGCCCTCGAGCGCAAGAATTTTCAGAAACTAGTGTCAAAGAAACAAGCCTTCTGGTCTCACTCAGCCTGTGCCAGTTCCTTCCGTTCCCTGGAAACTCATAGCCATGGATTGCATCATGAAACTGCCCCTCTTTGAGGGTTACAACCCCATTCAGAGATGGCTCACTTCATTCCACTGGTCCATCTTTCCTTCCCTCCCAATCTAACCACGCTGTTCTTTCCACATGTGCTTCGTCTCCATAGTCTCTGATAGTGGGTACAATTCACATCGAAATTTTGGTGAGGTCCTTGCAAGCTGCTGAATGTCCAGCTGGATTTCTTTTCTTCATTTCATCCTCAGACCAACGGGCAAGTGGAACGAGTCAATCGTTTTCTCGACAACTACCTATGCCACTTTATCTCTGCCCTTCAAAGTGATTGGGTGCAATTACTTCCCTGGGCGGTATTTTCCTATGACAATCATGTTGGTGAGTATTCTGGAGCATTTCCATTTTTCATTGCGTATTCCCAGCATCCTCAAGTGCCCTCTCCTACAATTTTTTCTTCTGGGGTATCAGCAGCTGATTCCTCATATGGCAAGTTCTTCCTGATTTGGCAGCAGACTTGGGCCATCCTCCTTAAGGACGTGTCATGGATGAAGTCTCATGCAGACAAAAAGAGAATTCCTCTGCCTCTTTACTGACCTGCAATAAAGTCTGGTTATCTTCGTGAAATATTCGCCTGATGTTGCCCCCCTACAAGTTTACCCCCTGGTACCTTGGGCTACTCAAAATCTTTAGACAAATCAATCCGGTTACCTACAGTCTTCAGCTCTCGAGAAATCTACAGATTCTGAATTCTTTTCATGTCTCGCTTCAGTGCTCCTGATTCTCTAAATCCCCTACTCAGTCCTCTACTTCTGTTCCTGAGGGTCCTTCGGATGTGTTTGAAGGACATTGTGGATTTTAAGAAAGTTCTGGGGAGAACCCTCTATTTGGCCTATTGAAAGATCAGATAGTCACTTAGTTATGCCCCTCCAGGTTAAGACTGGACACTGGCACAGTGGGTCCACATCCACCATCATTACAGTTACTATGATCTAAAAGTGTAAATAGCTTAGCAATATGCCATCAGTTCAGACAAAAATATATATGCAAACCATATAAAGATGTGTGCTTCAATATAAAAAGCTTATATGACAATTAGACCACCAGTTATCTGACGTCTGTCAGCAAAAAATAGTCACTACTACAGCCATATTGGGAATCTGTAGATTAAAACCATTTTAAAAAATATGTGGCAGCCTAAGTAGATGTTTGGCTCTAGTAAGAAAATTAGGGTCATTGGGCGGCATTGGGGCTGTGAAAACCAGAGTGTGTTTGTATTATGCATTATATTGTATATTAAATACAGGCTACAAAACTACATGATAAATTAATCATTTCAGTGATTGGCATAAAATTAAAATACTTGATAGTTACCAACCCAGAATTCCTGTGATGCCAGTACTGCATTCCCTCGCAATCACATGACATTGTAATGTTACGTTACCGCTGCAACCAATCAAGGGGCACTGATCAGCTGCAGACTTGAATATTCCATCAGAACACTTTAATTTTGCTTCTCTGTTGTTCCTTGTTTTTATTAATAATTTTGAACAGTTTTATACTTGCAATTGTGTTAACGGAATAACAAACCCCCAAGGGAACTCTACACATATAAACAACCCAACCACCCTGTTGTTGTGTTCCCTGGTTAGATGCCAACTTTTTCCTAATCACTTTAGCATTTTAAGTTATGGGCTCAGCACATAAAATGTTTGTGGATCTTTTACCTTAACCCCTTCCCGACCTTTGACGCCACGTAGGCGTCATGAAAGTCGGTGCCAATCTAACCTGTGATGCCTATGTGGCGTCATGGAAAGATCGCGTCCCTGCAGATAGGGTGAAAGGGTTAACTCCAATTTCACCCGATCTGCAGGGACAGAGGGAGTGGTACTTTAGCCCGGGGGGGTGGCTTCACCCCCCCGTGGCTACGATCGCTCTGATTGGCTGTTGAAAGTGAAACTGCCAATCAGAGCGATTTGTAATATTTCACCAAAGAAACTGGTGATATATTACAATCCAGCCATGGCCGATGCTGCAATATAATCGGCCATGGCTGGAAACACTGATGTGCCCCCCCCCCCCACCGCCACTGATCTCCTCCCCGGTCCTCCGTCCGGTGCTCCAGTCCCCTCCGTCGCCCTGTCTGCTCCCCCCGTGCTCTGATGCCACCCCCTGTCCTCCGATCCACCCCTCATGCTCAGATCTCCCCCCCATACTTACCGGGCCTCCCGGTGTCCGTCTGTCTTCTCCATGGGCGCCACCATCTTCCAAAATGGTGGGCGCATGCGCAGTGCACCTGCCGAATCGGCCGGGGGAGCTTCAATGTTTAGGCACACAGGGGCTTTCCAAACGCGACATGGTGTCCGATAACGATTGGAGCTAATTTTTCATTCAAAAGTCAAATGGCACTCCTTCCATTCCGAGCCTTGCCGTGTGCACAAACAGTGGTTTGTGACCACATGTGAGGTATCGGTGTACTCAGGAGAAATTTTCCAACACATTTTATGATCCATTTTATCCTGTTGCCCATGTGAAAATGAAAAAATTGAGGCTAAAATAAATTTTTTGTGAAAAAAAAGTACTTTTTCATTTTTACAGATCAATTTGTGAAGCACCTGGGGGTTCAAAGTGCTCACTATGCATCTAGATAAGCACCTTGGGGGGTCTAGTTTCCAAAATGGGGTCACTTGTGGGGAAGCTCCAATTTTTAGGCACACAGGGGCTCTCCAAACGCGACATAGTGTCCGCTAAAGATTGGAGCCAATTTTTCATTGAAAAAGTCAAATGGCGCTCCTTCCCTTCAGAGCCCTGTCGTGCGCCCAGACTGTGGTTCCCCCCCACATATGAGGTATCGGCGTACTCAGGACAAATTGGACAATAATGTTTGGGGTCCAGTTTCTCTTTTTACCCTTGGGAAAATAAAAAAAATTGTTGCTAAAACATCATTATTGTGACTAAAAAGTTAAATGTTCATTTTTTCCTTCCATGTTGCTTCTGCTGCTGTGAAGTACCTGAAGGGTTAATAAACTTCTTGAATGTGGTTTTGAGTACCTTGAGGGGTGCAGTTTTTAGAATGGTGTCACTTTTGGGTATTTTCAACCATATAGACCCCTCAAACTGACTTCAAATGTGAGGTGGTCCCTAAATAAAATGGTTTTGTAAATTTCGTTGTAAAAATGAGAAATCGCTGGTCAAATTTTAACCCTTATAACTTCCTAGCAAAAAAAAAATTTGTTTCCAAAATTGTGCTGATGTAAAGTAGACATGAGGGAAATGTTATTTATTAACTATTTTGTGTCACATAACTCTCTGGTTTAACAGAATAAAAATTCAAAATATGAAAATTGCGAAATTTTTAAAATTTTAGCCAAATTTCCATTTTTTTCACAAATAAACACAAAAATTATTGACCTAAATTTACCACTATCATGAAGCCCAATATGTCATGAAAAAACAATCTCAGAACCGTTACGATCCGTTGAAGCATTCCCGAGTTATTTCCTCATAAAGGGTCACTGGTCAGAATTGCAAAAAACGGCGAGGTCATTAAGGTCAAAATAGGCTGGGTCATGAAGGGGTTAATCTAATAAACAATAGCTTGCAACCTGTCATGTATTTACTTCTCACATCCTTACTTTCTTGTAATCTTCCTTCTTCCCAAGTGTTGATGTTAGAGTGAGCCAGAACGGTAGTCATGGCTGAGAGCAAACCCTGTATCACACCCTGGCCTCCCCTCACAAAACAATAATGTCCATCCTTCTGCGTACCTGTGTTCTAGGTTTTTGCACCCTCTGGGTCCACTTTGGTCCATCGGAGGCACTTTGTAGATGGTACCACAAAAAAGGGAGACACAGTCCAGCTCAATTTTAACCACAGCTTTACTTGGTTCTATACACAGCATATCCACATTCTTTCCAGTATCAACATCAGGTTTTACAACATGCAACTCTTCTTCTGTCCCTATCCTTCTCTCTCTGTCACTAAGCTTGCTACCTGGACGAACCGTACCTTTCGATCCCTCAGTGTCCTCTCTGCTCAACCATACTCCATTTGGGGACTCCCTCAGCCGTTTAACCCTGGTTCTGAGGGCGTTAGCCCATGCAATAAGCTGCCACATGATGAGCGACCTGCCAGTACTGCTTAGCCTTTTCTAGCAACTGCAGTCCCACTAATACTGCAACACTAGCACTGTTGCTGTTGCTCCTTCTGATGTGGTCCTGGCCAGGGATGATATATGACTGGGCCTTATCTTTCACCAATGTTGCGTGGCATGGTGTTGCTAGTTAGCCCAAGTGAGCTGCACGGGCACCCTGGCCCCAATTGAGATCTATAAGGAAGTCCTTCCTGTCTTATCCACTGTGCCCCTCCTATTTTAACTATTACAATGCTATAACTACATCTATAATGTATCCCCTCTTGTGGATAACTTTGGGTACTACACTCACCCTACCAGTACAATAACATTACGCATATATATATTACATAGATATGCAATGTACATATATACAACAGCAATAAATACAATCAGGACATCACTTAAGGGGTTAGAGAGAGATGATGGACTTTACAACTGACGCGTCCACAGGGCCGTGGGGTACTCGGTACCGGGTCCTGCAGTTCACAGGGGGATGTCATGGTGGCGACCCGGTCTATGGCCCTTGGGGATCAACGTTAAAGGGAAAGGTCTTTGAAGGGAATAAAGTTTGTGTTCGTGACGCCACCTGTGGTATTCGGTCAGTGGGGACCGACGCTGCTTTAAAGGGTCCTCTGGGGTGATGTTCTGGCAGCTAGATGGTATAACTTCCCACAGGTGAAGTATGTCCCCAGGGCTCCCGGTGTGTAGATGGAAGATGGTGAGGAGTGCAGTAAAGAATGAGGACACAGGTTTGCAGTCTCTTTACCTTGGTTTACTGAAGACTTCAGCATCTGCAGCCCAGAGCACCAGATCAAAGGGCAGGCAGGGTCAGGCCGGCTTGAAGGCAAGTTAGGAGTCCCCATACCCAGGTGGAAATCAAAAGCCTTCCTCTGGCGCCGTGGTGTTGTAGTCCCTTATGGCTTAAAGCTCCACATAAGTGTTATGATCAGGTGACCTTGGAGCAGCATGAAAACTTTCACTGGAGTAGGTGGTACTGACCGCAAACCCTGATCTTAACACCGCAACTAGAAGTAGCCGTGGGGTGTGCCTAACAAAACCTAGACACCTCGACAGAGCTGGAGGACTAAATACCCCTATAGATGGAAATAGGAATTCTACCTTGCCTCAGAGCAGAACCCCAAAGGATAGGCAGCCCCCCACAAATATTGACTGTGAGTAGTAGAGTAAAAGACACACGCAGGCAGGAAACAGGATTTAGCAAATGAGGCCACTCTAGCTAAATAGGAAAGGATAGGACAGGATACTAAGCGGTCAGTATTAAAAATCCTTCCAAAAATATCCACAGCAGAAAATACAAAAACTCCACCATCTAACTAAAGATGTGGAGCGTATATCTGCAACTCCAGAGAATCCAACAAGACTGAGAAAACACTGACACAGTCTAAGCTGGACAAGAGAAAAACAAATGAATAGCACAGAATATAAGCACACAGCTTGTGTGCCACAGAAAAAGAAACAGACACTTATCTTTGCTGAATTGGCAGCTAAGCGGGAGAAGCCAGAAAGTGATCCAACACTTCACAAGAAACATTGACAACTGGCATGGACTATAGAATCCTGCACACCTAAATATCCCAGTCAGAACTGCAATCAGCAGATACACCTGACCAGGACTGCGACTCAGAGACCACTGCATTCCCACCTACAACCACTGGAGGGAACCCAAAAGCAGAATTCACAACACATAAGGTCCTCACAGATGTTATCTCTCTCTGTCCCCCAGGTAGGATAAGACATAACCCGTATGACTGGTGGCTTGAGGCTGTTTATAGGGACTCTAGCACGCCCCGGCCTCTGAGGGGTGCCACCGTGCCTCTTGGGTGTTTGGTGGGAAAGGTAACATGGAGTTCAGCTGTCCTGCTGGTCTCTGATGTAAGCCATAGAGGTCCTTACACCCTCGGTGTTCTGGCTACCAGTCTCTGCACCTCAGAAGGAGACAGCCTGCTCGGGGCTGGTCTCCCCCTGGTATTGACTCCTGTGCTTTGCTCTCCTGCACGTTCTCTGAAATGTATTCAGCTTTCTGTATGTCTCTTTCCAGGAGCTGCTGCACTGCGGCGGCACAGCTCCATAAAACCTTCTGCTGCCTCAGACTGATTTAGTCCGTCTCCTGACTGGACCTTCCTGGAACTGACTAACTTTCCCTACAGACTAACACTTATATATATATATGGGTAGTCACCTAGCAAGTAGGATCAAAAGCTCCCCCTGGTGGCCTGGAGTGTGAATGTGTTGCATGTTTGTGGTACCTGGTTACAGTTATCCCTTCTTGCCTTCAAGCGTAACATTACTCTCCCCGTAAGGAAAGCAATGCTACTGTGATGACCAGGACCCTGGGCACCACACAACCCCTTAAATTCCCCCCTTCCTTTTAACATGGCTGTCCCCAACCATAAAAACTTTTTTTTTTTAAATTACACATAATACTCTATGCAGGGAGAACTGTTTTGTTTTGACTCAATATGAGCCCATTCAGTAAGTCTCTAAAGAAAGTTGTCCCCCTTCTTTTGAATATCGTACTACAGTACCCAGTCCTGCTTTCCAGCAGAAGGGGCGCAACAAGCGCAACAAAAAACAAAAAGAGTCCATGCTCTAAGTGGGAATGCCTGGCTCACAGTCCTCCAGGTCAACAATGCCAATTGTCCAAGGCATGTTTCAAATTATTTACATTTTTTTTATTATTAAGACCGTCTTTGGTCATGCTATCCCCCCATCCTTTGAGGGTGATCAGGGCTTCTCTTGCCCATAAGGATGCAGAACAGTCCTTTATATTATTATTATTATACATTTTTTATAGCACCATTTATTCCATGGCACTTTACATGTGAAAAGGGGGCAAGTATAGACAAATACAATAAACATGAGTAAAAGCAAGGTACTAACGGATACAGAAGAAGAGAGGACCCTGCCCGCAAGGGCTCACAGTCTACAGGGGATGAGTGAGGATACGCTAGGAGAGGGTAGAGCTGGTCATGCGGCTGTTCAGTAGGTTCAGGATCACTGCAGGCTGTAGGTTTATCAGAAAAGGTGAGTCTTCAGGTTCTTTTTGAAGGTTTCCATGGTAGGCAAGAGTCTGATGTATTGGGGTAGAGAGTTCCAGAGTATGGGGGAAGCACGGGAGAAGTCTTGGATGCGGTTGTGGGAAGAAGAGATAAGAGGGGAGTAGAGAAGGAGATCTTGTGAGGATCGAAGGCTGTATGTAGGATACTGCAAACCCTAGGATTCTATGAGCTGTCCCAGGCTGAAGGTGTAGATGGAGAAGAGTAGGGGTCCTAGAACTGAACCTTGAGGAATACCGACAGACAAAGGGCGAGGTGAGGAGGTGGTGTGGGAGAGGGAGACACTGAATGTTCGATCTGTTAGATATGATGAGATCCAGGATAGGGCCAAGTCTGTGATGCCAAGAGATAAGAGAATCTATAGCAGGAGGGAGTGGTCCACAGAGTCAAAGGCAGAAGACAGGTCCAGGAGAAGGAGGACAAAGTAGTGTCGCTTGCTCTTGGCGGTTAGTAGGTCATTGGTGACTTTAGTTAGGACAGTTTCAGTTGAGTGATGGGGTCAGAAGCCAGATTGTAACTGGTCAAGATGACGTTTTCTGAGATATTATTTTTAGTTATTCCTGGCAGTCAGTGCCTGGTGTCAGCTGAACACCCAGCGGCGTTCAAGCAAAATCACCTGGACGTATCCATACGTCCAAGGTCGGTAAGTACCTACCAACTTGGACGTATGGATACATCCAAGGTCATGAAAGGGTTAAGTATGTTAAATAAAATGTATCTGTCTACCAATCAGCCAAATATTTTTTGCACTGTATGTAATATTTTCATGATAAAAGCTTTCCAGGATTTTAAAAATAAGATGTAATATTGCCAATAATCGTCACTTTCCTCTTGAATTCCATGAGCATGAAACATGTCTGTGCTCTCTTTTGCTCATGACTCAGCAGGAAACCTTAAAAGAGAAGAGCAAGTTATGTTTGTACTGTGCTGATCAACAAAGCAGCGTGACACAAAAAACGTTATTCCCTCCCACCATTTAAGCCAAAAATAGACAGTGTCGTGCAGCATAACTATGAGACTGAACACTTTTAGCATTGATTCCGGTTTCCGTTTGCACATAAAAACATTCTCTTAAATCTCTTCTGTTATATATGTAATAAAGCTGAAAACTTCGGACATTAGTTAAAACGATTACAGAGATTTTATCAAATTAATTACAGGCAAGCACTTTACTAAATGATAAGCTGGAACAGATGACGCTCAGTAATAACTATGCATGAGCAAAGAAAAAATGATGAATGTAATATTCTGTTGAATGCATTTTTTTATAATAAACCCTCATTGCCATTAATTCTCAATTTGTAGCAGTCAGAATTCTAGTTCCAGCTTAGTGATGATGAGCAAATGTGCTCAGATAATGTGTTATCCAAGTATACTCGCGTGTTATCTGAGTATCTTGGGCTTGCTCGAATACTGTGTTCAAGTCCCTGCGGCTGCATGATTCACGACTGTTAGGCTACTTTCACACTTCCGTTTTCTGTGTTCCGTCGTGCTGCAGCAAAATGACGTATAGACGGATGTGATGAAAATAGGTAAAAACGTGTGCGATGGATCCAGTGTAATGACGGATCCGTCGTATAGAAATTCCTGGAATTTAATGTCCGGGGACGAGAGAGAGAGAGAGAGAGTCTTTTTTCCCGGAGTAGAAAATCCTTCTGGGCATGCTCAACAGGGAAAAACTGGATCCGTCGCTGGATTCCAGTGTATGACGGTCAGCGACGTGCACAAAAAACGTGACAATGAACGTTTTCTCTGCACGACGTACCGCTTTTTTACGACGGATCCAGTGCATGACGGATGAAACGGATGGCCTTCCATCACAATCCGTCGCTAATACAAGTCTATGGGAAAATGCAGGATCCTGCAAATTTTTTTGCAGGATCCTGCATTCTCAAAAATCAACGGATTGTGATGGATCTCAAATGACGGAAGTGAGCACACACTATGAGCACACTAATGGAATGGAGTTTCAATCCTGATGGATTTTTCTAATGACCTTTGCAAACTTAAAGTTTTGTAATGTACGCTTTGCTGAAATTTCACGCTATTACATTTTCCTGTGTAAATTGCAGATGTTTTTCTATGATTGTCATAGTTGGCAAAAAAGTTTCCATTTAGTTTCTATCTAATTCAGGGATTCAAGCTTCAGGAGGCTAATTTGCATATTCCAGGTGCCTTCTGGGAGAAGCGAAGTCTCCCTAAGCTAGAAGATCGTTGGGTACAGCCGGGACCAGCTGCTTCGAAAGCATCACCAAACCAGGGATTCAAGCTTCAGGAGGCTAATTTGCATATTCCAGGTGCCTTCTGGGAGAAGCGAAGTCTCCCTAAGCTAGAAGATCGTTGGGTACAGCCGGGACCAGCTGCTTCGAAAGCATCACCAAACCAGGGATTCAAGCTTCAGGAGGCTAATTTGCATATTCCAGGTGCCTTCTGGGAGAAGCGAAGTCTCCCTAAGCTAGAAGATCGTTGGGTACAGCCGGGACCAGCTGCTTCGAAAGCATCACCAAACCAGGGATTCAAGCTTCAGGAGGCTAATTTGCATATTCCAGGTGCCTTCTGGGAAAAGCGAAGTCTCCCTAAGCTAGAAGATCGTTGGGTACAGCCGGGACCAGCTGCTTCGAAAGCATCACCAAACCAGGGATTCAAGCTTCAGGAGGCTAATTTGCATATTCCAGGTGCCTTCTGGGAGAAGCGAAGTCTCCCTAAGCTAGAAGATCGTTGGGTACAGCCGGGACCAGCTGCTTCGAAAGCATCACCAAACCAGGGATTCAAGCTTCAGGAGGCTAATTTGCATATTCCAGGTGCCTTCTGGGAGAAGCGAAGTCTCCCTAAGCTAGAAGATCGTTGGGTACAGCCGGGACCAGCTGCTTCGAAAGCATCACCAAACCAGGGATTCAAGCTTCAGGAGGCTAATTTGCATATTCCAGGTGCCTTCTGGGAGAAGCGAAGTCTCCCTAAGCTAGAAGATCGTTGGGTACAGCCGGGACCAGCTGCTTCGAAAGCATCACCAAACCAGGGATTCAAGCTTCAGGAGGCTAATTTGCATATTCCAGGTGCCTTCTGGGAGAAGCGAAGTCTCCCTAAGCTAGAAGATCGTTGGGTACAGCCGGGACCAGCTGCTTCGAAAGCATCACCAAACCAGGGATTCAAGCTTCAGGAGGCTAATTTGCATATTCCAGGTGCCTTCTGGGAGAAGCGAAGTCTCCCTAAGCTAGAAGATCGTTGGGTACAGCCGGGACCAGCTGCTTCGAAAGCATCACCAAACCAGGGATTCAAGCTTCAGGAGGCTAATTTGCATATTCCAGGTGCCTTCTGGGAGAAGCGAAGTCTCCCTAAGCTAGAAGATCGTTGGGTACAGCCGGGACCAGCTGCTTCGAAAGCATCACCAAACCAGGGATTCAAGCTTCAGGAGGCTAATTTGCATATTCCAGGTGCCTTCTGGGAGAAGCGAAGTCTCCCTAAGCTAGAAGATCGTTGGGTACAGCCGGGACCAGCTGCTTCGAAAGCATCACCAAACCAGGGATTCAAGCTTCAGGAGGCTAATTTGCATATTCCAGGTGCCTTCTGGGAGAAGCGAAGTCTCCCTAAGCTAGAAGATCGTTGGGTACAGCCGGGACCAGCTGCTTCGAAAGCATCACCAAACCAGGGATTCAAGCTTCAGGAGGCTAATTTGCATATTCCAGGTGCCTTCTGGGAGAAGCGAAGTCTCCCTAAGCTAGAAGATCGTTGGGTACAGCCGGGACCAGCTGCTTCGAAAGCATCACCAAACCAGGGATTCAAGCTTCAGGAGGCTAATTTGCATATTCCAGGTGCCTTCTGGGAGAAGCGAAGTCTCCCTAAGCTAGAAGATCGTTGGGTACAGCCGGGACCAGCTGCTTCGAAAGCATCACCAAACCAGGGATTCAAGCTTCAGGAGGCTAATTTGCATATTCCAGGTGCCTTCTGGGAGAAACGAAGTCTCCCTAAGCTAGAAGATCGTTGGGTACAGCCGGAACCAGCTGCTTCGAAAGCATCACCAAACCAGGGATTCAAGCTTCAGGAGGCTAATTTGCATATTCCAGGTGCCTTCTGGGAGAAGCGAAGTCTCCCTAAGCTAGAAGATCGTTGGGTACAGCCGGGACCAGCTGCTTCGAAAGCATCACCAAACCAGGGATTCAAGCTTCAGGAGGCTAATTTGCATATTCCAGGTGCCTTCTGGGAGAAGCGAAGTCTCCCTAAGCTAGAAGATCGTTGGGTACAGCCGGGACCAGCTGCTTCGAAAGCATCACCAAACCAGGGATTCAAGCTTCAGGAGGCTAATTTGCATATTCCAGGTGCCTTCTGGGAGAAGCGAAGTCTCCCTAAGCTAGAAGATCGTTGGGTACAGCCGGGACCAGCTGCTTCGAAAGCATCACCAAACCAGGGATTCAAGCTTCAGGAGGCTAATTTGCATATTCCAGGTGCCTTCTGGGAGAAGCGAAGTCTCCCTAAGCTAGAAGATCGTTGGGTACAGCCGGGACCAGCTGCTTCGAAAGCATCACCAAACCAGGGATTCAAGCTTCAGGAGGCTAATTTGCATATTCCAGGTGCCTTCTGGGAGAAGCGAAGTCTCCCTAAGCTAGAAGATCGTTGGGTACAGCCGGGACCAGCTGCTTCGAAAGCATCACCAAACCAGGGATTCAAGCTTCAGGAGGCTAATTTGCATATTCCAGGTGCCTTCTGGGAGAAGCGAAGTCTCCCTAAGCTAGAAGATCGTTGGGTACAGCCGGGACCAGCTGCTTCGAAAGCATCACCAAACCAGGGATTCAAGCTTCAGGAGGCTAATTTGCATATTCCAGGTGCCTTCTGGGAGAAGCGAAGTCTCCCTAAGCTAGAAGATCGTTGGGTACAGCCGGGACCAGCTGCTTCGAAAGCATCACCAAACCAGGGATTCAAGCTTCAGGAGGCTAATTTGCATATTCCAGGTGCCTTCTGGGAGAAGCGAAGTCTCCCCAAGCTAGAAGATCGTTGGGTACAGCCGGGACCAGCTGCTTCGAAAGCATCACCAAACCAGGGATTCAAGCTTCAGGAGGCTAATTTGCATATTCCAGGTGCCTTCTGGGAGAAGCGAAGTCTCCCTAAGCTAGAAGATCGTTGGGTACAGCCGGGACCAGCTGCTTCGAAAGCATCACCAAACCAGGGATTCAAGCTTCAGGAGGCTAATTTGCATATTCCAGGTGCCTTCTGGGAGAAGCGAAGTCTCCCTAAGCTAGAAGATCGTTGGGTACAGCCGGGACCAGCTGCTTCGAAAGCATCACCAAACCAGGGATTCAAGCTTCAGGAGGCTAATTTGCATATTCCAGGTGCCTTCTGGGAGAAGCGAAGTCTCCCTAAGCTAGAAGATCGTTGGGTACAGCCGGGACCAGCTGCTTCGAAAGCATCACCAAACCAGGGATTCAAGCTTCAGGAGGCTAATTTGCATATTCCAGGTGCCTTCTGGGAGAAGCGAAGTCTCCCTAAGCTAGAAGATCGTTGGGTACAGCCGGGACCAGCTGCTTCGAAAGCATCACCAAACCAGGGATTCAAGCTTCAGGAGGCTAATTTGCATATTCCAGGTGCCTTCTGGGAGAAGCGAAGTCTCCCTAAGCTAGAAGATCGTTGGGTACAGCCGGGACCAGCTGCTTCGAAAGCATCACCAAACCAGGGATTCAAGCTTCAGGAGGCTAATTTGCATATTCCAGGTGCCTTCTGGGAGAAGCGAAGTCTCCCTAAGCTAGAAGATCGTTGGGTACAGCCGGGACCAGCTGCTTCGAAAGCATCACCAAACCAGGGATTCAAGCTTCAGGAGGCTAATTTGCATATTCCAGGTGCCTTCTGGGAGAAGCGAAGTCTCCCTAAGCTAGAAGATCGTTGGGTACAGCCGGAACCAGCTGCTTCGAAAGCATCACCAAACCAGGGATTCAAGCTTCAGGAGGCTAATTTGCATATTCCAGGTGCCTTCTGGGAGAAGCGAAGTCTCCCTAAGCTAGAAGATCGTTGGGTACAGCCGGGACCAGCTGCTTCGAAAGCATCACCAAACCAGGGATTCAAGCTTCAGGAGGCTAATTTGCATATTCCAGGTGCCTTCTGGGAGAAGCGAAGTCTCCCTAAGCTAGAAGATCGTTGGGTACAGCCGGGACCAGCTGCTTCGAAAGCATCACCAAACCAGGGATTCAAGCTTCAGGAGGCTAATTTGCATATTCCAGGTGCCTTCTGGGAGAAGCGAAGTCTCCCTAAGCTAGAAGATCGTTGGGTACAGCCGGGACCAGCTGCTTCGAAAGCATCACCAAACCAGGGATTCAAGCTTCAGGAGGCTAATTTGCATATTCCAGGTGCCTTCTGGGAGAAGCGAAGTCTCCCTAAGCTAGAAGATCGTTGGGTACAGCCGGGACCAGCTGCTTCGAAAGCATCACCAAACCAGGGATTCAAGCTTCAGGAGGCTAATTTGCATATTCCAGGTGCCTTCTGGGAGAAGCGAAGTCTCCCTAAGCTAGAAGATCGTTGGGTACAGCCGGGACCAGCTGCTTCGAAAGCATCACCAAACCAGGGATTCAAGCTTCAGGAGGCTAATTTGCATATTCCAGGTGCCTTCTGGGAGAAGCGAAGTCTCCCTAAGCTAGAAGATCGTTGGGTACAGCCGGGACCAGCTGCTTCGAAAGCATCACCAAACCAGGGATTCAAGCTTCAGGAGGCTAATTTGCATATTCCAGGTGCCTTCTGGGAGAAGCGAAGTCTCCCTAAGCTAGAAGATCGTTGGGTACAGCCGGGACCAGCTGCTTCGAAAGCATCACCAAACCAGGGATTCAAGCTTCAGGAGGCTAATTTGCATATTCCAGGTGCCTTCTGGGAGAAGCGAAGTCTCCCTAAGCTAGAAGATCGTTGGGTACAGCCGGGACCAGCTGCTTCGAAAGCATCACCAAACCAGGGATTCAAGCTTCAGGAGGCTAATTTGCATATTCCAGGTGCCTTCTGGGAGAAGCGAAGTCTCCCTAAGCTAGAAGATCGTTGGGTACAGCCGGGACCAGCTGCTTCGAAAGCATCACCAAACCAGGGATTCAAGCTTCAGGAGGCTAATTTGCATATTTCAGGTGCCTTCTGGGAGAAGCGAAGTCTCCCTAAGCTAGAAGATCGTTGGGTACAGCCGGGACCAGCTGCTTCGAAAGCATCACCAAACCAGGGATTCAAGCTTCAGGAGGCTAATTTGCATATTCCAGGTGCCTTCTGGGAGAAGCGAAGTCTCCCTAAGCTAGAAGATCGTTGGGTACAGCCGGGACCAGCTGCTTCGAAAGCATCACCAAACCAGGGATTCAAGCTTCAGGAGGCTAATTTGCATATTCCAGGTGCCTTCTGGGAGAAGCGAAGTCTCCCTAAGCTAGAAGATCGTTGGGTACAGCCGGGACCAGCTGCTTCGAAAGCATCACCAAACCAGGGATTCAAGCTTCAGGAGGCTAATTTGCATATTCCAGGTGCCTTCTGGGAGAAGCGAAGTCTCCCTAAGCTAGAAGATCGTTGGGTACAGCCGGGACCAGCTGCTTCGAAAGCATCACCAAACCAGGGATTCAAGCTTCAGGAGGCTAATTTGCATATTCCAGGTGCCTTCTGGGAGAAGCGAAGTCTCCCTAAGCTAGAAGATCGTTGGGTACAGCCGGGACCAGCTGCTTCGAAAGCATCACCAAACCAGGGATTCAAGCTTCAGGAGGCTAATTTGCATATTCCAGGTGCCTTCTGGGAGAAGCGAAGTCTCCCTAAGCTAGAAGATCGTTGGGTACAGCCGGGACCAGCTGCTTCGAAAGCATCACCAAACCAGGGATTCAAGCTTCAGGAGGCTAATTTGCATATTCCAGGTGCCTTCTGGGAGAAGCGAAGTCTCCCTAAGCTAGAAGATCGTTGGGTACAGCCGGGACCAGCTGCTTCGAAAGCATCACCAAACCAGGGATTCAAGCTTCAGGAGGCTAATTTGCATATTCCAGGTGCCTTCTGGGAGAAGCGAAGTCTCCCTAAGCTAGAAGATCGTTGGGTACAGCCGGGACCAGCTGCTTCGAAAGCATCACCAAACCAGGGATTCAAGCTTCAGGAGGCTAATTTGCATATTCCAGGTGCCTTCTGGGAGAAGCGAAGTCTCCCTAAGCTAGAAGATCGTTGGGTACAGCCGGGACCAGCTGCTTCGAAAGCATCACCAAACCAGGGATTCAAGCTTCAGGAGGCTAATTTGCATATTCCAGGTGCCTTCTGGGAGAAGCGAAGTCTCCCTAAGCTAGAAGATCGTTGGGTACAGCCGGGACCAGCTGCTTCGAAAGCATCACCAAACCAGGGATTCAAGCTTCAGGAGGCTAATTTGCATATTCCAGGTGCCTTCTGGGAGAAGCGAAGTCTCCCTAAGCTAGAAGATCGTTGGGTACAGCCGGGACCAGCTGCTTCGAAAGCATCACCAAACCAGGGATTCAAGCTTCAGGAGGCTAATTTGCATATTCCAGGTGCCTTCTGGGAGAAGCGAAGTCTCCCTAAGCTAGAAGATCGTTGGGTACAGCCGGGACCAGCTGCTTCGCAAGCATCACCAAACCAGGGATTCAAGCTTCAGGAGGCTAATTTGCATATTCCAGGTGCCTTCTGGGAGAAGCGAAGTCTCCCTAAGCTAGAAGATCGTTGGGTACAGCCGGGACCAGCTGCTTCGCAAGCATCACCAAACCAGGGATTCAAGCTTCAGGAGGCTAATTTGCATATTCCAGGTGCCTTCTGGGAGAAGCGAAGTCTCCCTAAGCTAGAAGATCGTTGGGTACAGCCGGGACCAGCTGCTTCGAAAGCATCACCAAACCAGGGATTCAAGCTTCAGGAGGCTAATTTGCATATTCCAGGTGCCTTCTGGAAGAAGCGAAGTCTCCCTAAGCTAGAAGATCGTTGGGTACAGCCGGGACCAGCTGCTTCGAAAGCATCACCAAACCAGGGATTCAAGCTTCAGGAGGCTAATTTGCATATTCCAGGTGCCTTCTGGGAGAAGCGAAGTCTCCCTAAGCTAGAAGATCGTTGGGTACAGCCGGGACCAGCTGCTTCGAAAGCATCACCAAACCAGGGATTCAAGCTTCAGGAGGCTAATTTGCATATTCCAGGTGCCTTCTGGGAGAAGCGAAGTCTCCCTAAGCTAGAAGATCGTTGGGTACAGCCGGGACCAGCTGCTTCGAAAGCATCACCAAACCAGGGATTCAAGCTTCAGGAGGCTAATTTGCATATTCCAGGTGCCTTCTGGGAGAAGCGAAGTCTCCCTAAGCTAGAAGATCGTTGGGTACAGCCGGGACCAGCTGCTTCGAAAGCATCACCAAACCAGGGATTCAAGCTTCAGGAGGCTAATTTGCATATTCCAGGTGCCTTCTGGGAGAAGCGAAGTCTCCCTAAGCTAGAAGATCGTTGGGTACAGCCGGGACCAGCTGCTTCGAAAGCATCACCAAACCAGGGATTCAAGCTTCAGGAGGCTAATTTGCATATTCCAGGTGCCTTCTGGGAGAAGCGAAGTCTCCCTAAGCTAGAAGATCGTTGGGTACAGCCGGGACCAGCTGCTTCGAAAGCATCACCAAACCAGGGATTCAAGCTTCAGGAGGCTAATTTGCATATTCCAGGTGCCTTCTGGGAGAAGCGAAGTCTCCCTAAGCTAGAAGATCGTTGGGTACAGCCGGGACCAGCTGCTTCGAAAGCATCACCAAACCAGGGATTCAAGCTTCAGGAGGCTAATTTGCATATTCCAGGTGCCTTCTGGGAGAAGCGAAGTCTCCCTAAGCTAGAAGATCGTTGGGTACAGCCGGAACCAGCTGCTTCGAAAGCATCACCAAACCAGGGATTCAAGCTTCAGGAGGCTAATTTGCATATTCCAGGTGCCTTCTGGGAGAAGCGAAGTCTCCCTAAGCTAGAAGATCGTTGGGTACAGCCGGGACCAGCTGCTTCGAAAGCATCACCAAACCAGGGATTCAAGCTTCAGGAGGCTAATTTGCATATTCCAGGTGCCTTCTGGGAGAAGCGAAGTCTCCCTAAGCTAGAAGATCGTTGGGTACAGCCGGGACCAGCTGCTTCGAAAGCATCACCAAACCGCGCGCCGTAATTTTTGCCTGTAGGACATTATTGCAAGAGAGCTTGGCTGAGTAGATTACACAAGAAGGAAAACACACAGCAAGTCAGCAGGATCTAGGAGCAACATGGCAGATGTGACAACCTACATGGTGAGCTGCAGCATGTGCTACATGTTCACAGATCGACCAGAAGAAGAATCCAATTTCACCTGTCAGAAGTGTAGACTAGTGGCCCTTTTAGAAGAAAAGGTGCGGGGTCTGGAAGAAAGAATAGCAACTTTGAAACTCATCAAAGAGAATGAAGACTTTCTAGACAGAACAGAAGCATCTCTACTGGTCACAGAAGGTGCAAAAAGTGTCAGAGAACCTCCAAAAGCAGATGAGTGGAAGCATGTGACCAAAAGAAGCAAGAAGACCATGGAGAAATCACCAACCACACAACTGAAGAACCGATATCAAATCTTTGTAGAGGATGAAGATGGCACACCTAAGAATGAAGCAATACCAGCAAGCAAAAAAGAAAAGGGCACACAGCAACAAGTGACAGCAAAAAGTACAGCCAAGAAGCAACGAAGAGTGGTGGTGGTGGGAGACTCACTACTGAGAGGCACAGAAGCAGCCATCTGCAGACCGGACATAACTGCAAGAGAAGTATGCTGCCTTCCAGGTGCGATGATCAAGGATGTGACCGATAGGATACCAAAGCTCTTCAGCTCCAAGGACGTCCACCCATTTCTTCTGATACATGTTGGCACCAATGACACGGCAAGGAAGGACCTACCGACAATCTGCAAGGACTTTGAAGAGTTGGGGAAGAAAGTAAAGGAACTGGATGCACAGGTAGTTTTTTCTTCTATCCTTCCAGTAGACGGGCATGGCACCAGGAGATGGAACAGGATCCTTGATGCCAACAACTGGCTAAGACGATGGTGCAGACAACAAGGATTTGGATTCCTGGACCACGGTGTGAATTACTGGTATGATGGACTCCTCGCCAGAGACGGACTACACCTCAACAAACCTGGGAAACACACATTCGCCAGAAGACTCGCTACACTCATCAGGAGGGCGTTAAACTAGAAGAAGAGGGGACGGGAAGAAAAACATTAGACTCGAACAAAGACGACCCAGGAAAACATACTCAGAAGGGAGGTAAGAACATTTCTAAAACAATCCACAGTGAGGAGATTGGAACAAAACAAAATCCTCTGAACTGCATGCTCGCAAACGCCAGAAGCCTGACAAACAAGATGGAAGAACTAGAAGCAGAAATATCTACAGGTAACTTTGACATAGTGGGAATAACCGAGACATGGTTAGATGAAAGCTATGACTGGGCAGTTAACTTACAGGGTTACAGTCTGTTTAGAAAGGATCGTAAAAATCGGAGAGGAGGAGGGGTTTGTCTCTATGTAAAGTCTTGTCTAAAGTCCACTTTAAGGGAGGATATTAGCGAAGGGAATGAGGATGTCGAGTCCATATGGGTTGAAATTCATGGAGGGAAAAATGGTAACAAAATTCTCATTGGGGTCTGTTACAAACCCCCAAATATAACAGAAAGCATGGAAAGTCTACTTCTAAAGCAGATAGATGAAGCTGCAACCCATAATGAGGTCCTGGTTATGGGGGACTTTAACTACCCGGATATTAACTGGGAAACAGAAACCTGTGAAACCCATAAAGGCAACAGGTTTCTGCTAATAACCAAGAAAAATTATCTTTCACAATTGGTGCAGAATCCAACCAGAGGAGCAGCACTTTTAGACCTAATACTATCTAATAGACCTGACAGAATAACAAATCTGCAGGTGGTCGGGCATCTAGGAAATAGCGACCACAATATTGTACAGTTTCACCTGTCTTTCACTAGGGGGACTTGTCAGGGAGTCACAAAAACATTGAATTTTAGGAAGGCAAAGTTTGAACAGCTTAGAGATGCCCTTAATCTGGTAGACTGGGACAATATCCTCAGAAATGAGAATACAGATAATAAATGGGAAATGTTTAAGAACATCCTAAATAGGCAGTGTAAGCGGTTTATACCTTGTGTTAATAAAAGGACTAGAAATAGGAAAAACCCAATGTGGCTAAACAAAGAAGTAAGACAGGCAATTAACAGTAAAAAGAAAGCATTTGCACTACTAAAGCAGGATGGCACCATTGAAGCTCTAAAAAACTATAGGGAGAAAAATACTTTATCTAAAAAACTAATTAAAGCTGCCAAAAAGGAAACAGAGAAGCACATTGCTAAGGAGAGTAAAACTAATCCCAAACTGTTCTTCAACTATATCAATAGTAAAAGAATAAAAACTGAAAATGTAGGCCCCTTAAAAAATAGTGAGGAAAGAATGGTTGTAGATGACGAGGAAAAAGCTAACATATTAAACACCTTCTTCTCCACGGTATTCACGGTGGAAAATGAAATGCTAGGTGAAATCCCAAGAAACAATGAAAACCCTATATTAAGGGTCACCAATCTAACCCAAGAAGAGGTGCGAAACCGGCTAAATAAGATTAAAATAGATAAATCTCCGGGTCCGGATGGCATACACCCACGAGTACTAAGAGAACTAAGTAATGTAATAGATAAACCATTATTTCTTATTTTTAGGGACTCTATAGCGACAGGGTCTGTTCCGCAGGACTGGCGCATAGCAAATGTGGTGCCAATATTCAAAAAGGGCTCTAAAAGTGAACCTGGAAATTATAGGCCAGTAAGTCTAACCTCTATTGTTGGTAAAATATTTGAAGGGTTTCTGAGGGATGTTATTCTGGATTATCTCAATGAGAATAACTGTTTAACTCCATATCAGCATGGGTTTATGAGAAATCGCTCCTGTCAAACCAATCTAATCAGTTTTTATGAAGAGGTAAGCTATAGGCTGGACCACGGTGAGTCATTGGACGTGGTATACAGTGGGGCAAAAAAGTATTTAGTCAGTCAGCAATAGTGCAAGTTCCACCACTTAAAAAGATGAGAGGCGTCTGTAATTTACATCATAGGTAGACCTCAACTATGGGAGACAAACTGAGAAAAAAAAATCCAGAAAATCACATTGTCTGTTTTTTTAACATTTTATTTGCATATTATGGTGGAAAATAAGTATTTGGTCACAAACAAAATTTCATCTCAATACTTTGTAATATATCCTTTGTTGGCAATGACAGAGGTCAAACGTTTTCTGTAAGTCTTCACAAGGTTGCCACACACTGTTGTTGGTATGTTGGCCCATTCCTCCATGCAGATCTCCTCTAGAACAGTGATGTTTTTGGCTTTTTGCTTGGCAACACGGACTTTCAACTCCCTCCAAAGGTTTTCTATAGGGTTGAGATCTGGAGACTGGCTAGGCCACTCCAGGACCTTGAAATGCTTCTTACGAAGCCACTCCTTCGTTGACCTGGCGGTGTGCTTTGGATCATTGTCATGTTGAAAGACCCAGCCACATTTCATCTTCAATGCCCTTGCTGATGGAAGGAGGTTTGCACTCAAAATCTCACGATACATGGCCCCATTCATTCTTTCATGTACCCGGATCAGTCGTCCTGGCCCCTTTGCAGAGAAACAGCCCCAAAGCATGATGTTTCCACCACCATGCTTTACAGTAGGTATGGTGTTTGATGGATGCAACTCAGTATTCTTTTTCCTCCAAATACGACAAGTTGTGTTTCTACCAAACAGTTCCAGTTTGGTTTCATCAGACCATAGGACATTCTCCCAAAACTCCTCTGGATCATCCAAATGCTCTCTAGCAAACTTCAGACGGGCCCGGACATGTACTGGCTTAAACAGTGGGACACGTCTGGCACTGCAGGATCTGAGTCCATGGTGGCGTAGTGTGTTACTTATGGTAGGCCTTGTTACATTTGTCCCAGCTCTCTGCAGTTCATTCACTAGGTCCCCCCGCGTGGTTCTGGGATTTTTGCTCACCGTTCTTGTGATCATTCTGACCCCACGGGGTGGGATTTTGCGTGGAGCCCCAGATTGAGGGAGATTATCAGTGGTCTTGTATGTCTTCCATTTTCTAATTATTGCTCCCACTGTTGATTTCTTCACTCCAAGCTGGTTGGCTATTGCAGATTCAGTCTTCCCAGCCTGGTGCAGGGCTACAATTTTGTTTCTGGTGTCCTTTGACAGCTCTTTGGTCTTCACCATAGTGGAGTTTGGAGTCAGACTGTTTGAGGGTGTGCACAGGTGTCTTTTTATACTGATAACAAGTTTAAACAGGTGCCATTACTACAGGTAATGAGTGGAGGAAAGAGGAGACTCTTAAAGAAGAAGTTACGGGTCTGCGAGAGCCAGAAATCTTGATTGTTTGTTTCTGACCAAATACTTATTTTCCACCATAATATGCAAATAAAATGTTAAAAAAACAGACAATGTGATTTTCTGGATTTTTTTTTCTCAGTTTGTCTCCCATAGTTGAGGTCTACCTATGATGTAAATTACAGACGCCTCTCATCTTTTTAAGTGTTGGAACTTGCACTATTGCTGACTGACTAAATACTTTTTTTCCCCACTGTATCTCGATTTTTCCAAAGCGTTTGATACCGTGCCGCACAAGAGGTTGGTACACAAAATGAGAATGCTTGGTCTGGGGGAAAATGTGTGTAAATGGGTTAGTAACTGGCTTAGTGATAGAAAGCAGAGGGTGGTTATAAATGGTATAGTCTCTAACTGGGTCGCTGTGACCAGTGGGGTACCGCAGGGGTCAGTATTGGGACCTGTTCTCTTCAACATATTCATTAATGATCTGGTAGAAGGTTTACACAGTAAAATATCGATATTTGCAGATGATACAAAACTATGTAAAGCAGTTAATACAAGAGAAGATAGTATTCTGCTACAGATGGATCTGGATAAGTTGGAAACTTGGGCTGAAAGGTGGCAGATGAGGTTTAACAATGATAAATGTAAGGTTATACACATGGGAAGAGGGAATCAATATCACCATTACACACTGAACGGGAAACCACTGGGTAAATCTGACAGGGAGAAGGACTTGGGGATCCTAGTTAATGATAAACTTACCTGGAGCAGCCAGTGCCAGGCAGCAGCTGCCAAGGCAAACAGGATCATGGGGTGCATTAAAAGAGGTCTGGATACACATGATGAGAGCATTATACTGCCTCTGTACAAATCCCTAGTTAGACCGCACATGGAGTACTGTGTCCAGTTTTGGGCACCGGTGCTCAGGAAGGATATAATGGAACTAGAGAGAGTACAAAGGAGGGCAACAAAATTAATAAAGGGGATGGGAGAACTACAATACCCAGATAGATTAGCGAAATTAGGATTATTTAGTCTAGAAAAAAGACGACTGAGGGGCGATCTAATAACCATGTATAAGTATATAAGGGGACAATACAAATATCTCGCTGAGGATCTGTTTATACCAAGGAAGGTGACGGGCACAAGGGGGCATTCTTTGCGTCTGGAGGAGAGAAGGTTTTTCCACCAACATAGAAGAGGATTCTTTACTGTTAGGGCAGTGAGAATCTGGAATTGCTTGCCTGAGGAGGTGGTGATGGCGAACTCAGTCGAGGGGTTCAAGAGAGGCCTGGATGTCTTCCTGGAGCAGAACAATATTGTATCATACAATTATTAGGTTCTGTAGAAGGACGTAGATCTGGGTATTTATTATAATGGAATATAGGCTGAACTGGATGGACAAATGTCTTTTTTCGGCCTTACTAACTATGTTACTATGTTACTATGTTAATGTTTAGAGTTAAAAGTAGCTAACAGCTATTTTCATTTCTCCCTGATCTTCTCAGTTTTAGGAGCATGACTAAACAGAGCAAGTAATAATAGAGCAATGTAATGTATCACACCACTGAGCTTATGTGATTCATTTAATATATTCAGTGTCAATTGCCCCACACCCCTGTAATCTATAAAAAGACAATGAATTAGGTGGTCTACACATATAACTATAGCAGTGAAATTAAAACACTGACTCACAAAATTGTCATTGTGTTTCTTAAGTGTCACTATTAATAATTTTATTAATAATGGTATGATTTTTTGTATTTTTCTTGATGACGAAACAAGTAAAAAGGTGAAAGGCAAAGCAGATATTGTCATGTCAACCAACCATGTTTTATTTGTAAAGAGTTACCACACCCTATAACATTTGGCAGGGTTGAAGACATTTCTTTGAATATGCCACCTGGTTTCTGCTACTCCATCTGATAGCAGCATGATGTAGAGACAGAACCCCTGATTCCAGCCATGTATCACTTACTGGGCAGCTTGTTGCAGTTTTGAAAAAATCCCTCTTTTCTCTGCTGCAAATCAATTCTCTGAGTGTTGAGCTCTGTATAACCCCATCCATATCACTGATTGTCAGCTTTCTGTTGTGACAGAATCCCTTTAACCCCTTACTTAGCCTAACATTTTGTCACAAATAAGTCTTGACCCTCCCTAGGATGAAGTAGGCCAACCCAACTCTAGCTCACAAAGTAAAGGGATAGGCCCTGAACTACATGAGGTAAAACGTTTGAGGTGAGTATCACCATACATACCTTTCCCTATCCTAATTATAGACTGCACCATATGTACAGTGGATGATATTATGGAGATTGGGTCCACTGCACCTGGGACATCTATTGGTAAACCAAGTTTGAGATACTGCTGGAGGAGTGTTAGAACAAAAAATACATTGTTAAATTGCTGAATTATGTAATATACACTTGTCACACCAATTGTAATATTCCTGAAAGCCAACTGCCTTGACCCAGTAGATTGGGTTTAGCTAGGATAGTTCTTGAGCAGACGTTTTTGGGACTAAGTCCTACTTTTCCCCTTCTGAGCATGCCCAGGGTAAGATCTCTCATTGGAGATCAAGGGTCACATGCTTAGATCCTGCAGCAAATCCCATTGGTCCTCCAGGAAGGTCCTGAAGGTGCTCAACTTCTGTGGCAGCCTCCCATTGGTCCTTCTGGGAAGGTCCTGTACTTGCTGCAACTATAAAAGGTTCGTATGACTGCACGGCCATGCGCTAGTATTAATCTAAGTTATCTGCTTTGCGCCAGTGTGGTTATGTGTGTATGTATTCAGGGACCCGGTTGAAATAAGCCCCTAGAATACCGGCACCTCTGGTGAGGAGATTGTGTGATTGTATTCAGGGACCCAGCTGAAATAAGCCCCTAGAATACCGACACCTCCGGTGAGGAAATTGTGTGTTTGCATGACCACTGACTGCTCTCAGTTCGGCAGTTAGCTTGTGCTCCTGTGAGTCTAACAGGGCACAGTGCTTTCCTTTCACGGCTACTCTATGAAGTAACAGAGCTTATACCACCAAATAGTGCCAAAATTCACTAGCAGCAGGTTCCTCCTGCACGGTGGACCCGGGCTGCGAGCGCACCAATAATAAACATCTATATTTACTCGGTGCATTCCGCTAGCCCTAACACAGAGCTCCTGTGTATATTGTCACTGATGATCACTGTATTACCTGTACACCGACACTATATACAGAGCTCCTGTTTATAATGTCACCGGTGATCACTGTCTTGTACACAGATACTGCATACTAAGTACAGATCTCCTGTGTATAATGGCACTTATGGTGATAGTCTTGTGTTTTTTTATTAATGATCAGTATTGTAGTATTCAGTCACTATGTGCAGGGCTGCCACTAGAAATTTCGGGGCCCCATACTGGCAAAATTTTTGGGGCCCCCTTGAGACTCCGCCCAGGCTCCACCCCAGCCCCGCCTCTAGGCTCCACCCCTCGAACTGTCCACAGTCCCACTGCTCTCTCTTGGAAAAACTCCACTTCTCACCTATCACACATTGACAGTTCCCATCACCAGATCACACATATAGCCGGCAGCTTTTGTTTTGGCCAAAAGATTTTTTAAGCCGCCACCATAACTAGGTAGACACTTTTGGTCGGGCCTTACTCTGCTGTAACCTATTAAATATTTGTTAAAATATGCAATACAATTCAGGTATATTTTTATTTATTTTTCAATTTTTAAAATGACCAATAATATCACATACAAGGAACAAATACCGCTACACCATGACCAGATGACATATTACCACCACAGTGATCGAATAATATCACATAAAAAGAACAAATACCACTACACCATGACCAGATGACATATTACCACCACAGTGATCGAATAATATCACATACAAAGAACAAATACCGCTACGCCATGACCAGACCGCATATTACCACCACAGTGATCGAATAATATCACATACAAAGAACAAATACCGCTACACCATCACCAGACCGCATATTACCACCACAGTGATCGAATAATATCACATACAAAGAACAAATACCGCTACACCATGACCAGACCGCATATTACCACCACAGTGATCGAATAATATCACATACAAGGAACAAATACCGCAACACCATGTCCAGACCACATATTACCACCACATAGTGACTGAATACTACAATTCTGATCAGTAATTAAAAAAAAAGCACCATACTATCACCATAAGTGCCATTATACACAGGAAATCTGTACTTAGTATGCAGTGTCTGTGTACAGATAATACAGTGATCACTAGTGAAATTATACACAGGAGCTCTGTATACAGTGTATAGTGTCAGTGTATAGGTAACACACTGACTCACCAGTGACGTCTCTAGGTGAAGTCCTTCATCTTTCATCCAGCCCAGACCGCCATCACTTCATCCAGCCAGGACTCATCTCTGCAGGAAATAACACAGTTATCTCGAGCTCTGCTTGCAGAATACATTACTTAATTTTTCCCAACTTCTACATTACACCACATGAAGAAAAAGAGGCGACATAGTGTCACTCTACACAGTAACAGGACCCCCCCCCATTTAAAACCGTGTCTTTAAAAAATAAAATACATCACTGCAGTAATAATATCCCTAAATTAGCCCCTATGGTAATAATATTCCCCATCCTGGCCACCGTGTGTCTCATTCCTGGCGTCAGCCATATGTTCTCCCATCCTGCCCTCATGAGTATCCATTCTGTCCCATATGGTCTCCCCATCCTGCCCCATATGATCGCCCCATGTGATCTCTCCATCCTGCCCCATCTGTCTCCATCGTATCCATCCTGCCCCATGATCCTGCACGATCTGTCTCCAATTCTGCCCCCAGTGTCTCCAATCATGCCCCATGTCTCCATTCTGCCCCCTATGTCTCCAACCATGCCCCATGTCTGAAATCCTACCACTTGTCTCCAATCATGCCCCATGTCTCCATTCTGTCCCCTATGTCTCCAACCATGCCCCCATGTCCAGCATTCTGCCCCCAGGTCTCACAGTCTGCCCCTGTGTCCAGCATTCTGCCCCCACTGTGTCCAGCATTCTGCCCCCACTGTGTCCAGCATTCTGCCCCCACTATGTCCAGCATTCTGCCCCCACTGTGTCCAGCATTCTGCCCCCACTGTGTCCAGCATTCTGCCGCCCCTGTGTCCAGCATTCTGCCCCCACTCTGTCCAGCATTCTGCCCCCACTGTGTCCAGCATTCTGCCCCCACTGTGTCCAGCATTCTGCCCCCACTGTGTCCAGCATTCTGCCCCCACTGTGTCCAGCATTCTGCCCCCGGGTCTCACAGTCTGCCCCTGTGTCCAGCATTCTGCCCCCACTCTGTCCAGCATTCTGCCCCACTGTGTCCAGCATTCTGCCCCACTGTGTCCAGCATTCTGCCGCCACTGTGTCCAGCATTCTGCCCCCACTGTGTCCAGCATTCTGCCCCCACTGTGTCCAGCATTCTGCCCCCACTGTGTCCAGCATTCTGCCCCCACTGTGTCCAGCATTCTGCCCCCACTGTGTCCAGCATTCTGCCCCCACTGTGTCCAGCATTCTGCCCCCACTGTGTCCAGCATTCTGCCCCACTGTATCCAACATTCTGCCCCCACTGTGTCCAGCTTTCTGCCCCCACTGTGTCCAGCATTCTGCCCCACTGTGTCCAGCATTCTGCCCCACTGTGTCCAGAATTCTGCCCCCACTGTGTCCAGCTTTCTGCCCCCACTGTGTCCAACATTCTGCCCCCACTGTGTCCAGCTTTACTGCCCCCACTGTGTCCAGCATTCTGCCCCCACTCTGTCCAGCATTCTGCCCCACTGTGTCCAGCATTCTGCCCCACTGTGTCCAGCATTCTGCCCCACTGTGTCCAGCATTCTGCCCCACTGTGTCCAGCATTCTGCCCCCACTGTGTCCAACTTTCTGCCCCCACTGTGTCCAACATTCTGCCCCCACTGTGTCCAGCTTTACTGCCCCCCACTGTGTCCAGCATTCTGCCCCCATTCTGTCCAGCATTCTGCCCCCACTCTGTCCAGCATTCTGCCCCCACTGTGTCCAGCATTCTGCCCCACTGTGTCCAGCATTCTGCCCCACTGTGTCCAGCATTCTGCCCCCACTGTGTCCAACTTTCTGCCCCCACTGTGTCCAACATTCTGCCCCCACTGTGTCCAGCTTTACTGCCCCCCACTGTGTCCAGCATTCTGCCCCCATTCTGTCCAGCATTCTGCCCCCACTCTGTCCAGCATTCTGCCCCCACTGTGTCCAGCATTCTGCCCCACTGTATCCAACATTCTGCCCCCACTGTGTCCAGCTTTCTGCCCCCACTGTGTCCAGCATTCTGCCCCACTGTGTCCAGCATTCTGCCCCCACTGTGTCCAGCTTTCTGCCCCCACTGTGTCCAGCATTCTGCCCCCACTGTGTCCAGGTTTCTGCCCCATTGTGTCCAGCATTCTGCCCCCCTGTGTCCAGCGTTCTGTCCCCACTGTGTCCAGCGTTCTGCCCCCACTGTGTCCAGCGTTCTGCCCCCACTGTGTCCAGCGTTCTGCCCCCACTGTGTCCAGCGTTCTGCCCCCACTGTGTCCAGCGTTCTGCCCCCACTGTGTCCAGCTTTCTGCCCCCACTGTGTCCAACAGGACTGGAGTGACAGTTCTCTGTGACTAAGAGCACAGAGCTGCACAACTGCCAGACAGGGGGGAGGAGGAGAGACCTGAATTAGCGCCGGCAGATGCAGCCACCCGAAGCCTCTTCTCACTGGCTGCAGTCTCCTCACTTCTCCTGCTCTCTGCCTCAGCCCGCCCGACGACAACACACGCCACACTCCAGAATGAGGAAGTGTTCAGTGTGTAACGTGACGTCAGGACCATGATGCACCAGGGCCCGCAAATTAAAGGTACAGTGCCCATTTCTCTCTGCCGGATACATTAACAACGCTGTAGGTGTAACTTTAAATCACCACAGTGTTGTTATGTATCTGGTCTGCGCCAGCTTTAAACAAAATATCCCAGGGGCCCGATGAGCATTAGCAAAGAGAAGGGGGCCCGCCCAGACCGGGCTGCCAGCGTGTGCGGGCCCCCCTTTTTGCTTCAACTCATCGGGCCCAATACTGTAGTGATGGCTGTAATGCCCTGATGGCGGCCCTGACTATGTGGTGGTAATATGTTGTCCGGCCATGGTGTGGCAATATTTGTCCCTTGTATGTGCTATTATTCGGTCACTGTGATGGTAATATGTGGTCTGGTCATGGTGTGGCAGCATTTGTTCCCTGTATGTTGTATTATTGGTCACCATGTGGTGGTAATATGTGGTCTGGTCATGGTGTGGTGGTATTTGTTCCCTGTATGTGGTATTATTTGTCACATGTGGTGGTAATATGTGATCTGGACATGTGTTGTGAATTCTGTGGCCAAGCTCCCTCCTGTGGTCGTGAGTGGTACTGCGGCTGGTTCTGTCTATGAGCTTCCTTTGGTGGATGAGAGTGGTACTGCGGCTTCTGAGTTTCCTTCCTCAGGTGATGAGGTTAAGTCGTTAGGTGCTGCTCTATTTAACTCCACCTGGTGCTTTGATCCTGGCCTCCAGTCAATGTTCTAGTATTGGTCTTGCTTCCTCCTGGATCGTTCCTGTGGCCTCTCTATCCTGCATAAGCTAAGTTTTGCTTGTGTTATTTTTGTTTGCTATATTTTCTGTCCAGCTTGCTATATTGGTTTTTTCTTGCTTGCTGGAAGCTCTGAGACGCAGAGGGAGCACCTCTGTACCGTTAGTCGGTGCGGAGGGTCTTTTTGCCCCTCTGCGTGGTTGTTTGTAGGTTTTTGTGTTGACCGCAAAGCTATCTTTCCTATCCTCGGTCTATTCAGTAAGTCAGGCCTCACTTTGCTAAATCTATTTCATCTCTGTGTTTGTATTTCATCTTTACTCACAGTCATTATGTATGGGGGGCTGCCTTTTCCTTTGGGGAATTTCTCTGAGGCAAGGTAGGCTTATTTTTCTATCTGAAGACACAAAAGAGAATGGTAAAACCAAAAACACTCAGTTTGAAAAAATGTTTGCAGTAATCCGCAAGTGCTAGTAAAAGATGTAAATAACAGGGTATTTGGTTGATACGTTTTTTGCAAAAAATGTATACTAAGCTGCTCTACCAATCTTCACGGTATACCCTTATCAGAGCAGTCCTAACTAATGTATGCAATCCCTATCTGATGTATTTAAAAACCTGATCATCTGTATATTACCTGTGTGAACAGGGTTCAGAGAGGAAAAATCCATGTGTGCATACAGGGCAGAACAGCTTTTGTGCAGCTAGCCCAAGAGGAGTGGTGGAACTCCCCAGTCTTGTAGACACAAGAGAACAATCATGGAAACAGGAACACATGGGCTACTTGCACAGTGAACAAGTCTGTAAGAACATGTTCACACACCACCAAGAAACCTGAAGACACAAAAGAGAATGGTAAAACCAAAAACACTCAGTTTGAAAAAATGTTTGCAGTAATCCGCAAGTGCTAGTAAAAGATGTAAATAACAGGGTATTTGGTTGATACGTTTTTTGCAAAAAATGTATACTAAGCTGCTCTACCAATCTTCACGGTATACCCTTATCAGAGCAGTCCTAACTAATGTATGCAATCCCTATCTGATGTATTTAAAAACCTGATCATCTGTATATTACCTGTGTGAACAGGGTTCAGAGAGGAAAAATCCATGTGTGCATACAGGGCAGAACAGCTTTTGTGCAGCTAGCCCAAGAGGAGTGGTGGAACTCCCCAGTCTTGTAGACACAAGAGAACAATCATGGAAACAGGAACACATGGGCTACTTGCACAGTGAACAAGTCTGTAAGAACATGTTCACACACCACCAAGAAACCTGAAGACACAAAAGAGAATGGTAAAACCAAAAACACTCAGTTTGAAAAAATGTTTGCAGTAATCCGCAAGTGCTAGTAAAAGATGTAAATAACAGGGTATTTGGTTGATACGTTTTTTGCAAAAAATGTATACTAAGCTGCTCTACCAATCTTCACGGTATACCCTTATCAGAGCAGTCCTAATTAATGTATGCAATCCCTATCTGATGTATTTAAAAAGCTGATCATCTGTATATTACCTGTGTGAACAGGGTTCAGAGAGGAAAAATCCATGTGTGCATACAGGGCAGAACAGCTTTTGTGCAGCTAGCCCAAGAGGAGTGGTGGAACTCCCCAGTCTTGTAGACACAAGAGAACAATCATGGAAACAGGAACACATGGGCTACTTGCACAGTGAACAAGTCTGTAAGAACATGTTCACACACCACCAAGAAACCTGAAGACACAAAAGAGAATGGTAAAACCAAAAACACTCAGTTTGAAAAAATGTTTGCAGTAATCCGCAAGTGCTAGTAAAAGATGTAAATAACAGGGTATTTGGTTGATACGTTTTTTGCAAAAAATGTATACTAAGCTGCTCTACCAATCTTCACGGTATACCCTTATCAGAGCAGTCCTAACTCATGTATGCAATCCCTATCTGATGTATTTAAAAACCTGATCATCTGTATATTACCTGTGTGAACAGGGTTCAGAGAGGAAAAATCCATGTGTGCATACAGGGCAGAACAGCTTTTGTGCAGCTAGCCCAAGAGGAGTGGTGGAACTCCCCAGTCTTGTAGACACAAGAGAACAATCATGGAAACAGGAACACATGGGCTACTTGCACAGTGAACAAGTCTGTAAGAACATGTTCACACACCACCAAGAAACCTGAAGACACAAAAGAGAATGGTAAAACCAAAAACACTCAGTTTGAAAAAATGTTTGCAGTAATCCGCAAGTGCTAGTAAAAGATGTAAATAACAGGGTATTTGGTTGATACGTTTTTTGCAAAAAATGTATACTAAGCTGCTCTACCAATCTTCACGGTATACCCTTATCAGAGCAGTCCTAACTAATGTATGCAATCCCTATCTGATGTATTTAAAAACCTGATCATCTGTATATTACCTGTGTGAACAGGGTTCAGAGAGGAAAAATCCATGTGTGCATACAGGGCAGAACAGCTTTTGTGCAGCTAGCCCAAGAGGAGTGGTGGAACTCCCCAGTCTTGTAGACACAAGAGAACAATCATGGAAACAGGAACACATGGGCTACTTGCACAGTGAACAAGTCTGTAAGAACATGTTCACACACCACCAAGAAACCTGAAGACACAAAAGAGAATGGTAAAACCAAAAACACTCAGTTTGAAAAAATGTTTGCAGTAATCCGCAAGTGCTAGTAAAAGATGTAAATAACAGGGTATTTGGTTGATACGTTTTTTGCAAAAAATGTATACTAAGCTGCTCTACCAATCTTCACGGTATACCCTTATCAGAGCAGTCCTAACTAATGTATGCAATCCCTATCTGATGTATTTAAAAACCTGATCATCTGTATATTACCTGTGTGAACAGGGTTCAGAGAGGAAAAATCCATGTGTGCATACAGGGCAGAACAGCTTTTGTGCAGCTAGCCCAAGAGGAGTGGTGGAACTCCCCAGTCTTGTAGACACAAGAGAACAATCATGGAAACAGGAACACATGGGCTACTTGCACAGTGAACAAGTCTGTAAGAACATGTTCACACACCACCAAGAAACCTGAAGACACAAAAGAGAATGGTAAAACCAAAAACACTCAGTTTGAAAAAATGTTTGCAGTAATCCGCAAGTGCTAGTAAAAGATGTAAATAACAGGGTATTTGGTTGATACGTTTTTTGCAAAAAATGTATACTAAGCTGCTCTACCAATCTTCACGGTATACCCTTATCAGAGCAGTCCTAACTAATGTATGCAATCCCTATCTGATGTATTTAAAAACCTGATCATCTGTATATTACCTACAAGACTGGGGAGTTCCACCACTCCTCTTGGGCTAGCTGCACAAAAGCTGTTCTGCCCTGTATGCACACATGGATTTTTCCTCTCTGAACCCTGTTCACACAGGTAATATACAGATGATCAGATTTTTAAATACATCAGATAGGGATTGCATACATTAGTTAGGACTGCTCTGATAAGGGTATACCGTGAAGATTGGTAGAGCAGCTTAGTATACATTTTTTGCAAAAAACGTATCAACCAAATACCCTGTTATTTACATCTTTTACTAGCACTTGCGGATTACTGCAAACATTTTTTCAAACTGAGTGTTTTTGGTTTTACCATTCTCTTTAGTGTCTTCAGGTTTCTTGGTGGTGTGTGAACATGTTCTTACAGACTTGTTCACTGTGCAAGTAGCCCATGTGTTCCTGTTTCCATGATTGTTCTCTTGTGTCTACAAGACTGGGGAGTTCCACCACTCCTCTTGGGCTAGCTGCACAAAAGCTGTTCTGCCCTGTATGCACACATGGATTTTTCCTCTCTGAACCCTGTTCACACAGGTAATATACAGATGATCAGGTTTTTAAATACATCAGATAGGGATTGCATACATTAGTTAGGACTGCTCTGATAAGGGTATACCGTGAAGATTGGTAGAGCAGCTTAGTATACATTTTTTGCAAAAAACGTATCAACCAAATACCCTGTTATTTACATCTTTTACTAGCACTTGCGGATTACTGCAAACATTTTTTCAAACTGAGTGTTTTTGGTTTTACCATTCTCTTTTGTGTCTTCAGGTTTCTTGGTGGTGTGTGAACATGTTCTTACAGACTTGTTCACTGTGCAAGTAGCCCATGTGTTCCTGTTTCCATGATTGTTCTCTTGTGTCTACAAGACTGGGGAGTTCCACCACTCCTCTTGGGCTAGCTGCACAAAAGCTGTTCTGCCCTGTATGCACACATGGATTTTTCCTCTCTGAACCCTGTTCACACAGGTAATATACAGATGATCAGGTTTTTAAATACATCAGATAGGGATTGCATACATTATTTAGGACTGCTCTGATAAGGGTATACCGTGAAGATTGGTAGAGCAGCTTAGTATACATTTTTTGCAAAAAACGTATCAACCAAATACCCTGTTATTTACATCTTTTACTAGCACTTGCGGATTACTGCAAACATTTTTTCAAACTGAGTGTTTTTGGTTTTACCATTCTCTTTTGTGTCTTCAGGTTTCTTGGTGGTGTGTGAACATGTTCTTACAGACTTGTTCACTGTGCAAGTAGCCCATGTGTTCCTGTTTCCATGATTGTTCTCTTGTGTCTACAAGACTGGGGAGTTCCACCACTCCTCTTGGGCTAGCTGCACAAAAGCTGTTCTGCCCTGTATGCACACATGGATTTTTCCTCTCTGAACCCTGTTCACACAGGTAATATACAGATGATCAGGTTTTTAAATACATCAGATAGGGATTGCATACATGAGTTAGGACTGCTCTGATAAGGGTATACCGTGAAGATTGGTAGAGCAGCTTAGTATACATTTTTTGCAAAAAACGTATCAACCAAATACCCTGTTATTTACATCTTTTACTAGCACTTGCGGATTACTGCAAACATTTTTTCAAACTGAGTGTTTTTGGTTTTACCATTCTCTTTTGTGTCTTCAGGTTTCTTGGTGGTGTGTGAACATGTTCTTACAGACTTGTTCACTGTGCAAGTAGCCCATGTGTTCCTGTTTCCATGATTGTTCTCTTGTGTCTACAAGACTGGGGAGTTCCACCACTCCTCTTGGGCTAGCTGCACAAAAGCTGTTCTGCCCTGTATGCACACATGGATTTTTCCTCTCTGAACCCTGTTCACACAGGTAATATACAGATGATCAGGTTTTTAAATACATCAGATAGGGATTGCATACATTAGTTAGGACTGCTCTGATAAGGGTATACCGTGAAGATTGGTAGAGCAGCTTAGTATACATTTTTTGCAAAAAACGTATCAACCAAATACCCTGTTATTTACATCTTTTACTAGCACTTGCGGATTACTGCAAACATTTTTTCAAACTGAGTGTTTTTGGTTTTACCATTCTCTTTTGTGTCTTCAGGTTTCTTGGTGGTGTGTGAACATGTTCTTACAGACTTGTTCACTGTGCAAGTAGCCCATGTGTTCCTGTTTCCATGATTGTTCTCTTGTGTCTACAAGACTGGGGAGTTCCACCACTCCTCTTGGGCTAGCTGCACAAAAGCTGTTCTGCCCTGTATGCACACATGGATTTTTCCTCTCTGAACCCTGTTCACACAGGTAATATACAGATGATCAGGTTTTTAAATACATCAGATAGGGATTGCATACATTAGTTAGGACTGCTCTGATAAGGGTATACCGTGAAGATTGGTAGAGCAGCTTAGTATACA